>NW_005187419.1:4757636-4791142 GCF_000239375.1 Pundamilia nyererei
TTTTGTTTTTTTCTCTTCTTCTTTTCTCTGTAGATAAATGAAACCAGTGTGGTTTTACTTTTTCTTTTTCTCGTTTTTAGTTCACTGAAGTTGAATAAAAAATAACCATTTATTTGAGGCATGCCATCATGTTGATCACTTTGCCATTGCTTTATGTTTGTCACGCATAATGGCTGCTTTTCTTTTCGTTTTTTTTTTTCTCTCTGTGGTACCTTGAATTGACAGGCGGTGTTTTATAAGCGAGACTTTCAAAGCGTAGAAGCTAGGATGTGTAAGTTTGGGTTAGTTTAACACCTAGTGGAAACAAAGTGGCATTTACACATAAGTGGAAAAATCGTGAACAAATGAACAACACAAATCTGGTTGAGCCAGACGTTGCTGTTTTTATCAAATAAAATCCTAAATGTTTATTTTTTTCTAATGATTGTTGGCTTCTGATGCAGCTAATGATTATTTTTGCAAGGCTGAGAGGACCAGGAAGGTAAATGACATCACCACGTGCAGTTAACATGTTGCACAAATAGGCGCCACTGACACTGCATCTGTATTGAACTTTGCACACGATACTTAAGATGCCTGCTGAGGAGATGAGAGATTTTTTTTTTTTTTTCCCCCCCACATTTTCACTCATTAAAAGCAACAAAAAAAAAAGCAAAACATAAAAACAAATGGAGACGAGATGGTGATTCATTCACTCTAACCTTTCAAAATGCTCCAGCTGAGACCACTTCACTCTTTGTTTTCTATGATGAAACGAAGAGTGGGTTTATTTAAATGTAAAAACCCACACTGAATGGGGGTGCAAGCAAGTTTAGCTCGTGTTTTGCCAGTTTTAACACTGATATTTGAGAAGATAAATAAATCCAAGGGGGGCTGGATTATATTAAAGATAATCATGTGCAGTGAACTCTCAGTGAATCCAGCGTGAGGCTGAGCAGCTAATGCTGTGTGGCAGCGAGGTAGATGATTATCTACGCTTCTTAGATCGCTTTTTGTAAAATATGTTGCCCAGATTGTGGAATTACTTTAATTGCTTGAGTGCAATCATTGCTTTGAGCACGTTCAGAATTTCTTCTCACTGAAAATTAAAAAAAGAGTCATAGACAAGAGTTGAGCATATGCTACTGGGTATTATTCAAGTGTACCACCTGCTGCCCCTCTTATGTGATCACCTTGACTTGATTCAGATTCCAGATTCATGAATTTTTAATGGGAACCATCTCTGTTACCTCCTAATGTTAGAGCTGGTCCAACCCCCACCCCCTCCGTGGCAAACAGGGTGTTCCCAGTGAAAGCGGGCCATAGTTCAGCGCAGGCTGTTGTAAACTGCTGGAGAAATCTCCCTGCAGTGTTTCAGGGTGTCTTACTGCCCTTTTCTGAAACTTTTTTTTTTCTTTTGCCCCGTTGCATCATTGGTTGGTCTGATTTCATTCATCTGTCCTTGCATTCTCATGTACACAAACAGTCACAGTCATCCCAGCCCCACTGCGATTTCTATCAAACCCACGTGGCTGTTAGAAAGCCGTGCGTGATGGCTTTTTAACAGGGGACAGACAGTGGGACTCTTAACTGCAGCGGATAGTGCAGAAAAAGGCTGGTGGGGGGAGCATCATTAGATTTCATCGTGTGCTCATGTCTGATTCACATTGAGTAATTTCAACTCAGGAAGTGAAATTTAAATATATTCAAATAAAATGATATGATTCATGTACTGAGAAAAATCCAAGCTTAGATGCCATTATTGCAGAATATGTGTACGTGTGAGTGATTTCAGTTTGTGTTCATATTTCAAAGTGGCTAAATGAAGCTCGGGCTTGGCATGCTGGTGAATGGTGCATGGTGGGTGGGTGGGTGGGTGGGGAAGCTGATATGATTTACAAAGATATCTGAAAATGTATGGAAATTTGTGATATTATAGGATAACAAAGGGTTTATACAAGGCTTGAGGCTATCTCCACAACAGTAAGTGGCTACTGTAAAACGGTCCAATAAAGGCCACTTTCACTCCCATTTCATAGCTGTACAAACGCTTATGACTTTTTAAATTGCTTCGCTATATTTACAGTTGTTACCTCTAAGAATCGGCGCTTTCATCGCTTTTTCTCTCAGTCTTGGTTTTTATTGACAAATTTAACCCCAGATACTGCAAAGCTTCTTAGTCTAGGATTTTTTTAATCAATCAGGGATGTTTTGCACCATGCACTGTCGCTGGGTAGAAATAAAATCATTAGATTGTTACGATTAAGATAACAAGACAACGGATATAAATAGTATTTTTATTTGTATTTCATTTGTTTTCAAGTCGACCACGATTTGTCTCTGTTTAAAGGTAGAAATAAAATGGAATTTATACACTTGTGTCTGGTTTTCTTTTCATCTTCAATTGTGACTAAAAGCTTTCTGCAGGAAGACCAAAAGCAGCTTCGTTCGAGGGGAGCGAGAGCGTAATTTTTCCACGTCTTTCCTGCCTCAAGGCTGTTTTGCTTTATTTCTTTTGCGGGGGCTGCCTGTATTGTCTGTCAAACATTTGGAGGATGAGTCAGTGGCACGGTTGGCCCATTTATCCCCCTGGATGTGCTTTTACTTATTTATCTGATTTCAGCTGGCTCAGACAGCACCGAGAGATGCTTTACAAAATCAAAAGGAGTGTGACAAGTGATCGTGTTGGGCGTGAACTGGATGATTTTGAAAAAAGGGAAATGAAATCATGTTGCCAGCCTCTTCTTTCCTCTTTTATTACAGTTGGATTCACACCCCCTCTTATTTTTAGAAATCACTAAAATAAGGACCAAGCCTAAGCTAAAACTGACAAATGGTGCCTTTTGGTATTTTGTTGATCACAGTGCAATCTGTGACTGCATGTAGGCTGACGGGTTTCACCTTAATGCTTTCCTTCACCACACTAACAGGACGACATATTCATATTTCGTTCATATTTCAATTTCAGTGGAAATGGGTTCAGTGGAATCATGCTTATTTTAAGATTGAACCACTGCTGCATGTTAGAAAAACAAAGTTATCAAAAGTAATCATTTTAATTAACAAAAAAAATGAATGTAAGTCGAGATATTGATGGTAGGTAGTTGCACAGTTTAGTTTGAATTAAATAAACAGGAAACAAAACACGTGATGTGATTGGAAGGTTGTAACGCTCTGCCTTCTAACCATAAATCGACAAAAATTCACCCATTTAAAGATTAAAAACACAGACATCAGGTAAATTTTAGAGTTTTGACTCCAAATTTTACCTCAGTGAGGTGTGTGCGCGCGCGCTCTGTGGGTTTCTAATCAAATGCCTGTTCAATGTTTCTTTCCACACTCATTTTATACATGCAAACTGTATATTAGGTGGCTTATTTCTCAATGCAGGCTAATGTCTCGCGAAATATGGGGCAAAGAGGATGCTTGTGTGGGACAATCTAGGACACTGAGAGGTACATTTAGATATGCAGTATACAGCGTAGCATTGTGCCCATGAATATCAAAAATAATGTATCAGAACTGAATGCATTTTTTTCTAACTCCATCACTTGATAAATGTTCATAAATGAAAGCTGTTTATTTTTAGGGTTTCTGGAACTCCTGTTTCCCTGTTAGTGCTTTTTTTTTTTTTTAGTTATTTATCTATCTGGTTATATTCCTTTGGTTTCAGTAGGGATGTAGCTGCAGCTCTGCACATTAGCTGCATGTTCTTATTTATTTGTGGGAGTCAAGTGTGTTGACTCTTATAAACTACAGTCAATAGAAACTGCCAGAATATTTGGGTTAGAAGAACAAGAAGTCACAATTTTGTGCAGTTGCCTCTCTAATGAGGAAGTTGTCATACCAAACAGCAGCATTGTATGCTCTTGCGTGCAGATTTATTAATAATAAAATATAGAAAATAAACACAAGCTTGGACAGCGTAAACAAACAGTGGGAGCATTTATGGCCCCTGCAGTGTATTATTTTATGTCTTGTGGCCATAAAAACACTTCCTTCCATCAGTTTGTCAGTCTAATACTACAAATTCTCATTGTTTTCCAGGGACATGCCCATTTGTGTAGCAACGATAACAGGAAGCTGTCAGGTTTTATTTTCATTTTCCACATCTGTTCACTTGGAATGTTTTGCAGGCCCAAAAGATCCAGAGGAGAAAGATTTACTGCTACAGAAGCTTTGATTATGAATTTTTCTGCATAAAATATTTAAAATCATAAACCTCTACAAACAAGACTCAGTCATTTTAGTCACTGTAACAGCTCGCTCGTTCGAGGGCTCAATAAATCTAGCAAAAAGAGAAAAAATAACTCATAGACAAACAGAGCAGTTACTAACGTTTCCTCAAGTGCTGAAGGGAGGTACACTTTCCTCCTCCAAGCAGCTGAGAGACACACTCTTTGATAGTTGAATGAAGTCATCCGGCCACTTGGAATACTCCAGCTGAGCCTTTGTGATGACAGAGCGATTGGTGCTTTCACTTCTGCTCCTTGTAAAGCATGCTGCCACCGGGTTACTGAATGCTTGACACCCTTTAAAATATGCAGTAACACTACTTTGGATTGTTTTCCAGTTGAGACCTGTCCATAGAGTTTTAGGGGGTGCTTATTTATCTCTGAGAAATTTCAGCTCTCCAAAATAGTGGCTGGCAAAAATCCAAAGAGCAGTGAGGTATCTGCATTCAGTGTGTCTGAAAATAGAAGCACAGAAAGATGGATTGTGTTTCAAACAGCGGGGCTGAGATGGCTGGCACGGCTCACTTTAAAATGTTTTATGTCCAAAAAAAACAGAATCTGTGTGAAGCTACATTTTAAACTCAAATTGGTCCAATGTCTGTATTTCAGACTGCAAACGGTCTATTTAAATGAACTTTGAAAGGCAGAAGCAAGATGACTACACATTGATATCGAAGCAGTTTGCCTGGAGCAGTCATTGGCAGTATGGGAGAACAGAGTGAAGACGTCAGGCTGCTTAGAGGCACCATCTTAAAACACTTTGTTAGACATGTTCTTTGGCCAACTTCATGTTCACATGTGGTCATGACTTCCGTATTTTAGTAAGCTAAAAAAGCTTGCATGGAACAATTAAGGTTGCCACATGCAATGTTTTGTTTCTATATAGTTTTAAATGGTCTAAGCTGCTTTCCAAGGTGATTTTTTTTCATGCAAATTCACTTTTTATTAGTTTTTATATTAGTTTAAACTTATATCATGAATGCCATTTGTCTGGGGAGTTCAGAATAGTATTACTTTACACCCACGTGAACCCCTTTTCAGGCTTGCTGTGTTCAAATAACTGATATAATCCTATTTTCTTAAGTTTAGTAGTTAATTTATAGTTAACAAGTTGTGACAATATCACAACACTGTGATATTGCAGTATTGTGAAGAAAGGGAGGGTCCACAGAGAGAAAACGGATGGACATCGGAGGACAGCAGATGGCTGAAAAAGATTAAAGAAAGAGAATATCAGCTCACCGTGCTGTGCCTATGGCCTGATGTCAGACAACACTGTAAGTGTGTTTATACTCTGACTTTTATCCCAAGCCTTTATGTGTGTGTTGACTCAGCAGTGATAAAATTAGACCATTTGAGGACAATGCCTGATGGTCTCGTGGCTTTATATTCCATTTTATGTTAACTTGTTCCACTTTAGATGCGGATGGCACCCAAAAATTCAACAAATGTAGAAAAGTAAGTGATGCTCACAGTTTGCTGAGGGAAGACCAAGTGATCCCACACTTTACATGGCCATCCCACCCAGCAATCAAAACCTATGTCGGTGAATGGAAGCTTATCTGTTATATTCTTATCTAAAACATTGACCTCACATGATCCAGGGGTCCATTTGAAGGTCACCTGTTGCCAAAAGCAGGACACCTTGGTGGCTTTGGGTCAACCTGGGAGATAAAGATGACCAGATCCAGACTGACACACCAATCTAATAAGAAAAGACTGGAAAAATACAAACTAGGTCAAAGAGGACTGACCTTTGGTCTTTCCATGCTGTTAGCACATGACTTGATCATGCCACTTCTTCCTTGTTATATCATGTCACTGTTTTATCTCTTTCTTTTTCAGGCTAATTTAGGTAACAGGGTTGCACGTGTGTTGTTTGACACAGCAGCAGTGCATAATGACTGTTCTTTAAAAATATGTTGATGTGAAAAAAAGAGACACGTGTCAACAAAATCATCAATCTTAAATTAACTAGTCTATTAGACATGCTTATCAGAAGGCTATGGCAAAGAAAAGAAAAATACTATTTTGGGCCGTTCTCATGAGCTATTTTGTATTTTAAATAATATTTTGGAATCACCTTTCCAACCCAGAGGCTTACAGTTTGTCCCAGGACAAGAGTAATTTACAGGACAAATGTATTATGTGTGTATTATGTACTTTGCGCAGGGATTATTCTCAATTTTCGTGGGTCGGACAGAAAATGTCCTGCAAAAGTAGAATGGCTTATTGTTTGTTTTTATTATGACGTAATACAATCTAAAGCTTGGCCCTTAAATTTGTCATCTCAGTAATTAAAACTTAAAAGAAATTATTTAAAGGTTAAGCAAATATAAAGTGTTTAAATAGCAAAATTTCAATCCTGAAGCATTAACCTAATGCACGGAGTTCCTCACTGTGAGCTTTAGTGTAATTAACAGTGCAGGAGGGTTTCAGGCAGGTTTTAGTGTCGCTGCTGATGAGCGCATTCTGACTGTGTACTAACAGTGTGATTGTGCTAAATGCTTTCCAGCAGCCAAATAGAGGCAGAGGCCGCTGTACAAGAAAACACTCCCCTCTGCACGTCGTAGTAAACCCAGGGTATGGATCGGCTCCGCCCATAAAAAGGCCTGACCAATCACAGAGCTTAAAACAAAGCCCTCTGGTTTGATTTGTAAAATTGACCTTGACCTAAGCGAATGGCGCAGCGCAAGGGGCGTGGCTAACAGCTAGTTCGGTTGCATTGGACGTCGCTCATCATCAACTTTTGCTACTAGACGAGCCTGTAAAAGCTAGTTAGCGGCTACAAAACACACACATTTCGTGTCTCAATCGTTCCCCGGTGTTGTGCATTTGTCCCCCTTTTAAAATTTCGGCTGGGACCCGGAGTCGTGAAGGAGCAGTAAAATTCCATAAGCGACGAGGAGACTCCATCTTCGGGGAGAGCCAGCGAGGCGGCAGAGAGCTAGCGGGCTTCGCTGCTGCTGCTAGGCTAACTTTGCCCCAGCCAGCAGAGCGAGAGCCGGAGCAGAGCGAGTGAGCGGCTTGCTGCTAAACGGTCAACCTGACGATACTTTCGTTGACTACAAAAGACTCCCAGGTAGGTTTGGAAAGCCCGCATAGGTGTGTCAAGCATGCATCGATGCGCTGGCTTTCATCAGCGCTGCGATGCAATCCCGTTACTGTAGCTGCAGGCCATAGCGCTAGCTCCCTCCGTCCCGCAGCTGATAACATATTTACCCTGCTAAGCTAATGGACTGTGGAAGCCCGTAGAAACACAGCCACATTCCTTTCTCACGCAACGATTTTATCTACTGTTCTTCAACATGATGCAACCCAGCAGCAGACCGGTTATATACGCAGATATCAGGGCACCGGTGAGAAATTTAATGCAGGTGTTGTGTGATGTGCAGAAATGCAAAACTCGTAGGTGATTGTGGTTTGTTGTTGTTGTTGCTGCTGCTGCTGTCACAGCGTTACTTTGATGCCTGTGGTTTCAGCATGCTGATGGTGGGAGGCGATGGACGGAAGCACTAGAATGAGTGTGAAGGAGCTGTGTGAGACGGATGACCTGGCCACCCGCTTGGTGCTGGACCCTCTGCTGGGCTTCAGCACCCACAAAATGAACATCAGGTAATCTGACACACAATACAGCAATCATGGAGTCCAGTGACTACCCAGTGCTATGGTATGGCTGGAAAGAGTGTGATCACTGCTGTTTCGCTGGCTTTTTTTAAGGCTTGATTTCTTAGATTTTTGGTTGGGTGGAAAAAATACAAAAGCAGAAGAAAGCAACTGATCTAAACTAATAATCCCACAATAGGGTTAAGGGGTGAATTTCATTTTATAGTGAAATATAAAAATAAATAAATGTGAGGGTGAAAGAGAAACCATAACATGAGCTCTCACATAAGGTGTATCTGATATCCCGTACTGGTGTTTTTTGTGCATCATCAAAATAATATTGGTCCGGTTTTTAGCTTTGCACCTGACCAATCACATTGTTGTGATGTCATAGCTTTGCAACTTGAGAAAAAAAAGACTGTTATAATGATGTTATGAGGATGTAGGAACAAAACCCACATGTGGATATCAGATTGCGCTCAATTTCAACATTTCATTAATATTTCTTTGTGTCAACAGCCGATTGTGTTGCGTTACATCAGTTTTGTGCTGGGAAAATGTTAAAAAAAAAAATTAGCAAAGAGCTGAAAAGACTTTAAAGCATGTCAGTTATTAATTAGAATGTCAGTGTTTGTTGCCCCAACACAAAGGGGGAATTAATAACAATAAAGAAATATTATTAACACAAAAACAATATTGACTCAAACTGTTATTTAAACGCTCAAACAGCCGAGCTATTTTAGCGTCTGAAATGACAAAGCGGGGTCATGACTCATACTTTATACAGGAATAGAGCAATAATGGCTCTGCTTGTGGTTATCATACTGTTTCCTTTACATGTAGCAGATCTTGTTAAATCCACCAATGCCTTTACTTATGTGTGTCCATATTGTTGTGTAATAAATAGTAAAATTAGATGAACCGGTGACGCCTTCATCAACAGCAACTTACAGTGAAATTTTCCTAATCAGGCTTTTTCTTCAGCCTTTGTTACTTCCAGGGTTCTGTTTAAAACAAAATCTTAACACGTATGTTGTTTTGATGTGTGTGTGTTTGCGCAGAAACATTCAAATGATTTATGTCACTTTTGCCAACTAATTTCTGTCAGTTGAGCTGTTTTACTTCAGGTGTTCAAGTGTCTGCCTCAAGGCCTCCGCAGCAGTAAATGGTGCTGCTTTAGTTCTGTTAGTCATGGTTGACTGCAGACCATTACAATGTCGTGATTAGAAGTGGAAAATAAAATGAGAGCCTGTAATTTTATAAAAATACATACATTTCCAGGGTCATAAATTACTCTGTATAACTTTCTATTATCCTCCCAAAACCAGTCGGCTAATTCCTGTTATTTGAAAGGTGGAGTGAAAAAAAGAAAGCTTTACATTTTGTTAAAGTAAATTGGAAATGTTTTTATCATTAGAAATCTCACTACAGCACACAGAAATGTGCAGTTTGAGTTCTAAATTAACTTTCTTTGGGCACTTGAAGGTTAATCATCAGTCCAGAATTTCGCAATCCATGCATTCCTATTAAAGCGGCCCCTGAGCTCTATAAAACTTTAAGAATACCAGGTGGTTCTGATTATGCTTTAATGCAGTGACACTTCAGGCCAACTGCAAAACCTGGACGTTCAGTGAAAGTTAATATATAATAACGATGAGTGTCCGAATAAAAGCTCACACCTCAGCAGTCATTAGAGAAAGTCATTAAAAAGAAAAACCTGAATTTTACTTTAATGAAGGTGTACGCAGCAGCATCAGTAAACTGCTGTTCATTTTCCAAGATTTTTCATGAGTAGTTTGACAACCGCTTATTTTAAAGCAGTTTTAATGAATGAGTTTGTTAAGTGTTTGTAAAATTCTGAGTGGTGTTTTTCCTGCATGAAATGTATTTAAATCCACTTTAAAATGAATAATTGAAAATAATATAAGAACCGAAAAATGGATAGGCTTTTATTAAATAAGGTAACGTAAACTCTTTGTCCCATTTACATCCTGACCAGTCATACTTATGGGTGCAGCGACCTCCCAGAGGGCCGTGGAAAAACCCTGTGTGCACCTGTTGTGCATGTTTTGGTGCATCCGTATTAAATACAGAAGTGAAGGAAGGTTAGATTTCTGAGAAAGATGCACAGATATTTATTAATTGTTATTGTAGCTTATAAGAACAGAACTGTGGAACATTTAGTCCAAATATTTTTAACTGTGAGCTGATTAGGGTGTTTTTTGTGTGATTTTCTTTTTATTTTATCTTTTTTTTTTTTTTCTTAAAGTTGTTGGTTCAAAAATATATTTGGATGCTATATCTAAAATTCAGTGTTAAAAGGAAGCTTCTTAGACTCTTCTTATATCTGTCCCTCTCTCTTTGTGCAGCCCCCCACCAGAGATCCGACGTTGGGGTAACCTCAAAGAGACGCTTTTGAGGTTTCAGCGTACGCACGACTTCAACGCTACGTTTGAGGCTCTAACGGTGGGCGAGCTGGCTGGTGACTACTTTAATGCTTTGGGGAGCCATCGACAGGAGCTGCTGAGACAACATGTATGCATAAAACAAAAATGTTTGTTATCATTTGACTTTATTGTCTGTGTTCGGCGTGTATGTGTTTATCACCGATACTTGGATTTGTCACTCGAGTGTAACATCACAATCAAAGACCGTGTGTGATGTTTGCAGGTTTATCGCTACCTCAGTGCCTTCCTGTTGGATAGCGGTGTCAAGATAGAGTCCTGTGACAGATACTCCTCAGAGACCAACGGAGCCAAGATAACCTCAACTAGGCACTGGTATTCACACGCAGCAGCATCACGAGCTGCCACTGCAGCAGCACTGCGTCCTGTACGGTGTTTTTACAACTGAAAACGTGATGCCTGAATTGTTCCTCGGCAGGTTTGTAGGAGAGCGGGTGGAGGTCCTGCTGGGCTGCATAGCAGAGCTGAGTCCTGCTGACAGTGCCGTGCTGAGGGCGGGAGTCAATGACTTCAGCGTGATGTATTCCACACGCAAACGCTGCGCTCAGCTCTGGCTCGGGCCTGCAGCTTTCATTAACCACGGTGAGTGTGTTTACCTTCGAGACTAGTGGTTGTACACATATATATGCATCTTAATGGAAATCTAGGCCATGCCTTCAGAATTACACTGTAGTTACTCTTAAAGTGGGCCTACTGTGTTTCTCTCTATATGTGTGCTGTTACAGTGATTGATACTGATTTACATTGACCATGCCAGAGTTTCAGATAGTGTGCAAGCAGTCCTTTTAAAATTCAGAGATCTCAAATAGGATTTCAGGTTCAGATCATTTCACTTTGATTTATTATGATGAAGGTTTGGGGAAATTAACTTCAATAGAAAGGCAAGTTTCTTTCCTTTTTTAAAAAAAAAAAAAAAAAAAAGGGAATTTAAATGCTTTTTTGTGTATTTTTTTGTAGTCTGTGTTTAAAAAGTTCTCCATGGTGACCAAATTAACTGATTATGATTTTAGCTTTCATTGAGCAACCCTTTATTTAAAGTTTGATTGCTCACATTGGAAATGCTGAGGCTGGTGTGCGTACAGTTAACTCTGTGGGCCGAAAGCTGAGGCTTCAGGCTGCTCTGAATGCTCTGTTTCAGATACGTTTCTGCTCTTTGCTTCTGTTACGATAAAAACAGGGACTATCTCGACCCTCGTGCTTGCGATGAGCAGGCAATCGGAAGATGTTGGCTTAAAAAGAGGAAAATGGAAACTAAAACAGAAGAGGAACTGAGGGGCTTTACCAAAGCTTAATAATAGATGAATAAATATGAATAATTATGAATAAAAATAAATAAATAAATCATGCAAACCTGTGCTAAATATGGAGCTGGAAATGAGCATAATAGGCCGACTTTCGGTTCCTTACTCAAGCTGATGAATGTATATAATTCATAGAGTGCACCAAAACAGATTTATCCTGAACTCGGTTTGCACTGCAGTGACACAGGGATAGCGGTCAATGTTTTGCACCCATGTCTGTGTCGTCATCATAATTATAGTGAGAAATTATAGGTTTCCTCATATGATTTATTGACTTTCTAGTTACAACAGCGAGAAAATCATGTTAGCAGATGACATATTGGTGCACAGTAATAAAGATTCAGGAGGTCTTTCATACCTCATGCAATAACTCTTTATTACACAAAACATCTGTCTAGCAGAGAGTAAATTGTCTGAGTTTATTTCGGCCCTGTGTTGTCTCAACACTTCACATCCTGTTATAGTGAACCACTTTAATGTGACATGACATATGCTGTGCTTGTTTTCACTGCTGTTTCTTTTTGCTCTATTGAATTTGAACTCTTTTACTTTTCAAGCCACTTTGTCATATTATATTATATCAAGCTTTTTTTTAAGCATCTGATTGTATTTCATTTAGATTTAGAGCTTTTCTTTTGCATGTTGTTTGTTTTTTGAACCTTGTTGAGCTGTTTTGTTTTGTCACATTTTATTTGTGTTGATATATTTTGTATTTGAGGTGTTCTGTTGTAGGTCTGTTTAATGTTTCAGCTCCATATTTTAAAGAAAACAAAGCATATCTTATCCTAACTGCAATTATGCCAAAGGCCTAGTAAAAACTGGGTCATTTTTTCTATCAGAGGGCTATCTCTTTATTTCTTTAGTGAAAATAAATCCAATCTAAACCAGTAGATTAGCAAAATGTTGAGTTTTTCATTCACTGGTGTGATTTTATTAGTGACCTTATTTATCTTTCTTTTTCTTTGTCCCGTTGCACTGAAGACTGCAAGCCAAACTGCAAGGTAATCTGCAATAATAATTCACTAAAACACTTCAAGTTGAAATTATAACATGTTATTTTCATGCTAAATGTTTTATTTTAAGTGCAGATTTAGACCTGCCTTCTGCCTCCTGACTGCTTTGTTGTTGTTGTTTCCCACGGGCCATCCAACCTTTGTCTTTGTCTGTTTTTTTTTTTTTCCTTCTTTTTCATCCGCCCAGTTCGTCCCCGGTGAGAAGAATATCGCTTGTGTTGAGGTGATTCGACCCATAGCACCTGGGGAAGAGATCACGTGTTACTATGGAGCCAGCTTTTTTGGTGAAGGCAATGAAATGTGTGAATGCTGCACCTGTGAGAGGTACGTCCATTATCTGATCAGACATGGTCTTTATCAAAGTCTTTTTTTCTCAACAGATTTTATTCATCTAAGAGATGAAAACTCTGAACTTTTAATCTTTTTTTTAACTCTTCTTTAGGAATGGAGAGGGTCACTTCAAGCACAGAGGGAAACAGCCTGAAATCGAGGAAACAAAGGACCCCGTGGGCCAAAAGTACCGCCTGAGAGAGCGATATCTTCGTCATCACAGAGAGAGAGGTCACTTTTCTACAAGGCCAATAACACCAGGAATACACTCGGGAATCTTTAAAGGTAACCAGTTTGGGATTTTCCTACTAAAGAGCTTTTGGGCTTTCCCCAAAGCACAATCAGAGGGATTGCACATAAAGGGAAAATCCATAGATTTTTATTGAGTAAGGTAACACAATACCTAAACTATATGCAGTCCTTTCGTGCTCAAGGCCACTCAGGAAAAACCCTGATGTTAGTGTGAAAACACACAAATAAACAGAGTTTTTGCCTAATTTATTTTATTAAATCCTATCCAGTTTTATTTATATAGCTCCAAATCACAGAGACAGTTGCTTCGAGGTCCTTTATATTGTAAAGTAAAGACTACATTAATACAAGCCCTGCAATAATACCTGGTACAGCTTAAATTCTGCCGTGACTACACTGTTCAGATTAAAATTATTGCTCTGTTTAAAGTATACGTTCAACAGTGGCAGTGCAATTATCCATAACCTGTAAAATATTATGCCTTAAAAAGGGTCTACTATTAAATATTTGTGCAGCTACAACATGACATATATAATATAAAATCTCCAAACTTGTTTACTTATTCTACTAAATAAATAAACTAAATAAATCCAGATGTTTTAATATCCTTTTGTTCTTATCTGTTTGCTTTAGGTAGCATACGCATGCTTATGCAATCATATAAATAAAGGATTTATTATGTGGGGTTTAGAATAATTAGATGGGATCTTCCTCGGGGACAGCCAACATAAACATTATGAGGGACCACTCACAAATGGATCCTCATTAAAATATTTATATTTATCAAAAGTTATTCAATAATCTGTGTCGATGATTAATAACAATGGAGCTTTAGTTGTGATTAGACTCGGATTTTAAGAGGATTTTAATTCAAATGACATTTTTGGCTTCCAGCAATCATGAAAAGATGGTAATCAGGATGAACGTACTAAATTACTTTTCATCATTCATTTTTGCTACAAAGCTCTCATTTTTTCTTGTCGTATGAATCAAGTTCAACCTTTTCAAAGCTCAACCTCACCCAGTTTAGTTGAGCTCTACCCAAGATGTCTGAAAGTGAGCCCTTGCTCAATGAAATCTGCCTAGGAGGAGTAAATCTAATGAAAGTTTTTTCCTGCAGCTCTGAGGGCCTCTCACTTGATCTTCTTTTGCAGACCTTTCTCATGGGAGCCTGTGGGCAGGCAAAGAGTGGCGGTTATTCTTGTGTAACGGGCTTTATAGTCAAGAAAACAATCCCTTAAACTGGTCCCCTACCAGAGGACAACAACCCTAACCCGCCTCTTTTCTCAGTTTATATTATCTATTTGTCCTTTAAAGAACTTCTAGGGAACCACTGTTTGTTGTTTGGTTTTTTTAAGGTTTGTTCATATATAAATGCTATAGAAATGCTTATGTAGTAGACGAAAGAAATCTTTCAGCTTTGGGCTTAAATTTTAAGAAATAAATGTGTAAAATTACAAAAGAAATTCTGGTAGCTCATTGCCTAGAGTGTCCTGTAATTATAAAACACACAGCTTCTGTTCACAGAAAATATCCTTTTGTACGTGGACCTATTGTAAGTAGTGAGAAACAGGAACTGTTTTTGTTATGCGATTGTTTATCTATTACTTAATTACAGTTGTGGAGTATGATTAGCCACAGGGAGGTCTTTATCAGCAGAAAAAGCTGTAAAACACATTTAAGTCCAACAATTCATGCCCTTCACATTTTCCAAAGTTATCCAGTGAGTGTATTGGAGTCTTTGTTGGGGGGATTCTGGTGCCCGGACCTTACGTTTGACGTCCATTATTTAGATTTTTAAGTGGGTTGATAACTGAAAAAATGTAATTTTACCTCCTGTTAGAAACAAACTGTTATGTGTTCCACTGTTTCAGAGTAAACATGCTTTGTTTCCTTCTTCTTTTTAAAAAAAAGAAGAAAATGCTTCAACGTCTTGATGCAATTTACAGTTGTTGTCTTCACAAGTTTGATTTGCACTATAGACCAGACTCTGCACATGAAGTTGTTCACAGGGCAGAAAAGCAGAACAATGGGTTTTGTGTAGAAACCAAAAAGTTAATTTGCTTCTTTGTTGCTGTCTCTCTTTCAAAGCCATCCCCTCAAGGAACTCATTCACTCAGCAGATGAGGAGAAATGCCTTGAAGAACAGAAAACTGAATCAGACAAAGAAGTGGAGACAGGAGAAGCAAAGACGATCAGGAAAGCACCCACTAAAGTCCTCCTCTACAGCCAAACAGCGGCGAACGGTTCCGCTTTTATCCCAGGTTACACTAAAGGACCTTAGAGTCAGAGTGCGGCGCCACTCTTTGGATTTTTTACTCAATTGTAAGGATCCAAAAAGCAAAGAAAGGGCACTGCTGCTGCAACTCGAGGAAGTGAGGCCACAAGATAACAGGCCAAGGGGACTGAACATGACTGGGGAAGAAAGCAACAGCAGTGCGGTGAACTTGAAGCCCTTTACTCTGAATTCCTCCATGTCGGCATGTGAGAAAAGCAGATCTGCGGTAAGAGGCGCAGGCCTTAATGGGAGGTTTGCAAAAGTGGTGGGCAGGAAGCCCGTTCACATGAGGACCTCTTCAAGAACAAAAAGCAGTGTTCGCACCACACTCGCACACCAGACGAAGTCCAGTAACACAACTAACACTACAACTGTTTGTCACCCGGATGAGGCCGACAAAATCTGCAGTGCAATAAAACAAGAGAATGTCGAAACTGCAATCACAGAAAGTCAAAACGGCGCGTGCGGCAGCGGCGCCGTCGAAACCAGCGTCATCACCACGGCTCAAAATCCTGCTGCCGAGCAAACTGAGCGCAAGACTATCAGAGCTTTATCCACGAGTAACACGGATGAATTGAAGAACACTGGAGACAATCCGCTAATATCTCTGAAGCAATATCTTACGGTCAATCTAACGAGGTTATCGGTGTCACAAAGTTTGGAAGTTGGAGAAAGCTGTGAAGACAGGAAAGTAAGGGTGGAGGTTAGAGGAAGGAGGATGCAGAGCCAGCGCCCAGGCCCAGCAACAGAAAAACGAGCATCCAGATTTCAGCAGAGGCAGGCGAGAAGTTCAGAGGTCTGCACAGCTGACGGTAACAGAGGGGTGAGGGAAATGTTTCTGAAGTCTCCAGATCAAACCAGTGTAAGGAAACGGCATTCGAGCGAGAGCACGGGCGACTTATCCCACAGCGAGAAAAAGAGAAGCGAGAAATTTAGTGAAATACAAACGGCTTCGGTAGATGACAAAGATTTTATAACAAACGAACAGACGGATTTTTTAAAAGGCAAAACAGAAGGGCAGAGAGACAGTAAAAGTAACAGAAACCTAGAAGAAGTGAAAAGGTCTGATTGCAAAATGGTTTCCAGCAAATGTCAAAATAATGTCCAGGATGTTAAAAATACAGCCAAGGGGGTTTGCACGCAGGAAGGATCAGGACAAATGAGTTTGAGTACGCAGCCAGTAAGTAGGCATGAAGATGATATTGTTATAAAACAAGCAAAGGTTCTGCTATCTGATATTTTAAGAAAAGATAAATCATTAATAGATGGGAGATTAAAGGGAGGTAATGTGGGACGACGGTTTTCTACCTGGGCCTCCAAGGAGAGTGCCGAGGAGGAATCAGAACAAACTGAAATAAATGGAGGCAGGTTCCGGCGTTCAGTGCAGAGGAGGATTATTAGAAGACGAAAGATAAGGCCCAGAGCAGTGAAAAGAAAAGCAGCAGATAAGCCAAGCACCAAGGGACACTTAAGCAAAGACATTACAGCTACAGTTAAGACGGAGTTGAGTCAGGAGAGTTTGGAGCCTAAGTTGCCACAGAGGCACAATGACCCACCGGCCACCTGCCTCAACCCACTACCTCACAAGTCACTGATTTCAGCTAAAACCACGACTAATCCAGACACCAATGCACAAGTGCACGCACAGTCCAATATACCTCTGAAGAAACGTACATTTCGCAGTTCAGCACTAGATTCTGAACAAAGTCTAAACTCTGCCTTAGATCAGGTTTCTAAAAATGTTACAGAGTTGAAATCGTCTGCAGTGCTGAGGCAGGACCTCGCCCCGTCTTCAGGGGAGAGTAGCAAAGTGAAAAGAGAGAATAAAGTCAGAGTTAGGAGGACAGAAATGCAGCGGTTAGCCCCCAGAAGACACTCCTCTTTTAACAGGGTCCTTCGCTCGAGACCTGCTGAAGCTCAGCGTGGTCATTTAATGAGGAACGCTCGAAAGTGTAAATTAGAGAGGCTGGATGAGGACGACGCCGGTAAAGCACAGACACTAGAGAACGAGCGTGTTGAGGATGTAGCTGAAAGTCCGACTTCAGATGAATTTCAAAGTAGAAATCAGGGGAAATTGATGACCCTGGAACAAAGTGGTTTGGAAGACATAAAGCCAGACTTTTTTAAAATTCGGCTTAAGAGAAGAAGAGGGAGAGTATGGGAGATGCAAAGTGCAGGGTTGGAAAACATGGCATTAAAAGCAGAAAAGGGAGATGAGTTGGTGGCATTCGATCCTTTTAAAGCTATTATGGACTCGGTGTCAATTTTAAACATGGAGATGGAGGCAGCTCAGGCTCACGTGCAAGCTAGTAAGAAGTCAAAGAGCAGATTGCATCGTTTGAAAAAAAGAGGAGAGAAGTTGCAAGCTATAAATTTCTACACTGGTGCAAAATCAGACAAGGACCTTGAAAATGACAGGGAAAACGTCTGTGGGCCCGATGTGTCTGCCAGCAACGAAGTACAATTCAAAGAGAAAATCGATAGGGACCCCGTGGTTGGAGTCAAGCAGCTGCTAGAAAAAACAGAGAGTCAGAAAAATGACAGCGCAGCCCTGTCAGCGGCAGCGCTGGAAACAAAAATCGAAGAAGGTTTTTTAAAGAGTTCCTGCTTGTTTGAAAGTGGGTCACAAAAAAAGCAAGAGCCGGAACTGGACATAAATGGCTGTCCATTACCGGTAATTAAACTGCGTAGGAAGATGGAGGATATTTGGGAGGTGGATAGTAAAGAGGAGCTCATACAGCCCGATTTAAAAGTAGAGACCATTATTAAGACAGAGATGAAGGGTCACGTTTTAGGTAAACAAAAAGGACTTTCCGATTGTTGCAAGCTCAAAGAAGAGTGCCCATCTTCTGAGAGACTGAACAACAGCTCTCTGAAAACCGAACCGCCACCATTTTCTTTGTCCCTATCACCGCTGTCGCTGTCCTCGCCCCTCAACGACAGTAAAACCGAAGTTATATCCGTAGCTGCAGACAGAATCACTGAAAGGCCAGAGATGATCAGTGGAGGAAGGAAACAGAGGCACAAAATGGACAGAACACACAAGTGTGGGCCTGTCGAAACACCCACCACTTGCCTTAGTCACACTCTTCAGCAAATTGATAACAGTCTCTCTCGGCTTTCCGAGGGCTTGTGTTCATCTCAGACTTTGGAAAAGCCCACAGCCTCTTCTAATTCTGTCATCCAACCCCCGTCCCAGTCTCCTCCATTTGCAACAGCAGATAACATGCTTACCAGCGAGCCCAGCTTCACAAACTGCTGTGATGACATTCTTGACTTTCAGTGTCTCAACTTTGAGGGCTATTACCAGCCACAGAACATGCTTCCATCTTCCCCATCAGATCTGTGTTCCCTGGATCCTCCTACAGATCCTTTCAGCAGTCCCCTCTCTCACAGCCCTACCGACACGTGGACCACGGAAACGCCATACCTTGGCCCTCCCAGTCCTGGAAATAACTTTACCAGTGAGGATTTGCAGTTTTTTCCAGGCCTAATGCCTTCCAAAAGTGACTCAGTTCCTCTGGAATGTGAAGCAAAGGATACCTCCAAAGACAGAAACCCACCCAACACCAGTTTCAGTTATTCAGCTCTGGGCAACCCCGACTTGGCGGCTAAAGATCGAATTATAAGTAAAAATCCGGGAATGAGGTTTTCCAAAGAAGACTTAAAAAATCAGTCTTTCATGGCACCCAGTAAGCCTCGTTTTATGGGTGCGTCATCGTCTTCGGTTACAACTCAAAGCCCTGTTACTTTACCCCACCCTGCCATGAACATAAAGCCAAGCACCAGCCAATCAAAAACCCAGGCTAACCTCAAAACCCAGGGTCCCTTCCATCGTATGACCATTCCCAATAAATCCCAGTCGTTTTCCAGCAATCAGCCAAACGCAGTTAGAGCAGTGTCCCAGAGCTGCTTAACAAAGCCCGTACAGTCGTCTCAAATGTCTAACAAATTCCTCTCTCCTCAGCTCTTCACTGTGAAAAATCCCAACCCTCCCGACAATCCATTCAACTTTCCTGAGAAAACCTCTACAGTTATTCACAGGGTGCTCAAGTTTCAGGGGGGCAACCAGAGTCAGAACTTGTACAGCGCACCTTGCAAAGAGACCACGGCTGCCGGCAGCCCGACCGTCTCGTCCAGAATGCTAGGTGCAAAATCAGGTGCTATGGAGAAAACCCAGCAGAGTCCAAAGTTCTGCTTTAGTGCAGACAGTCATCAGAAAGGCAACTTGTCTGTTCAGGGGTTCGAAAAGGACGTTCACCTCGCTTCCTCCAACAGGTCCAGCATTCATTTCAATAAACCCAACTCCTCAGTTCCTCATTCTTATAGTAAAGCTAAGATCTCATCAGACAAACATGAAAGTGCCGAAGCCAACATGGCATACAAAAACTTTTCTATCTTGCCGAGGCAGTTCTACTTTCCTAGCAAAATGTCCGACAGTTATTCAGCACCGCACGAGAAAAGCATGAAACAGGATAAATCCACTACGCCGACCTCAGACAAACACCAGCCGTGTTACACTCAGCAAGACCCCTTTGATTTCAGTTTTGGCACTTCTCTTTCGCCCATGTCTCAGCACAACAGCCCCCAAGTGGTTCACAATACACCACCTGCTACACCAGCACCAGCAAACAAGTCCTCAGCCCCCTCAGCCTCGTTCCCTTACGGCTATCAAGGTCCTCCTTACGTACTAAACTTCAGTGGAGACCATTCTTTGACCCTGGGTCTCAGGGATGGTGCTGAAGGCTACCCAGGACTGGGCTCAACAAACTACACCTACCACTGCCTGATGGAGCCTTCGGGCACACAGGGGCGGCTGGTCGTCGAGCCCTGTGGACCCCAGCTCTCCAACCCAGCTTCTCTGGCTGGATTTTCAGGGCTCAAAGGTCACGACGAGCACTGCAGGAAGGATATGCAGCAGCAGTGCCACGCTGGGGATCACCAAGGCACATCACACTATGGACCTGTTACAACATCTCACTCCATGGGTGCCACAAAACCCAAGAGGGTGAGGTTAGTGGTGACAGACGGCACAGTGGACTTAGATCTTCAGTACTCGGACTGAATTAGTCTCCCAATCCCAGAATACAATTGGGAATATATCGTGTCTGTTGCACACACAGATAACAAAAACAGTTTTGTAAGAAAAAAGAGCTTTTAAAACTATCTGACTGACATTTTTTCAAAATAATAATTTTAATTGACTGATAATGCTAACATGTACAGGGTTTTATGTAAAGCAAAATTACGAGTGTTTTATTGCTGTCCGATTTTTTTTTTTTTCTCAAATAGTATGTCCACTAAAATTTCCTTAGATTACCAAATTTCCAGTGTATAAATAAAACAAAGCATTAAATATATTTGTGTCTGGGAGGCCCTGTAAACATTTAAAGCCCTCTTCGTGTACTGTAACATAGATGTATGCATTTTTCTACACCCCGTAAGGCAGTAGAGGCAGGAGCCACCGTCACCGGTTGCTGGTACTTGTATTGGTGATTTTAAAAAGGCAGCTTTGTGCCTCAGTCTTTGATATGTTCTTGTGACTTTTTGAAGTACCCATTGAAACACCCTCTACCCTCAATTTTATACTCACAGTAAGCTTTTCTCACTTGGTGTGTGTTTGTGCGTGCGTGTGGGTGTATGTGTGCGTGTGCATGCATTTGACAGGCAGACCTGCAGGTGTCGAGGGATCAAAGTGTAAGGTGTGCGTCGCCGCACCCGATCACGCGACTGTTGCTTTGCCAGGTTTAGGTAGAATCGTTAGCGCGTGAACGAAAGGCTCGTGCATGAACAGTGTACAGTTAGAGACTTCATCGTAGGACAGCTTTACTGGGTGACGACGGGTTTCATCAGTGTCCCAGTGTGGACGAGTGACTGAGTGAGGAACTGCGATTTGGTTTATTCTTGCTAAATGAATCGACATCTCTAACAAGGCTTCATCCAGGTGGCAGACTAAGTGACAATCTTCTCACTTTTGTCCTTTATTTGGTCTCTTTTTCGAAGAAGGAACTGAAGGAAACAATGCCGCAGCAATTACTAATATTCTGTCGTTGCTGATGGAGCTACGCATCCGTAGGTGTTCATATTGTAACCACAGTTATTTGCTGTTGTTGGAGTCACGTTGTGTCATTACTGTATGTTTTACATCAGTGAGTGGGAGCATTCAGTGTGACTGCACAGCCTTACATTACTACCATCATAATGTACTGTCTTGATATGGAAAGGCCAATTATTTATTTTAATATCCTCATTCTTGAAAAGGTGCTTTAATGTAATTTATATTTCACATTGATTGTTCAAGCTATTAAATGTTTGTATTATTTAATGGGACAAAATACTGAGCTGAATATTTACACTGAGTATTTAAATTCAGAGCTTTTCACATCTTATCCAGTTTTTCAGTTGTTACAGGTGAAATGTTCTCTCTTTCTTATTGGCAGTTAGTCTCATTGAAAGTCTGCTGTAGAAAATGTACAAATGTAGCCTATATCATTAAAGACACTTAATTCTTTTTTTTTTGGTATTTTCTTCTTTTACTGCTTCTTGAATTTTTTTGTTGAACAGCAGTGGGAAAACGAGCAGAAACTACAATCTGCTCCAGCTGGCTGATTCTCAACATTAAATGGGTCTTTTTCATTTTCCCTTAGATGCACGCACCTTCCAAACTTCAAAAAGGGTTCCCAAGCAGTTTTAAACATCCCGTGTGTGTCCTTTAATGTGTTTATATGAAAGCTAATCTGTTCCAGAGTATAATTTGCTCTGTTAGTTTATTTTAATCCCTTTACAGTGGAAAAAAAAAATGTGGAAAGCACAAACTATATATAAAAATGGACGTAGCCATCACAATGTGACCCTGTAGTTTCCGAGTGTTAGCGTTTTACCCACATCCATGTTAGTATTTTGGAGCTAGTTGTTATAGTGTAGCAGATAACATTAGAGGAAAACGGTTCACAGGTGGATACTAAGTACCAGAATTAGTACATCAGCTCTCTTTTTGATAAAGGGCCATTAGGCACCCAACTCAAGCTCAGGAGTTTTTCAGTGACAGAAATGAGCTTCCACAGTAATGTGCAGTAGCACAAGTAAAAGAAATAAAGAGAGAAAAATGCTGCTTGTGTGAATGCAAACAGAAAAAGTTTTAACATGCGAGTCTATGGAGATTGACAGACTTTTAGACACAGGGCTAAAACAATTTTAACAACATTTTCCCATCTTGTTGGTTTTCTCAAGGGCGCATGTAATCATTTAGTCCATTAAACATCTTGTCAGGGTTGTACCTTATTGTATCATTTGTTCTGCGTCCCCTGATTTAATCATCATTATCTTGGCGTTAGTCTGTCCGTAGTCTGTTGATCTTTCACTTCCTGCCCGCTACAAGGAGCCAGCAGCTGCTTTTCTTAGCACTAGGACCAAACAAATGCACCCAGTCCCCTAAACTGGAACCAGGAAACCCAATATTTATCCTGGAAAGGAAATCCCCAACCACCTTTTAAAGTAGTTTAGAATTATTTAGTATCAGTCTGGTTTATGGTCTAAATTAAACCGTTTCAGTTTATCCCCTGATGGTAATCCCGAGATTTCGTGCTCATTTTCAACACTTTATGCAGATTTGAGACACAGCACCTTTTGGAAAACCAGGAAGACAACATTTCCTTATAAGTGATCAAACCAGCAACACTTCTGAACCTCACAACTTACATGGTTTTCTGTGTTTTTTCCTTCCATGATTATCAACCTGCCCGCTACAGGGAGCCAGCAGCTGCTGACTGTCATCACAGCACTGTGTGAATATGTATTCTGTGGGTAATTATTACAAAAGAATCAGCACTTGCATGAACTTGTTATTCATATTCATGCTCTGGGAGTTAAAAACAGACCTACCTGGGACACGTTTGACTTGCTAACTATATCGTTTTGCCTTTCACTTCTTTAATCGTGTTAGGCAAATGATCTAATTTTAGAAAGAAAGTGTTGATTTTACAATACAAGTAAAATATTTCATCTTGTATGAGTATACAGCGTGGTGAACTCATCAAAGCATTCAGTCAGAAAAAGAAATTCAAATAATTTAATCATAAGATTATGTCAAGTGCAAAGAATTCCTTTTTACTGTCAGTTAAAACTCCTTTGCATTCACCTTCGCTTTGCTTCATTTTCTATCCTGCTCTAATTTATTCATCTGGTTAATTTCACAGCTCATGGCCATTGTTCACCCTCCTGTTTAGTGCTCAGCCTTTAGCTCCTTCCTCTCTACCTATGCTTTCATCCTACCCAACCAACGCTTTTGCGTTCTTCTCTTCTTCCCCTCCTCTCTTTGAACATATGACCCACTTCTTTCTTTCCAGCTCTCGGTAGCAGACGAGCAGTTAATTCTGTTGCCAACTATAACAATTTTCTCATAATGAGGACAGAAAAAAAGAGAGCGAGAGAGGGAGAGATTATCCGTTATGGCAGTGAGGACACGGTGGAGTTAAAGAGACAAAAAAAGGGAGAAAACTGTGACAAATTTTAATATTAAAAGACAGTTTTTCAGGCTGTCATAACTGAATGCACGTTTTTATTCTGCTCAGATTTACGCACCGGTTTGGTTGCATCGAATGATCAATTCATGATTTCACAGGGTGAATCAGATTCATGTCATCAGCAAAATTTCCCCTTTCATGGATTGCATCATTAGGCTCTAAATGCACGTGCGCATGTGCGAGAGGGTGAGGTGGAGATGGTTTTTAAGCGTTCTCTGAGCAAAAATCAGCAGGCATATAAGAAAAACACTGGCTAACCACACATATTATCATGGATCTATTGTAAACGTGTATTTTTGGTAGGTATTTAACTGTTTGTGAGTCTAAGAGGAGAATACAATGGCATGCAACATGCGTGACAAAGAGATATTTCAAACGGTCATCATCAAGTTCTTTATTTACCATTTTCTGCATGAAAAATTCATCAACAGTGAAAATCTGTTGTTCATCACATCAGGAGCGAGATTTTAGTGAAACTAAATGCTGTGCATGAATGTTATGGTGTGAAAATGAAAAGGCACCAAACAACTTTGGGTGAAGACCTATTAGGTCGATCACTGTGTGCAAGTGACACTAAAATCTGACCAACGCTCAGATGGAACAGCAATTCTTGTGAACTGTGGACGGAAGGATGACCCAGCTGCACCACGGTGGGAGCTAATGTTAACAATAGCTTTAAATACAGTGCTTAAACACACAAGCAAAATGCAAAGAGAGCAAAAAGCTAAGAGGCGTACAAGAAAACTCCAATTTGCAAAATACAAATTGTCAGTATAATTTATAAATACTAACAGAAGCAATAAAACAATAGAACAGTAAAGATAACACACCAGAAAATTGTAAATGATACACGAACAATAAAAAAGCTCCATATAAGGCAATAAAGAGGGCAATAAAACATGTGTTTTAGGAGGAGATTGACTTCAAGGTAAGTAGCTTAATACTTCCTTCTGTATTGTAGAACTGTAAATGTACTTCTCGGCTGCTTAGATGCTGCTCAGCACTGCTTTTTCCTTTGTCTCCTCCCTTATACAAAATACAGCAGACTTCCATTCTGTGGCACATCAAATATTTTCCAGCCATTTTAACACAGGGTTTCCACACTTTTAATTATTCATCGACGCGTCCCTTTCATCTTACTCATGCGTACGTCGCAACTCTATTAAACTCAAACTGCAGCACATGCTCAGTGTGCATGCATGTAGACATGTGACGCCATGTTCCCTCTGTTCACCACTCTGGGGATTATAATCTGTCACGTGCATGACAACTGTAGCCCTGCAAAATGGCTGGCTGTGTGAAGATGTTGTAGGATAACATTTGAGTGTAGACTACTGGTGCCATCGTCATCATCACCAGCAGCAGCAGCAGCAGTGAAGTAGCAAGAAAACACCCCAAGAAACAAGTTGAGGCTGAGAAAAGAGGGGAGAGAGAGCTTTGGAGAGGTTATTTCCCAGGTGACAGGTGGCCCAGGCTTCAAATGACCGGCTGCTGGCTGAGGTGTCAGTGCATTAGTGTAAATTATGACTGTAACAAAACCCCATGTGTCCAACAGAGCGAGCTGAATAAATATGTCAGCTGCACAAGATGGGATATTGCTCTGATGTTTATTGTACCTATCTTTCTATCTTTCTGAATTAAGTCTGAGTGTTTGCTAAGAAAGCAACTCCACTTTTTCCTGTGTTCAAGCCACGGCCTCATGTGTCTTTATAGATAAAGCATGGCAATACTTCTTTCTTTTAGCTTACTGGAACTGTTTTTTACTCTTAAGGAGTTGTCGGTCCAGCCTGAAGCTGATAAACAAAAAACAAACCCTTCGATCTCTGCACTCCTCTTCTGCTTTTTCACTTTGCACATCCTCATTTCCTGTTCACATGTTTTATTTGTATTTATGACATGTGGTGGAGCTGCGTTATCTTTACTACTAGATTTTATGATTTCTGAGGTCAGATGAGCTTATTGGTGTTTGGGCAGCATTTAAATAAGACCTGCTTTAAAATAATGTGACAAGAACGATACCATGTTTCTTTTTAAAGTTACCAACCACACAAGTGGTGAACTGCAGAAAGTTTCACCATGCAGCTTATCATTTTTATAACTAAAGAAACTCATGAATAAAATGGATACTTAGTTGTGTTTGATATTTCAGCTTTGTGCAAAGCCTCTTTCATGCCTCAGGAGTAGGAATGCTTCTCCAAAGGATCAGAGCCCATCTATGGGAGCCCTTCCTTTTCCCTGTTAATCCCACTGAGCAGAAATTGTCTGCAGTTCAGCCACATGTGCAGCAGGCGGCGCTTCCCAGTGAATGGAGCTAAATACAAGGTAGCTTTGTCCAGCTCCTGTCATCTCCCAAGTGTAAGCTAGAAATCTTTCTGAGTGGTCTAACTCTCTGACAGCAGCTACTTTGGTCACTGAAAGATAATTACCATATTTATCAGACATGCAAAGTCCACAGTAGAAGATTGGAGAGATGATGGGAAGGAAGGAGGATCTGGGGGGATCTTTGTACTTTGCGCCGTCTTGCTTTTTTACTTTCACTTCCACTTGTCGTTATATTTAGACAATTAAAAAAAAACTACTTTGGTCGTTTGGCTTGACTGCTTTACAACACTAACCTGTGCTGGAAGTGACCAATACTCTTTAGCTGCAGTAAACATACAGATATCCCTGGGATGAAAAGGGCTTAACAACTAAAATAATGATGGTTTTCTGCATCTGGACAAAACTTTCTGTTTTGTCCTCCTTTGTTTTAGTTTCATAAATACAATAGTGTTGGAATGTAAATAATATGACACTGATTGTTTTTGAAGCAGTTTTGAATTAGTGCTCTGCAGAGAACCCTTGTTGGCGAGCACAGCAGTAAGACATTTCTTGTTGTTGGTCTCCAGGTTTGCACACATCTCAGGAGGAAGTTTGGCTCATGCATCTTTACAGAAACTCTCTAAATCCTTTACGTTTCTTGGTTGCTGCTTGAGAACTTTAAGCTTCGGCTCCCTCTGCAGATTTTCTGTAGGTTTGAGATCTGTAGGATGGCTAGACCATTTCATGACCACAATGTATTTTTTCGGTCATAGTAATGCTGGACTACCCCTTCACGATTCATCTTCATGTCTTTGCTGACATAAGGAGGTTCTCTTCCAAAACTTTACGTCACATGGTCCCGCTGATTGGTGCCTCAATGCCTTGAAGGCTTCCCGTACCCTTAGCAGAAAAACTGTTCCAAAGCACGATGCTTCCACCTCTTTCCTTGACTATGGGGATGAAATTCTTTGGGTGATGCTCAGCATTTCTCTTCCCCAGACACGGCGCGTCAAGTTGATACCAAATAGCTCGGTTCTTTCTGAATAATCGCACCAACAGTTGGCACCTTCTTGCCATCAAGCGTCTCGCTGATGGTCTTGTAGCCCATTCCAGCCTTGTGCAGGTCTAATCTTGTCCTTTGACAGCTCTTTGGTGGTGAAGAGGTTGGAATGGAAGAAATGGATTCTGTGGACCGGTGCGCTTTTTAACATAACAGGATTCTCTATAATCAATTGATTGATTGATTGTAATCTAACACTAACCTAGGTTAACTCTAACCTAGATCAATTTAGGTTAAATTAACTAACCCTCTTTGCAATAGCCTGATGAAAATTTCTAAAGAATAATGTTTAGCTCATAAAATTTACATTTTTATACAACATCGTCATGCCTCATTCCTTCAAGATACACCAGCATCCTCAGTCACAGCTCCTCTCAAGCCCCCGGTCTGCTCTCCTCTCCTGTCCAAATGCATTTTCGAGAATTGAGACATCCTTCAAGATGGCTAAGATTGATTTCAGTTCACGCGACAGGAGGATGGAACAGCCAAGGGGGCATAAAATAAAGAAATGAGAAAAGCCCCTCGGCTTCATCAGTCAAAAGCAGGCATATGCAGCCTTAAAATTCAGCACAGACCCAATTTATTGAAACCGATAGATCAGATGGTATTTCTTGTAATACTGTGTATGAAAGTGACCTCCGCATGAGTCACTGACTAAGTGAAGAGGTGGACAGGCCTCCCTGTGTGCAGATTCATTCGCATCCATTTCTGAATGCACAGCCTCGGAGCTAATGGATGTCATGTCGGTGAGGCAAAATACAGTGAATGCTGCTGATATTTATTATTATTAAACCCACTTTAAAGAGCTGAGATGTCAGGATTTTCCTGTCTCTGTAACCTTTGAGTTACAGCACAGACTGCCTGATCATGCCTGTAATATGAATCCATAACACAGCATCAGCTTCACTCATGTTAACAGTGTGAATCACGAAATGTGTGTGTGTGTCTTTGCCATATTAGAGTGCAGGCCATCTGAATCAGAGACAGTCTGAGGAGTTTTACTGGACTTCTGGGTTTTTGTTAGCGTAGAACCAAAGACATAGTGCATTATCAGATAAAACAGCACCGTAGTATGGAGTTTCATAAATCACAGCCTCACTGAAAATGTTATTTCTTTAGCAATCAGCCAGTGAATCACATTTGCATTGCAGCTTGTATGCATATTAGTGCAATACAAAGTTCTGAAGAATGACAAGCCTGAAAAGACAGAGCAAGAACAAAGCAAATAATATGCAATGATAAGCAATTAAAAGACCAGTTAAATAAATACAATTCAATTTAAAATAGCATTAAAAATAAGGACAGATTAAATAAAGCAAAGAAATTAGAATGAAATGAACAGTAATCAATACGCTTTCGTCGCTGGATAAAATACAATCACTGGCCTCTTTATTAGGGACACCTTTTCAGTTGCTCATTAGCACAGATATTTGATCAACCAATCACACGGCAGATGCTGAAGCCCTTTAGGCCTGCAGACTTGGTCAAGACGACCTGCTGAAGTTCAAACCCAGCATCAGGACGGGGAAGAAAGATGATTTAAGTGGCTTTGAACATGGCATGGTTCTTGGTGCCAGATGGCTCTGAGTATTTCATAAACTGCTGATCTACTGGGATTTTCCATAAACCATCTCTAGGGTTTACAGATAATGGTCTGAAAAAGAGAAAATACCCAGTAGGCAGGCAGTTCTCTGGGTGAAAATGCCTCGTTGATGCCAGAGCTCAGAGGAGAATGGCTAAACTGTTCATCAGAAACATTGGCTGGTCTGAGGAGTTTTGATTTCTGCTGGGAGAGTTAGAATTTAGCATAAACGACATGAAAAAATCTGCCTTGTGTTAGTAGTTCAGGCTGTGGTACTGTAATGATGTTCAGGATATTTCCTTGACACACTTTGGGCCCCATACCATTGATTTATCTACTCAAGTATTGTCGCTGACTATGTCCATCCCTTTATGACCACAGTGTACCCATCTTCTGATGGCTACTTCGAGCCAGATAATGTGCCATGACACAGAGCTCAGATCATCTCAAACTGTTTTCTTGAGCATTACAGTGAGCACCAGAGGGGTGATCATCAGATCTCAGTCCAACAGAGCATCTTTAAGCAGGCAAACGGAGGTCTAATCCATTACTTAAAGGTGTAACTACTGACATGAATAAAATAGAATAAAAGCTAATTGTAAAATTAGTTATAGTAAAGTAAATAAAGATAAATAAAAAAGGTAACTGTAAAGTCTTTGAGAGTACCCTGCCTCTCTCCGTACTAGAATAGGCTCCAGTCGCCCAAACCCTGAATGGATAAGTAAAAAATGGATGGAAACATGCTACTGCTATATCTGACTTAAAGGATGTGCAGAATCAACTATTTCAGGAAAATCAAACCCGTATCGTAAAATACAATAAAATATACAGCAAATCAGGCAACATTAAATCAAAAAGACAATACAAATCCACACCAAGACCAGATGCCAAAAAGCTTTTTTCCACCCTGCTCTTTGAATTCGGTGTACTGAGTTAATATTTCACTCGCAGAGTCCCGCACACCATAATCAACAGAAAACAAACATGTTTACTTGGTAATTCTCTGGTTCTGGGAGGTACAAGCGAACCTGATTAAACAAGTACCAGACAAGCCAGCAGGCCAGAGTTTACGCTGATCACACTGGAGAGGAGGAGTAGGAGATCCCAGTGCTACCCCAGTACCCATCTATTGAAATCCAATTGGCATAATGGAACTGGTTTCTACTTGCTATTCAATTCAGCTCATCAGTAGAAAGCTCCTTCTCCACCCACGGTCCTCTTCACCCCCTCTCTATGTATGGTAATAAGCATTGCAGCAGTGGCTTCCCTCGTCCTGTTTTAGACATCTCTTTCATTCTTTATTCATATATCTGTGTGTGAGATAACTGCTGCACAGTGCACTGTTCTGCGTCTTTGATTTGGATAAACTATCAGATTATGGAAGGAAATAAATGAAAATTGTGGCTCTAATTGATGTGTGTGGTTTTGTTGCTGATATTGCACGGTGATTTTTAGATAATCCTTTCTGCATCTGTGTGCATGAGTGTTTGGTGTATGTATCTCTGCACTGTTGGGTGGATCCCACTTCTTTCTCTGTTCTGTGGTGCTTTCAGAGAGACGGAGAGAGAGAGAGAGAGAGAGAGAAGAGAAGCAGATTCTTTTCACAGCTAAGAGTCTAACTCCAAAACATCAAAGACAGAGAGAGGGAGAGAGAGAGAGGAGAGACCGATGTAAGGAGGGAGGGGTATGCCTTGTATCCGGGTAATGATGGAGGAGAGAGAGAAGGAGGGATGGAGAGAGACAGAGAGACGGAGAGGTAAGGGAGGGAGGGGGGCAAGGGAGAGCAGCCAGCCAACCAGTAGAAGGAGAGAGAGGAGCGAGAGGGAGCGGGGGGCACTGTGAACAAGCTGAGAGGAGGGAGGGAGGAGGGGAGGATAGTGAGCGAGGCATGGGGAGATTGCCGGACCAAAGAGAGAGAAGTGTTACTACAGAGCTGCTGCCGCTGCTGGAGGACGAGCTGGGAGCCGAGGATAATGCTCCATACCTCCGCGTACAGCGGCACGCCGGACACCTTGTAATTTCTTGTTCTGGTGGCGGTTGTGGAGGAGGAGGAGGGTCTTTATTGTTGCAGCAGTGATTGTCTTTTCTTTTTTTTCTTTCCTTTTCACTACATCCTCCTGCTCACCCCTACTCACTCCTTATTCCTCTGCAACTGGCAACCGCTGGGCTCCCCCTACCCCTCCTTCCTCTCTTTTCTACTTCTGTCCCCTTTTTTCCAGAGGAGGGATTTCTGTAATTCATCAGGGATTGTAGAAGACAGTAAGAATGTTTTCTGGCTTTTTCTGCTTTTCCTTTTCTTTTTTCTTGACATGCATGGAAATGGAGTAGGGTGCATGCCAAAGCAAAAGAGAGAGTATGATTTTATTTTTGAGGAGAGATGGTGGTGGAGTCTGTAGGGTGTGTGTGTGTGTAGCAGGAGGTGGGAGGCAGGGAGGAGGTTTGCATGTTCAAGTTTACTGCATTGATGTGAAACATTAATTCCTGTGCCACATGGCAGTCTGTGCATGCAGAGTCCCAGCTTTTAAAGGAAAATATGCAGCAGTTGCAGGAAAACTAGAGGATCTGCTGAGGGATGCACAGACACAGGGGAAGGCAAACAGAGCAGTATTTGACAGTGGATTACTCCTCATGCCAGCGCTATAGCCAGTTTAGTGTTTCACAGCTTTATAGAGAGAGAAAAGAAAAGAGGGCAAAAAGTGTGGGGACGAACAAAAAAAGAAGAAGAAGAAAGCAGAACTGGAGGAGCAAACATTTGTTGAGGAGGGAAGAATAAGAAAAGACAAGCTGGGGAATGAGTAAATGTATGTGCAGCTACTCCAAAAAAGGCAAAAATATGAGATACGCCAGCTTTTCGATTTATCATTGTGTCAAACTGATAATCCCACCCACATAGATTTGCATGCATGCCAACGATTGGTGATAATCTGCTGCTCAAAGGAGTTCACTGCTCAGTGTTCACATTTAAAAAGCTAAACAGTGCATAAAAATCACCAAGAAAGCCACTCTGGATAACCCGACACACTGGCAGTAGTGCACGGTACGCATGGATGAGCGTGGACACAGATGCGCGTTTGCGTTAGAAATGTGTGGACCGATGGAGTGGACACAGTGGGTTTGCCATGAATTAAACAGCAGCAGAAATTAATGTCAAACTGCTCTCCTCACACTTGAGCGACTGCTTCTACAAGAAAAGGGTCACCTTGCCAGCAGGGAACATGTGTTTGGTTTGGTCTTGTCATTATCTCGCCAACTGAGTTCAGTCTATCTATAGACGCCTTTGTCTCTACTGAACACGGCAGCACAGAAAGGTGACGGCTCTCTACATGGTATACATAATTACACACAAACTGTTTCTGTGTTGTGCAGATCAGCGGGGTGGATTTCAACATAATGAAGCAAAACTTTAGCTGCATAAGAAAAGACACAAAAGAGTTCTCGATAATGAAAAGTCACATGTGCAATTTATTTAGTGCATGTGGTTTGTCCACAAGACAATGGAAATTTTCACTTTCCATCAATTTCCATCAGTGCATTAATTGTGGTTTTAGAGGAGCGTATCGACTGGCTTGATGTATAACAGTGAAGGGCTTTTCTGTAATGAGGATTGAGTTAAGTGTTGGTGAACAGATACACAACTCAGTCTCTGCCTTTGAGTGGTGCTCTAAGTTCAAACGCACTCATCACATGCTGATGTCAAGCAGTCATTGCACACTAACGCACGCTACCAGCTCTCCATAGATCAGTGTCAGTGACGCTTCACTTGCTCATATAAAAGTAATAAGTTTCAGTCTGCACAGGCACAATTCAAAGCCATAAGTTTCCAATTTAATTGGCGAATCCACACTTACTGTGGGAAATTTATAGGCGATGGAGTCTCTGCATAGAGAGGGCTGTGATTATAATGGTCTATCTGCATTAGGCTCTTGTTTCATGAGCATCTGTAACTCTTCACCGTGTCTGATGATCTGTTATTACAGATATCACATTTACAGGACTAACTTGGAAGGTCAGTCTTCTATAAAAGCCAGGAAATCACAAAAATAATTGATACTTGAAAATGATTTTTCAAGTATAAAGATCTCTATAAAGATTTCACTCGCTTTTTTATTTGCCCACAGCAGTAGCATGCAATAGTAGCCATTTAAGTTATACAAGGATGAAAATTCACTGTTAAAATTCACGATTGAAGTTTAAAGTACTCTGTAATATGACAAGCTAGGTCTTATTTATCCATTAAAGGTTTCTTATGCACTAAAAATAACATACAGTACCTTGTTGCACCTTTAGGAGTACAATGGGGCAGTATCCCAGATTCTGCCACGGTGCTTTAAGTTTGCATCTTACAGACGTGAATCTTGAACCTCTGGTGACAGCTTTTTTCCACAAAGATAACAGACTTTTAAAAATGAAGGTGTAAAACTGAGTACCATAAAACTGAGTGTTTTATTCATTCAAACACTTGGAAATTAACTGACATTTGTGTAGAACTCCTTTAGTCCCATTGACGAAAGCTTTATCCATGAACATGTGCACCTTCCTGATATAGAAATCAGATCAAGGTTTAAAGATCCATCCATCCATC
>NW_005187419.1:4791906-4805161 GCF_000239375.1 Pundamilia nyererei
AGGCTCAAAAATGTGATTCCTACTGAAATCCAAAGATGACAATCCATCTTTCAAGATGACCTGAAAGAAAAGCACAAGCAAATACACAGGTGCAAAAAAGGCCATAGCATAAAAGAAACTGTAGCTTCACATGATCTCTTTATCATTTGTTAAGTCATCTATCAACATGTCAGGCTAACTCTCAGCATTATTAGTGTTCCACATTGTCCTTCTATGTCTCACATTTAATTAGTTGGGATCAGGCCATAATATGTATACGTTTCTACCTTTAGGTGCTTGTGCTGTATAAATCTACCCTTATTTCTGAGATTGTAGAAAGTAAGAACTAGTTCACACCATTATCTCTTGTTTCTGCCTCGTCATCAGGGAGTGAAACCAGTTTGTTTAACTAGTCCTCAGTTTGGTTATATTGGTACAGAATCCACTGAGTGACACAGAAAGAGGAGTCTGAGGGAGTGAAGTTTGGAGATGCGGCCCAGATCGGCCGAATCTAAATCTGTTACTTTGGCTCCCTGGGTGCCGAGTTTAATCGATGTGGTTCAACAGGCCGACGCCTCTGTGGAGTGTTGATTAACTGACTGTCATGTCGTTTGTACTTCAGATCTTGTTTGGCACAAAGCGAGCAAAGTCCAACAAACAGGCACAATCGGATGCCCTTCACAGCTGAATTGCCATTCAGCTCATGTTAGCAGGAAAATACCACAAATTCCTTCTTGGTTGGTAAAGTGTTGTGAAACGGCGCACTTTAGTTCCACTGTATACACAGCGCGCAGTTGACATTTCCACCCATGCAGAGCCCTCTTTGGGGATCAAGAGACCAAAATCTCTTCTCGCCACTCATTCAGTTTAACAAAGCTTGGCAAAAAGAGGATTTATCAGCACACTAAGGCAGAGCTTACCTGACTCATGGCCGCAAAACAGGCCTTGACGGAGATAAATCTAGATTAATTGGAATTAATTGGATTATTTCAATCCATGTTTGCACTGAATCTTCATCCACAGGGGCGTGGGAAGGAAAGAAGGAGGATGAATGTTGTGACTTTTGGACTGATTATCCCTGTGTTCAGTTGTTGTTGTGGCGACATCTTGTCAAAGCCTTTGTTTCCTCTAAGGGATTGTGTCTCTTATTTTCAGTCTCTCCTGGTTTATTTGCCCGAGCGCAGGGAGTACAGCACGACTTTCTTTTCAATATTTGCCACACTGCTCAGAGCGAGATGTATTTCATAACTCCAGATTTAGCCATGTCGTTTACTCTCTCACTCTTTTCTCTCTGTTTTTCCTCCAGTCTCACTCATTCCTTCTCCATCTCATGTAAACGACTGATCTGGGACAGACAGGCCTCCCCTGCGCTCTGTCCTACTTCAGCGTTGCCCTCTCTTGTCTCTCCTTTTTCCTTTTCCTGTGTCGTTTACCTCTATCCACCTATCTCTTGGTGACTCGCTCTGTCTCTTTTTCCATTAATCATTTTACTGTCTGCGCCTGTTTCATCATACCAGAGTGATGGTTCTGTCTAGTGTTAATAGGCTGTCAGGGTGTTTGGGAGACAGAGGTGCTATCATTACTTACAGTCCATTTTTCTCCACATGACGTGATGCAAAAAACTGATGCTTGTCTGTCATGAAACACCTCCCACTTGATTGGACGGTGGAACATGGTCAGCAGTGAGTGTCGCTTTAGAGGCTTTGGTTAATATTCAAAATGTAAAGTGAACAGAAATCTATGGCTACCATCTTTCTGCTAACTATAGAACCTGGAAGACATTGGCATGGTAACGTGATGGGTTAATAATGGCTTAGGTGGGTCTCAGCATTTATAGACAGAAAAATGTAAGCTGTGTCTAGGCAACAGTTTTAGCTTATTGGGGCATTCGTGGGAGTTCGTCTTGTAATCGGAAGGTTGCCGGTTCAAGCCCCGGCTCGGACAGTCTCGGTTGTTGTGTCCTTGGGCATGACACTTCACCTGCCGCCTACTGGTGATGGCCAGAGGGGCCGATGGCGCGATATGGCAGGCTCGCTTCTGTCAGTCTGCCCCAGGGCAGCTGTGGCTACAACTGTAGCTGCCTTCACCAGTGTATGAATGTGAGAGTGAATGAATAGTGGTATTGTAAAGCGATTTGAGGGGTCCCGAAAAGCGCTATATAAATGCAATCCATTATTATTGTAGCTCGAGTGTTATCTTATAAAGTTAGGACCATCACACATGTGGCCCGACGGCACAAACCAGCTATAGCTCCCGGATGAAAATTGCAGTGAAGTTTGAAGAACTAGACTTATATCTGCGACAAAGTGAACCTGTTTTTTCTTTTTCAATTTTCACCTGCAAAAGGACTTCCTTCCTGGCATGTTTCGAAGGCTGCCACATGTGGCACCGCTTTCAATGAAGAGGCCGGCTAGTACAACTATGACTAAGATGGGTGCAGCCTCGCCGTGCGTCATGACTGTCGCCTTTCATGTGGCAGAGAGAACAGATTCAGTAACATCACTGTTTACTCTTTAAATTTCAGTTTTGATAGAGTGAGTGAGAAAGCCAATTTTCACGGGAGCTTTTTGAATCTCAGTCTGGCCTGGTGACAAGGACACCTAATGCATTTCAAAATTCTCCAAAGTATCTCATATCCTTAGGACACAAGGTTGTTCATTTGGCTCTTTTTTGTGGAGCTGTGTAACCGATTACATTTGGGAACTCTTGTAATAACTGCTTTTGGGCTTGAGGAGCTTGTTAGTTGGTATTTTTTTTATTCAAAATGTTTCAATTTCAGTGACATTATTAATATTTTTGCAAATATGAAATAACCTCATTTCATATCGAGATATATTATTATTATTATTTGATTAATATAATTCTGCACCCATGTCCTACAGCTAAAGGTATGAGCTGGATTCTGCAGGTAGAGCAATGTTTGCCATGACAGTTTGGCATGTTCAAAGACACAATTAGGTCATTTGAATCATTAAAGATGAATGGATGTCACCCACTAGCCACTGACCATTGTCATCTTGGATGGTTTTGAAACCAAAAGTGAACATTTGAACGAGACAGTTTAGTGCTAACTTATCAGCTTGGTTAAAACGATACACAACCAGGTAAATGAAATATCAAACTTATATGAGCTCCAGTACAACTGATCATGCGCTTATTAAACAGTCCCATTAGAAACGTTATAAAAGGTTACACCAGCACAAACGTTAGTGGCCTCTAATGAGCTCGTGTGATGCCTGGAACAAAGGCAGCGGCCTAGTTGGCACACGTGTGCCACTAGAAGTGGCCATGCCTCTAATTATTCAATATTTCACCTTTAATACAATTAAAAGTGTTATTATTTGAAAAAAATCACCATTACAAAAGTTGGTAATTTTAACATAAATGTCAATGGGGATTGGCTCGCTGGAGCAAGCCCCAAGTGGCAGGTTGAGGAATTGCAGTTTTCGACATCTATTGCTCGAGTCATTTTTCAGCTGTGGAGGTTTCAACTTTATTATTCAAAGCACCGTTGAGTCTGATGAGAATGTCACTGTGTAGTTTTTGCTGTGCTAAATCTCATACCAAACCATATGGCAAATGAAATTTTTGATCTAACGGCACTGATCACCAGAACTATTCAAGTCATTCAGTACGAAGGTTGTTAGAATATTTCTCCACACTGCCAGCTGTGCATAGAAGCCGGAGCACTAAAAACAGTCCAGTTAAAGTTGATGGGTGTGTTATCACTTTCTTAAGTGCTTATCATTTGTCTTGCATATTATGTTTCTTTCTCACTCTGTCACGTTCTCCTACCTTGTCTCAGCTGGTGGTAATTAGAGGGGAGGTTCTTTGGGAGTTTGAGGGTGGAGGGCTTTGACCAGACTCCTCCATGCATCATCAATTCACTCTCAGTTTATTACGGCTAATTGCACCACTGAGAAGCATGGGCTGGGGTGGGCTGGGGTGGGGTGGGGGGGGGGGGGGGAAGCTTTTTGAGCTCTCCCAACAGTAACCACTGCATCATCAAAGTGGGGTTGCTATATTTAGCAGCAGCAGCAGTGAATGCATGGCGGCAGTGGAGCAATGCTGGCCCAGGATGATGATCAGAGTGTAGGGTGGGGTGTAATTTGTGTGTTTGTGTATTTGTGCACAAAGCTGAAGGCAGCGGTGTAAGCATCAGCCGGAGGGTGTAATGCTGCATTTAGATCCTGTGGGAAAGACAGCAGATGAGCCTCCTACTTGAAGGCACTGTTTGTATCAGCTTTTAGGCGGTAAATACGAGCTCAGGGATTGGCAGCTACAACAATACAGAAAATTAATGCCCATATCCACCTCCATATTTTTATTTCTTAGACTTTGAGTAGCTTTGCTTGATTAACAGTTGAAAAAAAATGCTAACTTACCTGATTCTGAGCTTTGATACAGACTTTTAATATTGTCTGAAACAAGCTGTTTTAGTTCTGTTCGTCTTCCTTTTAGGACAGCTTACTTCTGATTGGCTGTCGCTTGTAAATAACAACCATATTAGGGATATCCTTTCTCACTGACATCATTCGGAACCAAGAGTAGAAAAAAAGGGCTTAAATAAATCATTTAGAGCAGTCTGATGACTGAACTTTTGGCTCATATGGAGTAGTTGTAATTTGTATTTTAAACTTCAAACATCTTTAATATAAAACTTCACTGTCAGAACTTTACATATGGATGACAGAGAAGAAGGAGAAGCATAGTAGCTCCACTTTAAATGCCAGTGGATGGGATTTTTTTTCATAGTAATTTGACTTTTCCAAACAGTCATTTATATTTTACATGTGTTTTAACAACCGAAAAATGTTAAGGATAATAAAAAATCTCCAGAAAAAAATCTATTTTGATTCTTTCTTTGATCTCAGATGAGTTCAAACACAAAAACACGTCTGTGTTTTTGCTGGAAATCCCAATTTTAGTCTCCCTGCAGACTCATAGGCTCGTGAGCAGCATTCAGAAGTGTTTCCAGCCACAATGAGTACTTCATGTTCTCCTCTCTGTGAGAGGCCTGCTTTAACCACAGAGTAAAATGTGTAAGCGGAAGCAGGCAAATGCTGGCATATGTTGACGTCAAGCCATTTTTGAACAACAGGTGGTCTTGTTTGGCAGATTTTGGATTGTTTCATGATGTTTTAGACAGTCGTTAGTGTCCTTATGCTGGAATAAATGCAGCATAACTTGTCAGCTCAGTCCAGGACCTCTGTGGTGTTGCTGAGATGTCCACTGACATTGCTGTCATTGTGTGTCACTTGATGCTTTGTGCAAGCTTCAGCTGGTGTCAGGTTTGCTCCTTGTGATTGAAAGGTGCTTTGGTTCAGTTCCAGCGTGTCTCTGTTGTGGTAGCACCCGCAGCTGTCCATAGTTTAGCTTTTGACTCTGCATTTTCTACTGGGGTGATTAACCATGACATTAAAAAAAACGCTTAATCTCTTCTGCCTCTTACTGTATCTCAATTTGTTACTGAATCTGAGGAACAAAGAATAAAGCCCAATTTAATTCACCTCCACTGAGCGGAGGCCCTCTGCTTCCATATCTTATTAAAGTCAAACTATAACTGAGCTGTCATCAAGATGCAATGTGTTATTTTTGGTTTTAATGATGGTTCTCCCTCTATGTATGCTTGCTACTTCACCACTGAACTTTTCATGAAGACAAAAGCCCAGATTTCATGTTAGCAAATTGTAAGTCTGAAGAAAAAACTAAATTAGTATCCTATTATTTTGCTTACAGGCTGATTTTTTCCAGCTCATGTACAGTGAATGTGCTTTGACTGTTCAAGCTATTTAAACACCAGTCTGTTAACTATTTATATACAGAGTACCAACCTGATGGTGCTTGTTTCCAAATGATAACTAAGACCAATTCAATCTTACAGTGCATGTGAAATGCCCACAACCTCTGATCTACTGATTTGTGTTTCTGAACACAAACGTTTCATTATTTTCAATGTCATTTTTTTAAATCTGTGTGATCTCACATGCGTACTGCCATTTATACATGAAATTCTGTGCTCTGTGGGTTTTGTTGAATTATTATAAGTTTTCTGTTCGGACTTCTTAGTTCAACTTTTGAGATTTTCTTTATTTCTATAATTACAGTAAGGGTTCTTTTTATGCTTGTGCTTATTGCAGCTATTTTCTGTTTAATCTCTACGCTCCGATTAGCTTTTAGTTCTTGCTACTTCTGTTATCTGGTTTTCTTTAGTATTGAGAATACTATCCCTTTTAGTTTAATCAGTTTCTGAGGTGTCATCTTGTACCTTGTTGTCAAGTTATCAGGTTCCCTTTGAAGTTACTTTCTATTTTACTTTGTTAACCATCTTTAGATTTTGCCTTGCTTTTACTTTTACCTCCTTTGTTATTGACTTGATTAGTTTCAGCTATGTCTCCTTACCCTGGTGTTTCCAGTCTCCCTGATAGCCCTGCGTCTAATGTAAAGCTTCGGTTTGTCTTAGTTCTTTCTTGAGTCATACAATGTTCTTTCTCATGTGTGCTTGCGCTGTTAAATTTTAGTTAGTTGTTACTAAATTAGCAGTCTTTTCCATTACTATTATTAATATGAATCCTTTTTCAGAAGTCTGCATTGGGGTCCGCAAGCTACAAACCTTGAAATGATATTTTTGACCTTTAACTTATAAAAAAGTTCATGTTTAGAGGAGTAGGTGGGAATCAATTCTTTGCTCCTTCCAGATACCCAAGTTCAAATCAGACACAACATTTTTTTCTTACTCGATTCAATATTTTTTCAAATTTATTAAGTAGAATTGTGTCAGTTGATTAAGACTAAGCATTAAAACTTTTACTCTGGGGTTAAGGTATATCTTAAGGTTCGGCTTAGATTTAGACGTTAAAACCGCTGTGTTAGGTTTACAAATAGATAATGGTTTGGTTAAAAAAGCCAAATACTTATTTTAAAGATCTGTTTTCTTGGTTGCCATGGTGATGCCCACAATTATGCTAACTGGCTGAAAAAATCATGACCATTTTTGTCCAGGATTACAAACAGTTTCATTTATTTTTTTGTGACTATTTCACATCTTTTATGACTGCGGCAACAGATGTGATTGTTGTTAAAAAGTCCAAAATTAATCTTTTATCTTGACCCCAAAGACATGAAGCAAAGTACAAAAAAAACCCTTGAGTGTCACAGGGCCCTATTTGTTCTAAGCTATCGTCTCACTGGCCCCTATAAACAGGTAATGTCGCTATCTGACCCGTGCTGGGTAGTGATAGGTGAACATGCTCGTTATTTAGACATTCTTTGGGACAGACCTCGTGAAACCTTCAGCTAGCTATAGCTTGGCTTTTCTTGTTTGACTGTAGTGATAAACTATGGCATTTGAAAAACAAAGCTTAATTTCTTCTGCCTATGTAACCTCCTTTAAACTACATTACCGTATCTCAATTTGTTACTGCAAGAAAGAATAGAGTCTAATTCAATTCACCTCCGCTGAGCGGCAGCCCTCTGCTTCCATATCTCATTACAGTCCAATTGCAACCGGTCTGTCATCAAGATGCAATGTGTTATTTTTGGTTTTCATCCTGATTTTCTCTCTCTGCCTGCCTCCTCCTTCAACAGTGAACTTGTCATGGAGAGAAGTGTGAGTTGGTGTGTGTGCGTGCACCATGCACCTGCTCGCTGTGTGTTCGTTTGCACCAGCAGTAGGCAGCAGTGGGTGTTTTAAAGTTTATGAGAGATGATGAATCGGCGTTGTGCAGGCCGGGGAAGGCTTGGGCGTCTTGTTGCATTAATAATGGAAACACAGCTGGTTGTATTTATAGTAACAGTGGCAGGGGGCTGTGGCAGCGTGAATGGGAGGTGATATATGGGATACAGTACACTGTGGCAGCTCGCCTGGACATCACACAGCTTAGCTGACAGAGGGGACATACTTGGACATATTCAACAAATATTCTCCTGTGATCTCTGCACTTAAGGTGTTTCATCAGAGGAGGCGAGTGGGCAAAAAGACGTGTCACTGACGATTAGATAGCTGTTAGTGCAAGCTATAGGAGGAAAGTGAAAGTAGACAAGAGAGGGCATATGGAAAGGGGCAAAGGGGATGCAGTCTATACAGCAGCTGATATGTGATGGTTTCCTTCCTCTTTAGCTGGAGCTTATGAATTCAGATTGAATCTGTGGCTCAAAGTCATTCTGCTTTTGTTACCTATCTGTCACTTTCAAGCCAGAAAACAAAAAGCACACAAGACCACATCAAAAGTCACCAAATTCCAGTGAATCATCAAAGTGAAGGGCAAGGATGTGGAACTGTTGTTTTTTAAAAGAGGAGAGGGGCTTTGTTAGAAAATACAAGCCAAAGAAGCTAGAGAGAGTTTAGATAAAGATGCTCACAGATGAGCTGTTTGAAAAGCTGTGGAAAAAGTATTCACATCTTTTGCATCACGACAGCAAATGCTACAATTTAAAAGAAATGCACAACAAAGTAGCTCATTAAAGTAGTCAGATTACTTTTTCTTGTAACCAGTAATGCAATGCTGGAAATTTGCAGTTCAAATAAATAACTATGTGAACACCTTGAATCGAGATATTCACAGTGTTTCCGTGTCTCTCCTGATCCTTAGCCATTAGATAGTGGAATATATCCTGATTCTGATGGCTACAGCCCCCCAACACGTCACCCATTGGTTAGTTAAATCATGCTGTGAGGGCTCAGGCTGAGAGTTTTTGCTTTTTTGTGTCCTTTGGAACTAAATGATCACATCACAAGTTTATAGCACATTCGTTGGGGCAGAGAGGCGATGGTGGGTGTCCACATAAAGTAAGTTCATCGTGCACATGAGACATCAAAAACAGGCGTCTTTTAATAGTCTGTGTACCTGGAGCGGAGGTTTTCTGGCTTTGCAAAAATATTTTAACTGGAGCATTATCGCACAAAGGAACAAAGTCAGCATCTGTTTTTCAGCAGTCATCCTGTAAAGAGAATGATCATATTTGCTCAGCATCTATCAAAAGCTGAACAAAACTATCAGAAGAAAAAGAGCTCAATGAATGTTGCTTTTTGGAAGCATCCAATATGAAACCGGAAGGGGAAGTTAAGCTCATTCTGGGGAAATTTGCCTCCACTTCAGATATAAAGAAGCCCCATCAAGCAGAGTAAAGCCCTTCAGCTCCAAGGAAGAAAATGATGCTGATGCTGCAGCTCCAAAACAAAATCAGCTCCATTTGCAATGAGATAAAGTCAGTGAAAGTGGACGTACTGCTGGACACACAAACTCCAGACAATACAAGAAGTGGTAAAGTGGTGGAAAAGATTTTAGTTTTATTTTTTTGTAAATTGTTTAATCAAACAATTTAGCTACTTTTCTCTCTCTTTTAGCTCTTAAAGTTGATTTTAAAGTAGACTGTGCTACCAAAGTAAATACTTTAACTAAAATGTTTAAAATATCTAAAGCAAAAAATACATTTTCTTTATTAATTTTAGTGACACACTAACATGTAAGTGATCATCTGAAGTCTAAAGAAGATATTCCCCCCTCAGGTAGAGTATCAGCGAGGGGCAGGACCACACACTGGATAACAGAACTGAAACAAATGTAACAAAACAAAAGCCCAAATTTTGCTTATTGTATTAGATTATAATATATATTCTGATATCAGTGATGATTTGTATTGTATTGGAGTCAAGTTAACAGACTCATTGTGGTCATTTGCTTTGAGACACAAAGTAAAATCCTTCCTCAAAATGCCTTGGTGGGTTTTTTCCTTTCCTTTCAGAACATCCTGGGGTGGATTATCATGGGTCGTTTTTCTGCCCACATGTAGCCTAGTCGGAGATCAGGGCTTTTTTTTTTCTGTCAGCAACAAACAAGGAGCAGAGTTAAATCTAATGAAACTTGGTGTCAACACAGACATCAGGAGAATCCACCTTTCTTAAACTTGGTCAAGAAAAGTGTTTCAGAGGATTCAAACATAAAAGAAACAAACTGGTGTGGCACCCAAGAATTATGAATAATAAAACATTTATCACATAAATGCTTCCTTTTGTTTAGTACAGAGTGATGTCATTGCACCTTTTAACCCACATACATCAGCTTAATGATAGCATTAAGTTACCAAGTGACTCAGTACCAAAAATAACAAATCTAAAAGCAAATACAAGCCTGCTTATAAATCTTGCTGTGAAATACATTAACTTAGTGCGAGAAGAAATCGTGATGATGCTGATGCCTGATGCATCACCACTCAGTAAGGAAAAAACTTGAATGTGCATTATGTTTAAGAGGGAGATCATGTTTTGGAGGAAAGAACCTTTGGCTTCAAAGTAAACAAAACCTAGAGGTGCCAAATAAATGTGTTTTGGAGTAAAATGCAGAATATTTGCTTTATCCAAATGTCTTCTCGATCATTTTATTGTCATACAAATGTTGGTATATGGTCGATGTAAAAAAAAAAAGGTTCTGAATACTGACTGCTTTTGATGAGCCTGTATGCAACGAGGCCCTTGTGAAGTAGTTAGTGGGTAAAAGCCCCTCTGTATTGTGCCTGTTTAGGATTCTGTATCTGTCTGAGAAAATAGATTTTTCATTCAAGAGCGTTGAAACATGAAACCACAGACCCTGAAAGAAGCGCTGATTCAGCCACTGCTGGACCGCAGGGAGCTAAAATCTCCCCTCACTCGGTCAGAGAGGGCTTTCTCAGACGTGACAGCTTTGTCCAGCTTTTGTCCCCACATACTTTTTTACCTCATTTTGAGTGTATTTAAGTATGAATCACTCTTGTGTCTCCTGATGGACGCTATTGAATTCCAACTACTGCATAAAGCCCATCTTTAGTGTTGTCAGAGCTGCACGCTCATCACAAACTCAGCTTTGGTCAATTCCCAGCGGGTCCAGATCAAAACTCGAATTGCTTTGCAGACTCTGCTGACGGTTGGCACTTTCTGACAACCACTTCAAAGAACGCTGTTCTGGGAAGAGAGAAGCAAAGCAGAAATCCAGCAGGCTGCGGTGAATGTGACCGACAGGCAGACATGTGAAGCTGGTTGGGAGTAGAAAGCAACAGGGACGACCCGGAGGTTGCCACATGGTCAGCCTCTCATTTGGCGCCTGGAGCAGTGGAGCAGTATCCTTTAATATTTCACAGCCCCTCATATGTTCCGGCAGCCTCCTTCCCTACAGCTACTCTCGTTTTGGCTTATTTATTAATGACCTCCCCACGCTCTGCCAACGAAACCCCCCACTTGGGCCTAGACGGCAGCAAGTGGGTCCTGCCGTTCTGGGCCAAGCCTCCGCTTCAGCTCCACAGCCAGACCAGAGAGATGAGTCTGTGCGACGGAGGATATTACTCAGCTCTCTAAAACAGGCTGCACATATAGCTGCTAGCAGAAACCAAGAACAGGTTCTGTGCTGCTCCACAGAGATTTAGTGGCAATGACAAATAAAGCGAATTAATTAGCAGGCTATTTGAAAGTGATCTCAGCTCTCTGACTCCCCAGCTGATCGACTGTCTTCATCTCTTCTATAGGAGGGATCTTGAACAAACACGGTGCTCGAATCCACGCATGTAAAGATGAACAGCGCTTGCGTTTCCCGAAGCTTTAGTTTGTTATTAAGTGGAGCTGAAATGATCAAGTAGGTGAAGAATAGAAAAATAATCAGCTGCTATGTTCATGAGCAGCAATTACAATCATTTTTCTTTCTTTTCCTCCTTTCATGTGATGCTTAATTGTATATTTTCCACTTCTATGATGGTGGTTGGACTAAACATGGCATTTTAAATGTGACCTTTCCTCTGCTTTATGAAATTATTACAGGCAAAACAAGAAGTTAATTTATTGAACAACTATTTAGTTAAACATAAAGTTTTAGAGTGTTTCCTTTTCATAAATACACGGTATCATATCTACATAGATTATCAAAAATTGCTCCAAGCCCTCATCATTAATTTCTTAATTGTTTAATTTCTTAAATGTTATCAACAAAGTTAATTACGGTGACCTTTCCAGGGAAATTTTTGGTTGATATTTAAAGAGCTTTAAGCTAACTGTGTGATCTTTGTTCATATTGCTCTTCCTACTTCATAATCAGTGCTCAACAATCGCCTTTTTGTGATCTTAGAGTTTTACAACTTTGGGAAAAAGCCTGCACACGTTTGCCTCAAAAGCATTTGAATTGCTTCTACTGATTGTAAAAAGGGCTGTTTGATTAAAATAATCTGTGTGATTGTAAAACTAGTCAAGCCAGGACAGAAACTGTAAATGAAAACTAAAAAATCAGATTTTTTTTTAACTTAAACTAAAACGTCAGCACAGTCTGAAAGTAATTATTCTGCATTTGATTTTCATTTTTCATGGGACACAAACCTCAGTGAGCTGGATGAAATTCCTGTGTTTTCATACACCACAAACTCATTTTCATGCTGAGCCCCAATAGATATGCATATCTGTGACATCACTGACATCCCAACATCGTGACTGGCCAGTTGCATGAAAAACTCAAATGATATCAGAAACACCAATCTACTTACAGTCTTTTGAGTTAGTGCATGTAAAGTTTTTCACTTATTCAGAAAATCAGTGGTGATTAACATGACTTGTTACCATGGAAACAAAGTAAATGAAGGAAAATCACATTGCAGATAAACTGAAACATAGAAGTTGTGAAGTTGCAAAAACTGCAGTCCCTCCAATGTCCACTGGAGGCTCCAATCAGCATGGATTGTCATGGTTTCCCAATGACCAACTGTACTCCAATAAAAAGCATGTTTACATTCTGGTAGAAAAAAGAACAGTGCCCTCTGTGGATAATTTCCTCTCTTTGTAACAACTGCACATTAATGATTTTTTTGTACCTTTCCCATCTGCGCCTCCCCGAATCGCTACCTTATCGTGGTGGAGGGGTTTGTGTGTCCCAGGGATCCCAGGGGCTAAGTTGTGTGGGGGCTTTTGCCCCCTGGTATGGTCTCCCATGGCAAATTGGTCCTGGGTGAGGGACCAGACAAAGAGTGATTCAGAAGACCCCTATGAGACTCCTCTTTGTAACAACTGCACATGAGTGATTTTTTTTGTACCTTCCCCAGCTGTAAACCGATAAGGCTTAAAGTTAAAGGTGTAGCAGCTTTGATTGACAGGCGTGCAGATACAGGGAGCTGTAGCTGATTGTCTTCTAGGCCTCCCCTCTGATAATTTATTTGGCTTGATCTGTGGTACCACTACCTAAGGCATTACAGTTTTAGTCTTGGGAAGTGAAATTAGTGTTTTATAAGCCTGTTAGAACACAGAGTGAAGTGTTACCATTTCAATTTATTT
>NW_005187419.1:4805301-4829191 GCF_000239375.1 Pundamilia nyererei
GAGAGCCACAAGAGAAAGAGAAACCTTATTAAATCAGTGTTGCTAATTATGAATTTACTGACTTGAATAAGGCTGCTTCCAGCTAACCTTTATTAAATTGAAATTGCAAGTCTCTAATGCATGGGTTTGACTGTAAAATACTTTAAAATTCACTCTGCTGAAAGGCTAGATTTGGTAGGCTGTAGCCTGTAACACAATTTTGATGCACAGGGAATTAAACCACAGGGTCACTTTTACCCCTCAGCATAAGCCCACATGCTTATTTTTGCTTGTGTCTTTATGTACTTTTCATACACCCACTCACATCTTCACTATAAACCACTGTTGTATATAGATAGGAATCCCTCTTGGGGGGTGGTTTATTGCGTTTCTGCAACATGTCTACATTTTCTCCCCGGAATTGGATAGATGTCTTTGGGCTTTTTGTTATTGTGAAGGGTTTTCCATTTCTTGTAAGCATGCATGGGTTGGCTACTGTTAAGTAAAATGTGGTGTTTTTGGTTTATGGTACAAGAGTTTTTCAAGTAAAATCAAAGAAAAAAGGAGGTTAACAGTACATTATGAACTTTCAAAATGTTTTGCATGAAAAAAGCACTATCTGCATTTATAAAGAGAGAAGTGAGAAGACTGGATGTAAGATGTGGGAACTACAACATTTTTGCAACTGACCCTGTTGCATATGTATTTCTGGGATTTTCTTTATCAATATTCAACACAAACTGATCTAATATCATTTAGAAAGTGCAAATTACTGCTAGTTGAACCAATATTTAATGCCGAAAAACATGTCTTATTTTTTGTGCTTGATACTGAAATGAACCAACTGCGCCTGCGTTTAGAAAGCAGCACCACTTTTTGTAAATCACCCGTAAAACTATTTACCATTAAATAAATCTGACCCACAGACTCGCAAAGCTTCCAGCTCTGAGGGGAAGTTTGTGATGAGGTGCCTTAAACTGCCAATCTTTGTGACACTATCTGCAGAATTACTTCTTACTTCTGTGAGTCTTGTTCTGTGACCTCAATAAACTCTTTCCTGCTGACTTTATTATTGCTTCTAACGCTAGTTTCAAGTCAGTAGGAGTACAGGAGGAGGAAAATATGAAGTTCATTTAGTAAATTTTGGGCATTACTGGCATCAGAAAGACGGATAGACCAGATTAGTCTCATGATCTAACAACTTGTCAGTCACAAAGTATTTCACAGTCAGATGGCAACAGTGAGAAATTCTCACTGTAGAAACTCACTAACCACAAGATGAGGGAGGGGTTATGTCCATCCTTTATATACAGTTGATGACAACAGATGACAACGATTGCTAAAAGGAATAAATATCGTACCTGCTTCATGCTTGTTTGAGCCAGAGTGGGCACCACTGTGTCTGAACATGGCCTCACAGAGCAGAGCCATTAGCCACTGTTAACAGGAACTCTAGCATGGCTGCCAGTGTTCCTGTTAGCATGTTGAGTGTAGTTATGGTGGGATGGCGAGTGGAGGCTGCACAGAAGGGAGATTCTGGGACACCAAATGTGCTGGTGTTCTTTTCAGAGGTGTCCCGAGCCTAATTCTGTGACATTTCCATGATGAGAACACCAGTGATGCTGTTGCACACTCCACCCTTTTTCTTTTAAACTTGAACCAGGTTCCTCCGTCGGCGCTCACCCTAGTTTGATAGCACAGGGGATGGTTACATCAGAATGTGCGTAATACACGTGGCTTCATTCTCCTTTGTGCGAGCACCCTTGGGTCACTACAGTTTAGAGGTGTTTTACCTGACTTACATATCTTTGTGCCGAGAGATGACAACATGTGCGTGCGACTGTAGTTTTATTTATGTGCATCTTTATGGGGCCTGTATGTGTATACGAGACCCTGCTGCACACACAGACGGGCTGTACCACAGATTTGTGTCCATTTGTGTGTATCAGAGCGCCACTTTGTGTGTAGATGTCAAACAAGGAGGGAGGGAAATTGGCCGTTCCAGTTTAGTGGCAGGAAATTGGGGCGATCTGTTCTTTGGAAGTTTCCCAGTGAAATTTCCTGGGGACCAAGACACTGAAAATATCTATCTATATGCACACTATGTCCTACATAAAAGAGAGTGCACCACAGAGAGAAGGGAGAAGGAGAAAGGGAGAGCGTGTGAAGATATATGTGTGTTTGTGAGAGATAAAAAAGAAAGGGAGGGAGGTTAGATGTCACTGTGCTGGTGGGATGTCAGTCTTTTGATGGCATCACACAGACTGCAGATAGACTGAAGCTTAGTAGAACGAGGTCAAGACTCTGGCAAGTCACCCAGGAAAGTTACCTCATTTCCCTCTCACTTCTGTCACACGAAAACGTCTCAAGCAGAACTGGAAATGCTGCCTCATAACCCCATTTTTCCCTGCTCATTGCCCTCAGCCTTCAGTAGAAAGTTAAAGTGTGGCACAGATGTGTGATTGTGTATTTAAGAAAAGTTTCGTATAGATTACACTTATTCCATGTAGCCGTGTGCTCAAATCCACCTTTCCCGTGCCAGACACAGATTTGTCAGACATACCACTTTGTTCTGTGAGCTTTGTGTCTTTCAAAAGCAGATGTTAATGGCTCATCTCGCTTGTTCCCTATCCATGAATATCTTACCAATTCATTTCTGACAAGTGTGATACTACTCAGAGCTGCCAGCCACCTGTTTCATTTGCTGATTTGAGCTCAAGTACATATTGAGTAAATACACCCCTGGAATTCAAATTCTGCTACAGGTAATTACAAAGCAGCAATGCAGAAACATTTTAGCGCTGCCAAAAAGAAAAAAACAAACAAACAGCTAATGCTCCTGTGGGCTTACTTTCTGTTATTTGTCCACCACATAGACTGATCCAGCCTAAATAACAAGAGCTCAGCCAGCACAGCATCATATTCTAATATTTTATTTCAATCATGACAAGTGTGGTTAGAGGAAGCAGCTGCAGGACCTCCCCATAGAGAACAGAGCAACAATGTATGACATCAGACATGATTGGGTCAGACACAGCATGAAAGGAGAAACTGGGTGGAGGTGGGCTCAAAACAGCTTTTAGATGCGTAGCATCGATGGGCAAACTGCTCATATAGCATGTCCTTTATGAGATTTGCAAAGAAGACGTATAGAAGGGTGTCAGCTGAGCCGTCGTGGATATCTGCTGGTTCTTCTTGAATTATGTAACACTGCAATGGCTTTTCACATGTGCAGCACAGTATTTCTGCAGAGACAGGGTATGTTGCTGGCAGCGGTTTGTGCTTGCGTGTATATGTGCACATATATGCAGTAGCAGAAGAGACAAGTACTGTACTTAAGTAGAATTTTCAGGTATCTGTACTTACTGAGTACAGATGCAGAACTGGAAATTTAAAGCTTACATGTAAGTCCTCAAGTTTTTAAATCAGATATTGGGTTTGTACACGTGAAATTATTGTGATTTATTTCCCTACACTGACCCATTACAACCAATTTTAGGGTTTCCCCACCTCCTGAATCCCACTTTAACCCCTGACTGTAACTGTACACATTTTCATGTAGGCAACAGAAAATAGAGAGGTTGTTTACTTTCCTTCTTTTCTTCACATTCGAGCTGAGTATAATTAGAATGAAAAAGTTAAACAAACGTTTGTATTACATTTATAAATAATAAAATTATGTATATTGTAACAACTAATAACTGAATAATATTCAGCTGTTTCACCAGTCAGTTCTTCATCCCATGGAAGAACTGTCCTTCTACAGTTCTGTAGCCTCAGTGAGGTCAGCAGAGCAGCATATGAACCAGTTCTCCACCTGCCGGTGTGGTGAGAGTAGTCCTCCATGTCGAAGTGCATCTCAAATCAGAACAAGAACTACGGATGTCTGTTCAACAGCGGGATGAGAGACTCTTGGAAGAGCAGATGAATGAGACATTATCCCGTTCAGCCTTCCCGCCGGGAAACACGATAGAGAAAAAATGAAGCAAGAGAATTTGAAAAAGCGTAATGCGCTTGTTGTTGTTATATATCTGGGTGACCCACCCAAGAAAAAAGTCTATGTGTGCAAACACATCGACTCCCCGATGGTAACAAGTTATTAGCGCTCAGTTTAATTATGGAACAACAGACCTGCTTGATTATGGCAAAAATCATGGATATAATTCTTTTTGTTGGCATTAAGATAACAATTATTAGTGAAAAAATAATGAGCTTGTTAAACTTTAAAAAAATAGACCCTTGTCTTTTTAATTGAGTAGATTTGCTTGAACTGAAAATATAACCTGTTGTGGAGTGACTGTGGCTCTATGTTGGGGCAAATAAAATAAGGTAAATGATGTGCTTCAAGGTAAAATGAGAGCATTAATGCAAAATAGAAGGTGGGTAGAACATTTGATCTTAACTGTGTTGTTTTAATAATCATCGGAAACCAAAACTGTAATTGAAATGACATTATTTGATTAGACGGTTGAGGCGAACATTTCGATTGGAGCGCACATAACAGAAAATGGTACGTTTTTTTTTCACATACATGTTTAACAGATCACCTAAAGAGCAAAAGCCAAAACGTTGTTCCGCATGCTGTGTAAGACTTTCTCTAGATTATTAAAGTGCAGAAATATCATTACTGCATGCACAGCACAGTTGCATATCGTCACGTAAAAACGAGACTGACGCAGACTGTGTTTGCATAACACACTGCTGTGTCTGAACTAAGAGACTCAATGACAAACACTTTTGAGAGCGACACTGCCAACAGAGCAGATAAATATGAAAGCTGTCAGATCTTCTCAGGAGTACAAATGAATCTCCAGCAAATGTGTGAAGGCAGGGGCACGCGAGCTCGACACTGCCAGCAGCAGAACAAATAAAGTTTTCAGTTTGCCAATGTCCATTAACTCATTGTGCACGCCTCGTACTCGTACGCTTATTGATCCAAGTGCATTCTTGGATAAAAGGAGGGTGTTTAAAGTAGCAGTTTGGCATTTAATGCAATAACTTTGCTCAATTTAATGCCAAGAGTTAGATAAGAGGATTAATCATCCTGTCATGTCTTTATGATGAAATGAAGCTACTGCCAAAAGCTAGCTAATTTAGCTTAAAGTCCTTCCCTAGCTTAACAAAGTATGCCTACCACCATCTTTTATACAGAAGCTCCCCTAAATCTGCCAAGCAGTATGTCTAAAAAAAATCACAAATTACCATTTATGTCCACACAGAAAGTTTAAATGCAGCAAAGTTGTGAGATTTATGTTGTTGGGAGGAAGCTGTGACTTGTTGACATCTTGCTCATGAGGTAGCTTGGCTCAGAAAGCTAATGGCTAGCTCTTCCTGTTAAACGTCAAGTGACCGCAGCTGAATATTTCTCTCCACCTCTCCTGCAAATTTTCATAGTTTTCTCATGGACTGCTCCACTGAGGTGGCAAAGATTTTAATTTTCCACTTCTAATTACTGCATTGCACTGTTGTGCAGTGAAGCATGGCTAATAGACCTATAGAGCATCAAGATTTACTGCTGCAGAGGCCTTGCAGGAGATATCTGATGCCCAAAGTAATCAATGTTTCAAAATGTCTGTCACAAAAAACACAAGTAGATCCTTCAATAAAAACAAAATCTATACTGGGCTCATAAATGGTGATTTTAGTTTCTAAAATAACTTGGTTGCTTGATCGTTCCTGTAAAATCAGTATTCCTGACCAGCCTACAGTTTTCCCCTCCCAGGGGTTCAAATGTGTTTTCTTGCAGAGTGATGGTGGCTCAGAGATATGCACAAACTGCTGAGAGGAAACATGGCTGTCACACAAATCAAAACGCTGCTTTTCCTGCTGTTTAGTTTTGTTTTGCATACTGTTTGTTAAAACCTTTTTAGGCCAAAAACCTTCACACAGAAAAATGACCCAGTATAGGCAGTATTTGACACCCTGTGAGTGAGAACCATGTGGACCTCCTCGGCAGGGCGAGTCTTCCTGATATCGAGTGATCCTTAATCCATAATCAGCACTGTTCTTGGTGACTCGCTTCTCCCCGCTTCCAGTGTTTGTGCTCAGCTAAGATAACCAGCTGCAGGCTTAATTTTAAATTTACTGGACAGACATGAAAGCCTCTTCAATCTTCTGATCTTCCTCTGCAACAAGGAAGAAAACACATTGTTTCGAAAATACATGTTGCAGTAAGAAACACACTGACGCAATGACGCAACATATCGCAGAACGTCACATGTTAGCAGGTTTTAACAGCACGACCCTCAGCATTGGGCGTAAGGGATAAAAAGCATTACGTTTTTTGTATTTAATCTGATCGACTTAGTCGCTGTTCCCACGTTTTCCTTGCTTCCCTCGTGTGGCTAATGTCAGCCTGATTGCTCAATGAGGTGAAGGTCAGCAGGGTTAATGCAGTTTTAGGTTGCAGGACTGACTAAAGTGTTAATGATATGACCTGAAACTAAAACAGCTCTCCAAGGAGAATGGCGAGAGATGGAGATTTTCTGTAGTCAGATACAAAAGCTGAGGAGACGATTATCACTTGTTGGAATTAGGCAGTATCTAATCGCATCATCGCCCTCTTCCTCATCACTGAGATAGACACACATAAGTGCGCACACACAGAGCATTCATTAAGAAGATCTTTTATGTGTGAGTCATGGCTTTTCTCTTGGGAGCTGATTATCACTTTCCCTCTCATAATTTTCCCTCTGACCTGTTCCGGCGTAATTGACGATGAGTGATTCTTTCAAAAGTTTGGATCACGCTTTTTTAGCTGCTACTCCATCCTTTGGGATCATGCTAGTATCTAGCTTAAAAATATATGAATAAATAGCTAAGAATGTGTGACAAATGGCTCTGTCACGCCAGCCACTTTCAGATTATTATTTCAGACGGCAGATGATCGCTGTGCAGTGTGGGAGGATTTTACTCCACAGCTTCAAGGTACGAGTCCGTTAAAAACCTGCAAAGCAACCTGCTCTGCCTGCTTTAACAAGCTCCTCACCGTAAAATAAATTTCATCATGGCTTTCACTGGAGTGTTTTAGCATCTCATGAGTGTTTTAGTGGTGTTTCAGAGCCTTCTCCAACCTGACAGAATTGAATTATGCATAAAGGTGTTCTCCTTTCAAGTTTTTGGTGTGAAAATGTGGGAAAAGGCCAAATCTAAAAACAGCGTTGACTCTGGGAATTGGCAGCTTTAATAATAATAAAAAAATTGGCAGTAGATTCATGGTTCAACCTGACCTTCCTCCTCGCTGTCTTCTTTTCCTCTCTTCTCTCCACCATCGGCTCTGTGAGTTCACACCTTCTGGTTTCACAGACACCTCTCACATTCGACTCCCATCCTCACTCTCCTCCTTCAGAGTTCATTTGTTCCATCACAATATCTCCACAGCTTTTTTTATATCCTTCCTCTCTTTTCTCTCACTCTTCTTCAGTCATCATCATCCATGTGTGCCATTTTCTTGTTGTATTTTCTGCAACGTGCTGCTCTCGCCTCACAGATACCACATTGCCTCTAAGGGTGGCTGTGTGTGTTCTGTTTGTTAATCATAGTTTAGCAAACAGAGCAGAAGTTCAGTTTAAAGTTAGCCTGATTCAGAGTTCAGTTTAAATAAGACTGACTGGCCAGCTGATTAAATTATTTAAAGACTAACACTTAATCTACCATGAGAGGATAAACTGTCTGGACTGTAACTGTTTCTCCAGCGCATTCAGCTGGACAACATTTATTTGATTCTTCTTTCATTGGTTTGGTGATTCCTTCGGTTACGAGCAGATGTGGCTATAGCAACCACTTGCTAACTGACCACCAAGCAATAGCAAAAGTTGAAAATATGTTGAACATATGTGCCACAAACTGGAAATGGAGTCTTTCTGATCTATCTGTTGATAGATCTGTTCAAATATTTTACTTGAAAGCGAAACAAATGACTTCCCTGTCAGGCTTAGTTGTAATTTATGATTATTTTGCGAGCATATGCACAGTGTCGGAAACAAAAGTCTAGTTTTCTTTTCTACGATGTGTACAGTAAGCATTTTTGCAGTACAAAATATTCACAAACACGAGCAGGTGACTAAAATTGAAGTCGCGGTGACCCTTTGAGTTGCTTTTATGGATTGGCAGGATTTAAATTTGCACTTTTCTCTCTGTCTCCTGTTCCTTCATTCCTATCTCTCACACCTCACTGCTTCCCTGTACATATTTGCTTAATCAGCAGTATGCAAAATTATGGATTGTTCACTTCCATTTATTATCATATCTTCTGGAGGTACTTACTGTATCTCTGATTGGTCAGCTTTCTGATGAAACTTCAGAAGGCGGCCTGTTCTCTTTCCTTCTCTCTCTTTGCCCTTGTGTCTTTTTTGTTTGTCAGTTTCCTTTAAAAGAAAATTGCTTCCAATCCTGCTTCTCCATCTCAGCCATCGTCTCTGTATGCTTAGTCAGATTACTGATGTTTCTATAGAGGCCTCATGAATTTGTTGACATTTATGGGAGTTTTAACCTTTTCCTGAAATTTTAAAATGCAATATTTGCAAGTTAATACTTTATATATTTACTTGACTCAAGTGCACTTAGGCACTTCTCTATCCACTACATTTATCTTATGCTTGTGTTTACTGTTTGCTGCAGTAGAAAAAAGATTTTGTTTTGATTTGTTGTTTGCTTATAAAGTCCACAATCTATGTATCAAATAGTGACTGTATACCCGGTCTGCATTATTTTAATTTAAGCTACTCTTGTGTCCAAAAATAAGAAATAATGCAAAGTAAAACAACAAAATTCTTCTTGCATGTGACCCTCAAATCTTTGTTAGTTAAAAAAAAAAACTGAATCAAGAAGAAAGAACAAATTAAGCAAAAAATAACCAGAATTTCGTTTCTTTAAATGCTTGGTCTTGAAACCATATCTTTTCATCATAAATGATAGAGTACAATACAGCAGCCCTTGTAATCTTTGACCCTTTCTCCTCTACACTACAAAGCTAATGGTCTCACATCAAGAAGGTCCTGGGTTCACCTCCATCAGCCAGCTGGGGACCTTCTGTGTTTGCATGCTCTCTGTGTATGTTTGGGTTCTCTCCGGGTACTCCTATTCCTCCCACTTAAAGAATAGAATAGGAAAGAAGAGTCTTTTATTATGATTGTACATGTACAATGAAATTATGGGTGCTCCATGCCAAGTGTGCAGGAGTAAAATATAAATAGTAAGAGAGCAGGAATCAATAGCAAACAGAAGAGATGTATACAATCCAGAGGAATATACACAAAAAAAGAGAAAGGTGATTATGCTTTGCCACATGAATAGCCCTGTCATCCACTCCTGTCTTCGCTGTTTCATTTCCGTGTAGATTTGTTTTATTCGACCCTTTTGTTTCTCTTCGAGCTGGACAGATGGTAGTTTTAACTCTCGCTCCCACGAGGAAAGCCAAAGCCTCAACGTTACAAGTCTGACACATTTTTTCAATCACAACACGACTCCGAGTCCCCCTGAGTCTCTCGGCAGCCTCGTGACACATGCACATAGACACACACACACACACACACACACACACACACACACCACATAAGTCCATTTAAATTGTAAATGTCCCTTATTATATGGGCTTTACATTCATTCAAGTCAAATCAAAACCAACTTAATACTTGATGCTGCATACTTTTTTAGATCAGCTGTGAGAAAGGCATTTACATCTGCATGTAAAGATTTGCAAAATGACTGGTAATTAGAGCTACTTGAGGAAATTTGTGTAATTGCTTACAAATGGGATGATAAATGAGATGTTTCCTTGCTTTCTCCTGCATCTCTCTCTGGCATCTCTCTCCGTTGACTCGTCTATCCTCGCGTGTAAACCCGAGCGGTGTCTTCCTCGCCGTTTGTTATTCAGCTGTTTGGGTCTGTGTGGAGCTGTCCAGAATGTAGTGGTGCTGAAAATCCTGAAAACAGTGCACAGAGCCAAGCGGAGTCCTTCAGGGACAGATCTGTTATCTTGCTCACTGGCGCTCTGAAGTGGCTTCTCAGCTCTCTCAGGGGTGATGGCAAGAGCACGAGTGTATGGTTTTTCTGTTATATGAAGTGCTATAGTCCTTTATAAGTGTCTGCACTGCAGATGTGCATCGACACATTGTCTGCTATGTATGGTTAGATTTGGCTGTGTTGGTTTATTGATGATTATTACAGGGAAGGATAAAACGTATGAAATAAAAATAAACAGCCATGCAGCTGGTATGAACATCCCACAGTTTTTTTTTCTTTATTCTCTCCTTGAAATAAGGGAACACAGTGAGCCTCGGCACAGAACAAGCAGCCAGTCTGTCCCTGATGATTCAGTAGAGGCAGAAAACGCCACACAGAACATGGTCCTGTCCAAAAAAGCTCCATCAAAATTGTGAGAACTCACCAATGGAAAAGTCTATCCTAGATATTTCCCCCAGTTTTGAGGCACTGATTGACCAAAAACTGTCATTTAGTTTAATCCTGCCTAAAAGAAAGTGTAAGAACAATATTTGTATAGCCTGAGACAAAGGTTTTGGCAGTAAAAACTAATTTTTGTGTTTCATTAACTTTTTCACTTCTGGTTTTATTCAGATTGCTTTCAACATGTTTCTACAATATACTGACTTTAATTTGCAGATAAATCAAACTTATGCAAAGAGTATTTACGGTGTTATCATTAGTGATAGTTCAAGCTTCTGGGTCAAATCCTGAGATGCCTTTGAGCAAGCTGATCTCAATTTGTTGGTTTGCAGCCTGTCCACCTGCTTTTTTGAGGCTTGACTGTAGATTCTCAATTGGATTAAGATCTGGGAATATTCTTGGCCATGGATCCAAAGTATTAAATTTAGTAAACTCCAAGCCATTCAGTTATCACTTTTGCCATTTAACATCATTACAGGAAAAAATGCACAGTTGGCACAAAATTGCTCCAGGATCACTGGAAGAAGTTGGTACAGATATTTTTACTGTAGGAGGATTTTTGTATCAAAAGTTTGAAACAATCTCTTTGAAATGTGCTGAAAGAAGTCTTAGGGAATTTCGTAGGCCTAACAGGTTCTGCACACCTGAGCAAAGTAGCAATAATAAAAGTGATTTACACGTACATATGTGTTGTATTTGTAATTGAATAAAAACCATGACAGAAAAACCCCCGCTGGGAAACACTAGGAAGTAGACTGGAGCAGGATAAATGACTATCTTGCAAAGAATGAAGGAAACAGAGGAGGTGAACACTTGAGGGTGTGAAGCTAACCAAGGCAGGAAGTAAAAGAGTAGAAAGTTCAGTATAAAACACAACAACCAAAACAAAATAGGGAGCGACTATGAGTGATTCAGACATACAGAGGGATAAACAGACCAGAACAGAAAAAACATGGGGGGGAAAGCAAACACTCAGAAACACGAGGAAGGAAATATCAAAGAAAAAACAGGAACTAAAACTCAGGCTACCTGCAGCAGCCTTTATCTGCTGATCTTCGAGGGTTTCACCAGGTTCACTTGGGGACCAGCTGATCTCTGACTGTGTCCACCTTGTATATGTAGTACAAGTTGTCTCAGTGGTAACTCCTTAAGAGTCTATGTCAGTACAGAAGCACTTAGTGGTACAGTTCTATTTATCAGAGTCAAATACCAGCATGTAATGGAGACGGAAAGCTTCCAAAAGTTCACACTTGTATTGAGTTTAATGTCTATCGAGAGTCGGGGAGCTGAAAATTAACATCACAAGTGGCTTCAATTATAGATGAGGTGTGAATAGTATGTCATCATGTGTTCAGGGTTAGAAGTACTGCATGTCTGTTACCATAGCGACCACATTATTTTAGAGTGATGCTGTGTAGATGCTCTACTTAAAAACTTTTTCTTCTGCAGTTTGTTCCTGATCATGTCCTCTCCTCCTTTCTTTTTCACCTTGCAGTGTATCTCTGGGAATGATGGTGTTGCCACTTTTGCCGCCCTCTCTGTCGCCATGACGATGCCATTTAGCCCCCTGTCCAGCGACGAGGAGCAACAAAGGATGCTGGGAAACAGTCGACATCTCTATCCTGGGGCAGAGGACGAGGAAGAGGAGGAGGAAGAGGAGGAAGAGGAAATGGAGGAAGATGAACGCGATGATGAAGGGGAAGAGGAGGAGAATGGCGAGCTAGAGGGGGAGGAGGAAGACGACGAGGAGGAGATGGTGGAGGAGGTCAGGCGTGGAGGCCTCTCACGGGGCGGTAGAGGCGAGGGACACAGGCAGTCAGGTAAAATGGCCGGACGTCCCACAGGGGACAGGCAGGTCCGACCGGGGAATCCTGGAAACCCCTATTCGTCTAACCCCGGACCCACACACCAACAGCAGGCCAATCAGATACAGCAGCAGCAGCAGCAGCAGCAGCAGAGGAGGCTGAAGGAACACAGCGCCAGCTCGTTGCCATCTGAGGACGCCCACATTGCCATGATGGTGTTTCGCATTGGCATCCCAGACATAAAGCAAACGGTGAGTGCTGTCTGCACACAGCAACAATCACTGACAAGTTTATAAACAGCCTGAAGTCCACCTGCTGTTCCAACAGTTTCAACACCCAAGAATCAAGATTCATTCAGTTATGAATCATGCAACACAAGGTTTCTTTTTTAAATATAATATCAGAAAATGAAAAATAATAACTGTCTTAATATTGTGTGTATGGAGAAAAACATCTTTAGTTTTAGTCTTTTTCAGTTTGATCATAACCATCATGGGGAGGCTTTGGGATGTGTACGTAATACTTACATGTTAGCACTCTATATGTTCTGAACAGCTTAAATGCTCCTAACACACACATTAAAAAAACTAAAGCGGAATAGTTTTAAACAATAAAAACAATTCCATCTAAGGAAACAACTAAAGCTGAACTGAATCCAAAGATCCAAATCAAAAAGTTGTTAGATGTGTTTTTTGTCCTGTCTCCCTCTCCTGTGATGGAGATGGCTGCCCTGACCTGAGCCTGGTACTGCCAGAGGTTTCTTCCTGTTAAAAGGAGGTTTTTCCTTCCCACTGTCGCCAAGTGCTTGGTCATACTGGGTCATCTGATAGTTGGGGTTTTCTCTGAATTAATGGTGGATCTTTACCTTACAATATTAAACGCTTTGATGTGACTGTTGTTGTGATTTTGCGCTATATAATTAAAATTGAATTGAATTGTACTGATGAGGATTGTCAGTGTTCTGGGGAGTTTATTCACCTGCTGCAGAAGCTTCTGGTACCAGTTTATGATGTTTCCAGTTGCATATAATCATACTTACTCTGTCCAATTGCTGTTTGGTCAGATGCCTCCTATTTGGTAACTTTATGCATAAAGTGTCTTTTGACATCTTTGACATCATGATGCACTTATTTAGTTTTACAGACCTACAAAGTCTGCATTTGGAGGGTGACAGCTAGTTTACACTTATTGTTTCCCTCACGAGCGGCAGCATGAAAAGTGCCATTATAACTGCCGGTACAGTTTGATATCATTTATTTATGCTGCTGGGTTGAAGACACAATGACACAAGTGGGCAATTTTATTGACATATTACTACAGGAACTCAGAGATTCTTAAATTATACAGTATGGCCTTAGATAAAACATGCTGCAACAGCTTGAGAAGATGAGAATTTTTAGAGAAAACCTTGACAAAAAACTCCATGATCACTTTGCATCTTGCCACGACTGCTTGTGCTGATATTCCAGCACAACAACTACAGCGAGTCCAACCTGGAGTCTTCAGTTCAGGTTAGATTTCCAACGTAAACAGCACAGTTTTGCCTAAATCTTCCCAGTTTTTGGACGTGACAGCCTACTAACTAATCACTACACTCTTACACTCCTTAACACACCACAACTCCATGCTTTAATGAAGAACTTGAACACAACTGATCCACGAAAGCTGCACTGAAAACCTGCAAGATTTTACATTCTTTAAATGAGAATCAGTGTGGCATGATTTAGAAAACATAAGCAGACAACTGAAGAAAAAAAAAATCACCAATTTGGTGCCTGCTTTTATAAAAGAGCTGTAAAAAACGCAGCTGCTTTCAGTGACCAGAGACATAGATAGTACAGTTGAGCGAAAGATCTGTGAAGAAATAAAAATTTTCAAGGTGTGAAAACAAGGAAGCCTTCGTGACACCTTCAAAGAAATACACGTCGCCTCAGGTTTACTGTGGAACATCTATGCCTCTGTACTGACTCCTTGGTGTTAGGTAGGAGGGAGCCGTGTTCAGCATTGTTGCCCTGGGGCCAGTCGTTTCTTAATCCGTCCACGAATGTATGACAGTACATGCGGCCAGTTCAGTCTAAATGGACAATGTGCAGTGTGGGAGAGTATAATTCTCTCTTTCTTTCTTACTGTCTCACTGCATCCACAGTGAACAACCGAGAGAAGCGCAAACACTTTCAGCAAAGTGGCTCTCTGAGGGAGAGAGAAAGAGAGGGACTTTCAAGGTGACCCAACTCCCGAGAAAAGACGAAGAGAGCGAGAGGCAGAGCCAAAATGCACACAAAAGCAATTAGGATGAGAGTATGTGGACAAGAATTAGATTTTGCAAAGCAGGAAAGGATTCAGCCAAACTGAGTGAAGCTAAAGTGGAGATAGGAGTTACGGGGGGGCCCTAGCTTAATGTTGCCAAAAAGATTTTAAATGGTGCAATAAAGCATGGTGTGAAAAGCCCTTTTTGGTGTGACTGGTTTTAAGAGGGCTGTCCAGAATCACGATAGACCAATCTGCCATCGCTCTGCATTTCCCCGGATGCGGTCTTACATCACATCAGTGCAACACAAGTGTGTCTAAATTGGCTTTACGGGTTGGAGATGGAGCTGCCTCCGTGTACAGTACTTTACTTTAACCACTCACAAAAATCAGGCAGAAATCGGTGCCAGGCATTTTTCAGCCTTTTCCCCCCACTTGAATCTCAGTGATGAGCGATCTGTTAAAATTAAACTCACTGATAATTGAGGAAATCATTGTGGATGCATCTTTGCTCATGTCCAGATTAAAGTCGCTAACGGTGCGATCGTGGTTCAAGAGTTGGGAGTTCGCCTTATAGTAGGAAGGTTGCTGGTTCGAGCCCCGGCTTGGACAGTCTCGATCGTTGTGTCCTTGGGCAAGACGCTTCACCCGTTGCCTACTGGTGGTGGTCAGAGGGCCCGGTGGCGCCAGTGTCCGGCAGCCTGGCCTCTGTCAGTGCGCCCCAGGGTGGCTGTGGCTACAATGTAGCTTTCCATCACCTGTGTGTGGATGACTGGTTGTGTAAAGCGCTTTGGGGTCCTTAGCGACTAGAAAAGCGCTATACAAATACAGGCCAATTACCATTTACTATCTGTCCCCGTTTCTTTATTCGGTTATGTGATCTTGGCCTCTGTCATGTATTTATTGGTTGCTTTATACACCAACAGCAAGAATATGACTCCAAACGTGTGGATGGCTGTCCATATTTTGTATTTACCATCCCAGAGCACTATAAATGCTTCGCTCATGCCTTCTTCCTCCCTCTTGCTGCTGTGTGATTTATTATTGATCTGTGCATGGGTGTTTTCAGCTGTGTTTTTGCTGTGTGTATCTGTGTGCATGCATGTGTTTGTGTCTGCGTGATTTGGTGTTTTTTAAATTAGACCGTAAATAATTCACTTCTCCCTGTTTATTCTAACAACAGAATCAAAGTTTTACTGTAAAAATATGAATAAATGAAAAGGGTTTTGGGGGAAGATGCTCATTTATGCTTGGGGGCAAAACCTCAGAAATTTACTAGACAGTTCCATAAAGACAGAAAATGGCACTGATGCAAAAAGAGAGAGGGGTAAAAAGATGGAGACAGAGTAGATGAAAGTACAAAGAAGATAGAGGTAAAGGTAAATGGGGGGAAATGGGAGTAGATCAAAGTGGAATGAAGCTGTGAGATAGGTAGATGTAGGAGTTAGAGAGGGATTGAGATTGATAAAGTGAAGCAGACAGAAGTAAATAAAGGTGAAATGAAAATAGCTCTACAGAAAGGAGGTGGTTGCAGGTTCATGTTGACCTTTAGCTAACATTATGCCATTTTTTATGTTGATTTTTCTGTATCTTTACATCTGAACATTTAAGATTCACTTCAATCTGAAATAACTTGTTACTGCAGCCACCTTAAAAACTGTGATTGCAATACTAAAAAGTATTAGCATTAGCATCGCATTAATCAGCTACACTTTAAGTGGAGCTCTTCTGCTTTTCTTTATGTTCCATCACATATGCTGCTCCATTAGTGGATGCCCATATTAAACCTGCCCAGAATATCAATCAGATCGCAGCATGTGCAGGGAATTCATATGAGCCGAAAACCCTGGCTTCGGTCTGATCTAAACACTCAGTTTCTCTACTCTTGGCTCTGCATGATGTCATTGAGAGTGTACATTTATAATATAGCTGAGACAATCCAACAGCTCCGGGTGTGAGCACAGAAGCGGCACCTGTTATACGTCTCTGTAGGTTCTCCTCCATTAGAAATCAACTTGACTTTTCCTTAGATTCATGAAGAAGTTTCATGACTCATCCAAAAGGCTTCAGGGTGGGTCTTCAACTCTCAGGTACTCCAAGAGGTTAAATACCCAAGATTCCCCATCATTGTCTAGCACTGAAGAAGCTTCACAATCCCAACGTCTTCATAATCCCCCAAAGAAGTCGAGTTACATTCGGCTCCAGCACTTAAACCCCCCACCTGCTGTTCTGACACTCTGTTTGTGAGAGGTAGCCAATCAGAAGGAAGCTAAAACAGGCTGTTTCAAACAGAGGATGACGTGACGGGTTCCACCAAAGCTCATTTAAGCTAAATACGGAGCAATTTGAAGTCCAAGTACAAGAATAAGAAGCTGGAAATGAGCATAAAGATTTGCTTTTAATGTGTAACATTTCTCAGTTTTTTAAAAAAAAATGTCTTTACCAAGGAGAGAGCTGAGGTAGAGGAATGCAATCAGTGACAGTTTTTTCTCTCTTTTGTGAAACTAGGTGGGCAAGTAGGAAATGAGCAAATCAGGAATCAAATATAATCAAATAATATTTGACATGGATCAAAAACACTGAGATAGGCGGGTACTATCGGAGAACTCCTCCACAGAAGAACTTTCAAATATTCTTTTGAGAAAAACAACAAAAATGAAGCCTGTTTGAGTTCAGTCTTTTAATAGGAAAGATTTTTATGCCTCTTCATGTCACAGCGGGACTGAACGGACTCACGCGCAGGCTCTAGGTCTTGAAAGCACAAGAGTCTTTATTATGACACACCAGGTGATTATTTACAAAAGTGAGGGGAAAGCCGGGCTCCGGGGGTCCACACACGAACGGGAAAGACGCCGATAGTCACACACACACACTCCGTCCACTCCTCACGCTCCTCTTCACACTCCAATCACTCGGGTAACACAGGGGTTGGTCCAGGGAATCTGTACACAGAGACACGAAGGGATTGTAAGGCAAATCGCTGTGAAAACACTCTAGAAGTAATTGAGCTGGGGTTACACTGACGAGGGTCGGCAACGGTCCAGCGACGAGAAACACAGAGCTGCCATCTTATAAAGGAGCTGGAACACTCATGATGAGCCGCAGGTGCGTGATTGCGACCCACTGCGTGGGCCAAGGGCAGCAGGAGCCCACAGGTGAGCTCCGCCCAGGCAGAGGGAGAAGGGAAAGGGGGAAGGGAGAGAGCAGGAACAAAAAAGAATATAAAAACATATGTAGCCATACTGAGCTGACCGGGTAGGCACAGGGACCCTGACACTTCAGATCTTTTCTTTTTGTGCGGGTGGTGCAAAGGATTACACAAAATAAATAATAAATAATTATATGTCTTTAAAGCAATTAGATGCTGAATTGCTTTTGCAATCTGTGTAATTTGCTTTCTTAAATTACACAGACCTAAAAACAATTCTAAAAGGCTTGTAATCACATTCATTAACTTGTTTTGAAATATTTGTCTAAGTGTGCACTCTTTTAATGTCTTCTTCGGTTATTTAAAGCCCCTTTGATCTCTTCCATTTTTTGTGCTCTATTTCTGAGCTGATTCTAAAGATAAACTCACACTTGCAGATAAACATTAACATAAGAAAGAGCTGAAACATAACCTCATCGACTTCCTGCCGAGGTGTACTGACTGAGTGCATATTGTCTTACTCCTCAAGGTCATGAGCGTTAGAACCCAGCGGCATCTCTCTGACATTTACTGTGTCATACTCTTGCACTCTTCCTGTCCTGTCTCAGCCTCCTTGGGTCATTGTTTAACTCCCTTTCTCAATCTCAGACTGTACTTTCAGAATGAAAACATCTGAAGTCCGCAGTTATCCCTCTTGGTCAATCTCTTACTCTTTATCCTCCTCCACCTCCTCTGTCCTGTTCTACACTTCGGCTAATTCCTCCTAAATAAGCCCTAATTGCGTTTTAATTGTATTATAATGAATCAAGGGACTGACCGTAGTATGCAAATGGAAAGGTTATGAATTGAGGGAGGAGGATATGGAGTGATGGAAGAGCATCTACATGCAGTAATGCACAGGACACAGATAAATACACACAGACACTGGTAATTATTTTGCCTTTTTTTTCTCTTTTTTTTGCAGAAAACCAGCTCTAATATTTAATGTGCACTAATCAGTGGTGTGCATCTAGGAAATGATGCATTAGATGCAGTTTAAATACAAATTGACCTACACCAATTGACTCTGACATGGCAATTTATATTATGATTTCATTGGAGCTGTTGCACAGCAGATTATATTTGTACAGTAGACAGGAAAAAATCAGCATGATCTTAAAATCTATTCTGGATCATAAGGAAATTTCTCAGTGTATCCACAAATACAAGCTATTGATGACATGAAGTATGCAGTAAAAGTTTGGACTGGCGGCTGTTCTGAATGTCTTACGTTTCGCTTTCTTTACGAGTGCTGAGATGCTGTGCATTTTTAGCACTCTTATAAGCACACTGTAATCCACATTGTGGGACATAAATAGAAACGGGCACGTTATCTAGATGCATGGCTCTTATTGGATTTGCTTTGGTGTTTTCTAAGTTCTCTGAGCTGAGTTGACCAGGACATCATTTTATATTCCTTTCAGCTGGTTAGTGGACAAACTCAGTATTTTACAACCTTTTACAACCTGGGTTTGCCACTTATCTGTACTCTAATTTTAATAACTGTACAGCACTCTGCTTTGGTAACCATTGTCCATGATGTAAATATGTAAAAATTGTGTTTTTGTTCTGTGTCCTGTTCTGTTTGTATATTTGTTGTTGCTGCTGATACAACCAAATTCCCCCCTTGTGGGACAATTAAAGGATTCTTCTATTCTATTCTATTTACTGAGGCGACAGATCAAGGAACTTGAACACTGTATTACCATAAATGTCTATGCAATATGACTTCTTTTACAATCCCCCCTGTTTGCTAGGTTTATCACATGTCTGCATAGGCTTCACTTTTTCGATCCATCTTCTACATCCATTTTCCACAGAGAGTCTCTTTGGTAGCTGTGGGTTGTAGCTGCAGTCACAGAATACTGTTACAGCAGTCACAGTAACAGTCTTGTGGCAGCTTTTTTTTAAGTAGTTACAACTTTTAAGCTATTAATTTGTGTCTCTGGATATGAATTTTCCATTTTTTCCATCACCTTGAACATGATTTTTCATCTGACCGATCTCCTGTCTACGGATTTGTGTTCATGTGCATTGGAGGCTGGATGGGGTCAGCAGTGTTAAGAGTGATTGCACCAGCGGGGACGGATTTTTAGACTTTAATTGCATTATTAACTGTCATTAGAAGCTCGGTTAGGGTCAGACAAAGATCATTGTTTGGCTGGAGAAAATTGTTGCTACTTATCTAAAAGCTCTGTTTTCTTGGTTGCCAGGGATTCCACTGAAGACTCTTGCGAATATGCATGCTGCAGATATGAAACACATTTTCCACTGAAATACATCAGGCTTAAAGTTGAGCTCTGTCATTACACAAAATGGGGCAATTTGTATCCACGAGTATCACCAAAACGATTCCTATCCATCACACAGTCTTAGGATGTTTCACACCTGCTGTGTTTAGTCCATTTAAATTGAACTTGTGTTCGTTTTCCTCCTTGGCACCTGTGAACACAGTAATCGCACCAAGACCCTTTGGAGTAGGTGGTCTCGGTACGGTTCCAAATTAACTCCAGAGCGGTTCGTTTATGATGTGAAAGTGATCAGACCCCAATCCGAACCAACTTCCAGGTGTACGTTACAAGTTTGAGCTAAAAAACAAAACATTTAGCCACGTATGCTTTGTATTTTAAATGGTGGGCGGTACTATAGATGTGCAAAGGTCTGTACGGGTGAGCAACTAGCTGTGACATGAACAGAAATCTCAGTGTTGTGTAATAGTCCAGAACACAGCACCTTCTTCCTGCATTTACTTCTGTTGCCTTTGCTACTTTGCTACATCACATGTGGCATCTGTGAAAATCAGAGGATATATCCTTTCTCCCCACACAGTGGCATTTACCTTTGAGGCATTAAAACTCCCTTAATAGAGCTGCACAATCCTGCTGGGGAGATCTCTCACAAGTCACTATCAATCGAGACTGCACCGCTGGTGCACTGATACTTACAAAGAGAGCAGGAGATGTAGCAGCTTATTATATTTATCAAGAGGGGATTTGAAGCATTGATCTATGTAGACAAAAATATTGGCTTTAGCAGGTAGTGGTTATAGGTTAAGAAGAAGGAAAAGACAGTTCAGGGTGTTATGTAAAATAATATTTTTCACTGTCACAGTCATTTCACATTTTATTCACTAAAGGTCGAAGCTATGTCTGCTATGTCAAATCCAGCTGCTTAAAGTGTTTTCAGATGTCTTCGGTATTTGAAGGAGTCAAAGTTGTGACCTGAGTCAGGTTAAAATGCCGTCTTTGAAATGCTCTTATTTGTAATCTAGTCCACTTTTTTTTTTTTCAAAGGTAGGTTCTGACCTACAAATTACCAGCTCAGAGATCACAGTGACACTCTAATGGTGAATTCCTTTTGGAAGTACTCTTTTATATATTGTGTATTTACTACAGATCTGTTTATAATCATCTGGATTTTGTTGGCCAGCTGGAAACTTTGCATCTATTATTTTGGTTGCTAAAAAGTGTAAACTAATAACTTGCTTTGTGGTTCTTAAGCCAATGTAAAGTGAAAAAACATACAAGGGTCAGACGCTTTTTTTTAGGCTTGTCAATGTTTCACATCCGTGCTGTAAGTGTAACAACCAAAGAGCAAAAATATGGACGCATTATTGTAAGGATTGAGGTTTTTAACCCAATTATTTAAAATGCTTAAGCTTTATAACATTACACTATAGCACGATTTGTGTGCTTTCAGACCTTGATTCATTAAACTTTATTGAGACTCTGTAGTGCATTGACGTAGACGCCACATTTTGGAATGTAGCTGAGCTGAAGTCTTTTTGCTGGTCAAATAAATACGTTCACTTTTATTCTGTTTCATTTTAATATCTCCAGTTTCTGACAACAGTCGTCTGATGGCACTTTAAATGGTCAGATGAGGAATCCACAATATTAAAGAAAGACTCTTAGAAATATCAGCTCTAATAAGGCGACGGAGCTTTTAACAGAGCCAGGCTCAGGGATGGGCCTGGTTTAAGGGATGAGGGCAAATAAATAAAAGAGGAAAAATAATCAGAATGACATCACAAACAACAAACACACAAAAACACAAAGTGCAAGAGAAAGTAGACAAATATTGCATGCAGCAGTGGCGTATAACTGCAAGGGGGTGTAAAGGGGGGAGTTGAGGAGAAGTGCTCGAGTGCATGGAGTGATGGGAAGTCCAGCTTCCTGAACCAGCATTAAGGGATCCTTCGGGGTCAGATGAATCTAAGCGTCACTGAAAAATGAAAATTTGAAGTGGTTTTCTGTCTCCTGAACCTAAACTGGGAGCTGGATCTACAGGACAGGGGTCCGAAAGCTGAAGGCTCTGCCTCCTATTCTACTTTTAAACTGTAGGAACCACATGTAAGCCTGCAGCCTGAGAATGAAGAGCTCTGTTAGGACAATATGGAACTATTAGATCTTTAAGATATAATGGGGCCTGTTCACTTAAGACTGTATGTGAGGAGAAGGGTTTTAAATGCAATTCTGGATTTAACAGGAAGGCAGTGAAGATAATTCAGTAAAGGGGACATATTGGCTTTTAGAACAATCACATGAGCAGTTAAAGGACATGTCCTGATAACAGAAATGACTCCAGATTTTCTCATATTGCAATAAAGAGTAAGTATCTGATTACACACTATGTTTTTGAAATAAAAGTGCACATCATAATCAAGTGTATGAAGTAGCATAAACATCTGATCCTACCTTATCATCAACTGGTAGCACACATAAAAGCTGCTGGTACATTAACTCACTCGTGTGCACAGAGACACTTAGATCTGTGTATCACGAGTTGTTCATACCATGCGGTCACAGCGGGAGGTGAAGGCAGTCGTATCTGCAGGTTTATTAGATTGTCAGACTCGTGCACGCCAAGTCAAGTTGGCATTTGCCCGCTGAGTGCATTAAACAGCATGAAACAGATGAGTTTTTCTACGCTGTTTGACTTGAGCTGAATTCTTTCAAACCCTGAAGTGAAAGCTGCAGCCCTCGTGCAAGATTTGGCCTCGCAAACGAACTTCCGCACTATTATCTTCCAGTGCCTTGTTAAGATATGTGAACTAGTCAGACTACAAGGCATAGAGTCCGACATGCTACAGCACTTTAGGGTTTGCATGTTAATGAAAGATGAGTCCCAGAGGTGAACAGAAGTACTGAGATAATAGAGAGGGAAGTATGACAGGAGGAGAGGAGGCAGGGCAGTATACATGTGAGAGAGATGGAAAGTTGATGAAGACAATGGAGGAAGAAAGGACGGGGAAGATAAGGGATGACAGGAATGCTTTAAAATGAATTCATTGTTCTCATCTTCTGTAGAGAAAACGTCTGGTTGGAGTGCATTACAGGGAGAGAGTAGTTAAATGACGACATGCCAGGCACACAGGCACACACTCGCATATGTGTGTGTGTGTCTGTGTGTGGTGGGGGGGTTATTTCCCCATAGATCTCATTAAAGGCTTCTAGTCCCCCTGCAATTGGCCTGCAGGAAAAGGCCAGAGGGGGCAGTGATAAAGAGAGCTAGAGACAGAAAGTGGAGTGGGAGAGCGAGCACAGTCTCTTATTTCTGCATAGATAAGTGACAGAGCTGTTATAGGAAGATGGAGAGAGCGAGGGGGGGGGGAGGAGAAGGAGGAAGGAGAATAAGATAGGCAGGGGAAGATAAAGAGCAGCATGGACAGAGTGAGTGGGCGTGTGTGAGTGGGAAAGTGTGATCACAGCTTTAGGAGGTAAGACAGAATTTTCGGTCTGCATAATGATAAAGCCACAAGAGGAACAGAAGGGCTTAAAGATGCATAAAGATTTTAATGTAAAACTAAGAATCATATGGAAGTTTTAAGTGCTGGAAAAGCTGTGAGACTGAGTGCGTGTATGTTGGAGCGTTCTTGGAGCTGGAGTATGAAAATCAGCATCCTGTGGAGTATGAACACCTCATTCGCTGTTATGTTGCTCGCACCAAAAAAAAGAGACAACAGAGTCTGACTTTCAATTTTTTTTATATTACTGATGAACAGATGGAGAAGCCATATCCAGCAGAGAAGCAAATGCAGAGTTCAGAAAAGTAAATCTCAGATTTTGATGAGTCAAAACTCACTACCATGAAAAACTGCAGAAATCTGACTATGCTTGCTATCATGTTAATCTAGATAAACCTGTATTCAGAGATGAAAAGCATGTAAATGCTTCAAGCAGGCTTTGGTTTCATGCACTTAAACAGTCTATGTGTAGCATAAAGGGAGATTGTATATGCAATTGCCTATTGTCTGACATATATTTTC
>NW_005187419.1:4829692-4832837 GCF_000239375.1 Pundamilia nyererei
TTAGGTAATTAGCTTCCCCCCCCCCCCAATTTATATTTTATTTCAGCAAAGTTGCACAGCATGAATCCTAGTTTGGCTTTCTGGGACCATAGGAGCACCATGCCTCTCTCATATATCTCCTATATCTCACGTATTTACCTGCATTTTTATGCCTACCAGGGATGAGCTCTTCTCTGTTGTGTTTGCATGTTCTCCTGATGCTCTGGTTTCTCTTACCCTCAAAAACATGTAGGATCAAGTCTGCTCTCTTGACCAAAGGGTCAGGAACACCATAACCAAAGACTCACTGGTTTACAGCTGAAGTTGACCCCTGGGTGAGATGATGACTCTCCACCACTTTGAATTTGACAAATGGGTTAAATGTAGTGAACATTTTAACATTTTCTTTTGAAATAAATAGGGCAGTGGGGATGGGTTATCCTATTTCAGAGGGCAGTGCCGTGCTTCTGCTACATTTATTTCAGACCTACAGTTACATTTCAGATTAATAAAATATAAGAGAATAAATAATTTATTACAAAAGATTAAACCAGTGACTCACAATATTTTGGGATTGCATTCGCTTGAAAAAAAAAATACCACTGTCTGGTTGGAGACCAGTTTATTCCAAAAGTGCAGCTTTTTGAGTTGATGTTAATATTAAAAGCCTAATGTAATATTTTTAATAAACCAGCTTGCTTTTTTCCCCAGAAGGGCAATGCTTTCACTTTTGATAATGTGAAAGCTGACTATTTTTCTGACTATTTGCTGGACTCGAAATGTACAACTTTTATGTGTAATGTCCCTTAGAATAAAAGGACTGTTTTGACTGCCTGTGCTGGCACTGGGTCTTTTTTTGTAGGGCTAACATTAGCTAACATGCTGCATGCAAAGAGCACTTTAAAGAAACAAATTAGATTTCCAGGGCTAAAATAGAAGCGTAAAGAAACTAACAGTCGGATTTCTTTATGTACAATAATTTCAGTTCAGGGGAGACCATTTGGAAGAACTGAACGTGATTTATAGAGAAAAAAATTAATGAATCCAGACTGCTGAATAGACCCCAATGACCCATCATGACAGAACCGAATCCCAGCAATGATAGGAGTTCGGACACAGGAACCCCCGGAGTCTAGAAGCTACTTGTGGTGAAGATGACGATGGCAGCTTGGATGGAGCGCTGAGTAACTTGGGTGAGGTGCAGATGGGGAAGAAGTGAGTTGCATGAATGAGAATCTAAAAGCTAGAATGATGGAAGAGCCCTGAGATTTAATGCACACAGAATAACGGCCGATTGGCCTGAAGAAGAAGAAGAAGAAGCAAAAAGCAAGAATATGATTGGACTAGTTTAATGATGTCAGTATGGAGTTTAACAGCAAGGGAAAGAGGAGGTGATAGAACAGACTAGCAGCCAAACACCAAGGAAAGCAGGCAGAAGAGTGATTGCAGATCATTTTTACTGAACTTACGTGTAAGTTTAATTATATTTAGTGAAGGCAGGCTAAATTTTACATTTATAATAGCAACATTACACACCCTAACGGTGGAACCAAATATCACAATTTGAGGTTGAAGTTTTATTTATATTGTGTCAAATCAGAGAAACAGTCTCCTCGTGGCTCTTTATATTATAAAGTCACTAGAATAAGAGACAGAAAATCCCAACAGTCAAATGACCCCCTATTGGCAAGCACCTGGTGACAGGGGGAAGGAAAAACTCCCTTTTAACAGGAAGAAACCTCGAGCACAACCAGAAAACAGTGGCTATTTGCTGTGACTGTTTGGGGTGAGGCAAGGAAGACAGAACAAAAGAAAGAATGTGGAAGAGAGACACAGGCTAATAATAACTATTATAAAGCTATTTTATTGCCACTTCAAGTCGCACAATCTAAAGCCAAAATCTTGCTTCTGTTCATTTTTTTTTCTATTACTGAGTTTGAGCATAATTATCAGAGGATATAGCATGTTTTCAAGTAGGATCTTGTACGTATTAGGTGAACATTTAAACCACTACATTATGGAACTGAAAGATATGCAAGGATGCCATAAAAATCTGCCAATTCAAATATGTGGAGGTACCTGTTGTGGTGGCTCCTTGTGTCTAAGGGTAGCTTGTGACTTTTGGAAGTTTATCATATTTTCAAGAAGAAAAGTGCAAAAATCTAATGTCTATGATGTAGACATCCTGAGATCCACAGAGGACCTCAAGATCAGAGGATCATTTGAGTATAAACCACAAGTGTCACAGGGATTAGGTGTTCCCTTCTAAAGTTTAGCAAAGTGAGTAAAATAGATGTGCTATTTTATGCAAAATGAAAACAACAACAACAACAACCACAAGCTGAACTCACAACAAAGTAACAAATAGCGAAGAGCGAGTGACTCAGATCCCCTTTAATTTCATATGACCCTCACTGGCATTTTGTCCCACCATTTAATAAAGTAAAAGCATGTCGTTGTTGTTTTGTAGATTTATGCAAATGTATTTAAAAAATCAGAGCCAAACAGACATCTGCAAAGCACTGAATAGGCTGAAGGAATTAGCTAGTATATGTGTTTGGTATTTAAGTCTTTACATTTATCCTTGAACATACAGATTTCTACACCCAGCAGAGGGTGCTCTAAACACTGCAAGTCTGCAATTGGTGGACAGATTAGGCAGCTGTCAGTGTTGCAAATCCCAGACGCAAAAGCATAGTGTTGCTTTTGTTAATGTCGAGCAATACAAAAATGCCTGTAGGATTGGAGGATCAGTGAGAAAACTGAACTAAGCAGCATTTTGAAGGCCTGATCAGAATAATAAATGGGCGATGCCCCTAATTGGCTGGTTCAGTTAGAAGCTAGAGGATCAATCATTTTCCTGGAGGTGTACAGATCAATAAGTAACACGGCTGCCTCAGTAAAGTCTCCAAGCGTCTAAAACCATTTTAGGCCAAAAGCAGGGTTATTACAGAAATGCGTTTTATGATGATAATCAGTGTTTTATGATCTAATATTGTTACGGTTGACTGTGGGAATATTCTTCCTCTCTGATAACCAAATCCTTAACCTTCATTCCCTCATGCTGTGATTGTGATTCATTTTAAAGTGTTTGCTGGCTTCCTTTGATGGGACTGTAAGTGCAGTGTGTAGGTTGTGTGTGTGTGTGTGTGTGTGTGTGTGTGTG
>NW_005187419.1:4832926-4859586 GCF_000239375.1 Pundamilia nyererei
CCTCTTGCTCCCTCTCACAAACTCAAAATCGAAGGCGTTCGCCTCCCTTTTACTCTGTTCTATTTTGCCACGCTGCTGTAACACACACACACACACACACACACAGAGAAACACGCACACTGATGCACATCCTCACACACAAATGCACGCACACCTTCCCAGTACCACATCTCCTAGGGAACACAAGGATGTCTCTATGGCAACAAGCAGCTTGCTCCACTAATGAACTGGTTGCCGTGGTGACCGGGTTGGCTGTGTGCGAATGGAGACACTGAATAAAATAGAGGGAGAAAATGTTGTGTTACTCCTCTGCACCCCCCCCCCCCCCCCGTGTGGGGTTTTTATCTCCTTCCCTTTGTAGGACACGAACAGTCACACAGAAATGTGTGTCAGTGTGTGCGTGTGTGAAGAGATTAAGATGAGTGACAATTAATGAATGAGTGTAACGTGTTACACGCAGTGCTGGCTGGAGACTTGAGCCCATGCAGAGGGCCTAATGCAGCAGTACGCAGGGATCCTTGCAGCTGGCTGTGCTCTGCGTGGGCCGACCGTCCTGCTGCTGCTGCCTCAAGGTCAGAAAGCAGCCCAACTGCACTCTGGGCGATAAGAGGGAGGCGGGAGGGGAGCAATGCCAAAAAACCTTTTGTCAGCCATCTGTGTAGTAAGTTACGCTCCACTTTGCTGACTGAGCTTCTAGGCCGTTATGCATTTGGCCATTCACAACCCCATCGGAGACACTTAAAGCTGCACCCAACTGACATTCATATCCCGGAATGAGACCTCTGGGAATCACCCGATTTACTCCGCCGCTGTCTCCCCCTTCTGGATCAGGGGGGCGCCGGCCTCAGTGTTCTGCAGCCAGAGAGAACACACACTGTCACAGAGCTTGATCTCATGACCCCTCTCAGGCATCCAAACAATCATTTCTGATTCACTAAAGGATTCTTGAAGAGTTTTTACTGATAAACGATAATTGTGTTTATCAAACAGCCAGAAATAACAGGAAAATGAATACAGCACAGATTTATTACCTTAACTACGCATGGACCAATAGTCACCAAAAATCTCATTATTCTATAAAACCACACACAATTGAACCATCTGCATAATACCGCATAATGCATGCAGCACTGGGAGTTTATTTACTTTTTAAAATTTTTAATTACAAAAAGAAAAAGTTATGACTGCACAGCTAGTTCATGTTTGTTATTAGCTTACCAAAGGCCCACTTTAAGCCAGCAAATAGTTTATGCAGCAGGAGAGAAGTATGTTTATAATCTTTGTACACAGACAGATTAGAAAAAAGAACCAGATTTCTAGTCTACTCAGATATATGCAGTTTATTATAATACATTTAGACCTTTCACTTTTTTCAAACTCCTGTAAACTTCTCTTTCACCTTATTTTCCTTCATATATATTTAATGTAAGACTGGAGAACGCTCACATTAAACATGGTCAACTTTTCAACAGAGAGGTCAGCATATGCACAAGTAATCCCTGTAATAAGAATATGGAGGTGCTCACACACACAAACTACACCCTTTTTGGCTCCTACCTCAAAGCACACTGTGTGCTGTCGATCTCACGTACTGCACAATAATGTTTAATATTTAGTATTTACTGTTATATTCCCATATATCATCGTGATGTTGTTTATTGTATTGCTCTTGTTTTCTTCTGCTTGTTTTCTTTTTTCTTTTTCAACAGGTGATCCAGGTGATTGATATATGTATTTTTTTTGTCTGCTTATTTAGTTGGTTTTTGTTTTTTTGCCCTTCATCCCCGTCCCTCTTCTCTGCTGTTTTTCCCCCTCTTCCTTTCTCCCTTTTCTTTTCCTCATTCAAGTCTGTCCCGTATCTAGCAAGTGAAAATAAAAAAATAAATAAAATAAACAATAAAAGGTGAATCAAATAGACCATTATGGCAAGGCTGGGATGGTCAATTTGATAAAGTAAATCCGTTGGGCATCTTTCTTCACCTTTAGACAATAATTCTGATGGCAAAAGAGCCAAACGGGACAGGCAAAATAAAAGAAAAAAAAAAGAATATGGAGGTGGGTAGAAGCTCCTTTTTGTTTGTATGTTTTTTAATAGATATATTTTAAAAATAAAACAAAAGATAATGGAAACTTAAATCCTTCATTTAGAGAACATTCAGAAGTTTGTAGTCTCTTTGGCAGTCGTTAATTCTTCTTAGAACAGCTGGGTTATCCAAGACACTGCTCGGATAAGTCTATAAAGGCTGTGCACAACTGGATTTGGGCAGTTCCTCCCATTCCTCCTAAAAGACCCTGTCAATCTTTGTCAGATTAGATGGGAACCATCTGTGAACTGCCATCGTCTGTGCGAATTCATGCTTCAGTTTTCTGCTGCCTGCTCTCACTGCCACACTTCAACGTACAGATGATCTTAGCCAGATGATGAGCTGCACCTAGTTTTCAGCAGACACAGTACTGGGAGTTCTGTTCAGTCCAGAAAATCTTTATCTTCATATTCTCAAAGTCCTTCTCAAAGTTTGTTAAACTGCAAGCAGGCTGTCGTAACTGCTGCTGAGGTGATTGTTCTTCTCAGCTGACATCTCAATCTCTGTGGTGATCTTCTGAAGACTTGTTGCGATCTTCAGGCCCTGCCCACTCACTCAGTTTGGCATCGAATCTGTGGGGAGTCTTGGTTCTCCACAATTGTTCCATATCACAGTTACTGACGCTGCTGTGCTCTTAGGACACTCGAAGATTTATACAAATAGGTTGAAAACCCTTCCCCTAATCCATGTCTCACCACATTTTTATCATTCAGGTCTACAAAGTATTCCTCAGACTTAATAAGTTATTTCATATCCATCCATCCATTTTCTTCTGCTCATCCAGCTCAGGGTCACCTGGACAGGTCGCCAGGCTGTTCCAGGGCTAACACAGAGAGACAGACAACCCTTTATACTCACATTCACACTTACAGCCAACTTTGAATTACCAATTAACCTAACCCCACCCATGTCAGCAGTTCGATCAGTGTTTAAATGATGGTCTGAAATTGCTACATAGATTTAAAACCCAAAATAACAAGGCTGAAGCCAAACAAGCAAGAAACACAGTGCTGAGTGGACGGAGAGGGAGAAAATACTAAGGCATCCAGCTCCTAAATGCTCCAGGGAGACTGGTCATGTCCTTTAGTTGTGCTGATTAACTCACTAACAGGAAGATGGAGCAAAGCAACACGCAGAGCGAAGGAGGGGAAAAACACACAGCAGGCCCAGGCAGGGCAGGAGGGCCATCACACCAATGAAAAATGAGCACGAGAAGCTTAACCTGCTCTTAACTCCTGTATAGAATCGAAGTTTGTGTTTTCAATATTAGTTTTCACTTGGTTACATATTTGTATATTCAGACATGGGATACAGTTACACCCAGAGGGAAGAGTGCTTGTCAGCACTGTAGTTCAAATCAGTAATTCTTGGACGCAAGTCTGATTTCTTTATCGCTGAGCGACAGCTTATTAGTTCTAATAAGAGTTACATTATATCCTAATACAGGAGGTCAAAAACAGCTGTGGTACTGTAGCTAGCTGACATTTATTTGTTGTTCTTTGTTACAAAAAACAAATATATTTCAGCTGTTTAAAGATTTAATCCAAATCAGTTGTGTTTTTGAAAAGTAACGAGTACTAGCAGGTGAAACACTCAGGCAGAAGTTGGGCTGTTCCTGGTGTAGAAAAGTTCCCCTGATTTTAGTTCATCTAATTTTTCCATTAGTTACTGTTCATTTTAAAGGCACAGATTCAAAGGCCACTTCACCTCATATGATCAGATTAAAGCCCTCAGACTGATTTAGCACAGTTTACACACTTTTGTCAGATCAGTGAATATGTTTCCATTTCCTTTCTACTTTTTAGATTTATATGTGTTTTAAAATCAGGTTTGTTAACTTGTGTATTTCATGCATTTGATTGTTGCCGTGTTGAATCTGTATCCACTGTATATACTCATCCTATAAATCTCTTTTTCAAACCACAACTGTTCTCAGAATATTTCACCTGAGCTAGCTTCAATATTTACTTTGGTATCTCTTGCAGAAATGTTTGCGGTTTAATCCAGATGCCACTGTGTGGAAGGCCAAGCAGCAGGTGCTGTGCTCCCTGACCGAGTCTCTGCGAGATGTCCTGAACTATGGTCTGTTCCAGCCTGCCACGGACGGCCACGATGCCAAGTTCCTGGAGGAAGAGAGGCTGCTAAAAGAGTACCCACAGTCCTTTGAGAAAGGTGTACCATATTTGGAGGTAATAACCGATCCTCTTATTGACAGTTTCATGAAACACAGAGTGTAATACTAGCTTTTTGCCCACAAGATGTCACTTTTGTGCAATAAAACAGATTCTGGTTTGTTTCCTATTAACAGGATTTTAAAATAAATCTAATGATATGTTCAGGAAAAGTCAGAAAAGTTTAATTACCTAGGCTAATTAATCTGAAGTTCATGCCAAGCTGCTGACTATTTATGAAATCTTATATTGATTGTCACCCAGCAAAGCTGCGAGTGCATGACACTGTTAAGTAGATTATAATTATAACTAAAGTAAAAGTATAATTGTAATTATTATTATTATTATTAGTTTTCCAACTTTTTAAGCTAGAGAGTATTTAAACTGCTGTGACGTCAGGCTGTTTCTTCCCCATTTCTTGTCTTCGGTGCAACAGAGAAGAAAGCCTGTATAGAAAACCAGATAAATCTTCTCCAGGCTCTATTTTGTGGATCTAGGCCAAAAGCTAAGAGAATTGAGGACAAAGGCCCTCTGTGTTAGGATTAACTCTTGGTTTCCTTTCTCTTTTTCTGTCACTGGTTTAGTTTCGTTATAAAACCAGGGTGTACAAACAAACAAATCTAGATGAGAAGCAGCTGGCCAAACTGCACACTAAGGTATGAAACTTCCAGATCGCTAATATGTGATATGTGTTACAGTTTGCATCTCCATGTTTGTGTAAGTGTCACTAAGCATGCAGTGGTGCATGTGTACATCTGTGCAGATTTATGCAGGATGCATTTGATTGTTCAGTAATGTTTTATATATGTTAATTTATTGTATTGAAATAAATAATTAAAGCTTAACTTAGACAAACAAACCAATGACATAAAATTGACAAAAACCCTTTTGCAATTGTAAAACCTACTATATGGATAGCTTTTCCTGAACCTGCTTTTGCTGTTTTTATTTTCACCAAACTATCCAATTTTTTCTGAATATTTATCAGTTACACGTGGGAAGTTTTTGTTTTTATTTCTTTTACATGTAGGCCAGCCTGAAGAAGTTCATGGATTACATTCAAACCAGCGCTGTGGACAAGATGGCCAAGTTCTTAGACAAGGGCCTCGATCCCAACTACCAGGATTCTGACACTGGTGGTAAGGATTCCTTCCACTCCCCCGACTGCACACGAGCACTTAGTTATTTTATCTACACAGAGCAAATTTTCTCTTGTAACACGGATAACATGTAACAGCTGTCATGCAGCCCAATTTAAAAAGGTGTTTCACAAGATAAAACAAACACATTTATAAAAGAGTTGGTGATGATCTCTCTGTTACAGTCAGCCAAAACGGGAACTCCAAATATGCAAGCAGCTAAGAAAGCACAAAGATAGTCAGCAGCTATGGAACCTGAAGCTCTCCTGTATGGACTCTTTAAACTGTTTTCAATTCCTCCCCCTCTGTTTTCTGCCCTCAGCTCTGCAGTATGTTGGCCTAACACTTTGTGAGGGATCTGAGCCAGTGCTGTTCACAATTTTGGTGGCTTTTCCTAGATCCTGTTAGTGCTCAGGGGGGCACAGCAGACGGCTCATTTACAGTTTGGGTGTGCTGCTCTGTGTCGCTCCAGCCGTTCAGGGAGCAAGTGTCAAAACACAAAACACAGCCTGTCATGATGGGTGTGAAACACGCTCCCGGCGCACAACACAGGGGGGAGACAGAGAGCCTCCATGAGCCTCCCTCACAAACATGCTGTTCCTGTACTGCATTCATGGTTTTTAGTCATGTTAAAGTCTGCAACAGCTATCTAAATGGGCTGGACCTCAACTCTAGGCACTTATTTGAGCAGATATTTTTCATTTCAGTGGTCACTAGAATATAAAAATGAAGAGTGAAAGGTTGCCACAGGGTAAATCACAGGGTTTTACCCTGAAAGATAGAAATAAGAACCCTCACGTCCATACCAATGCCAGTTTAGAAATCAGATGGAATTAAAACTGTTTAAAATGTCTGTGGCGTTTCTCCCTAAATACAGTTCTTTTAAAAAACATTCCCCCCCATAAAAATTACACTTTGTTGTTGTTGTTTTTTTGTTTTTTTTTACCATCTTTGCTGGTCTAGCATATCATACACTGAACAGAAGCGCAAGCGTGACCATTTTCCATCTGTTTCGTGTCCTGGATACTCTCATCACCCTTTAAGAAAAGAAACAAAGATTTTTTGTACAAACTGCAAGTTTGGATGATCCACATCCACCAGAGCACTTTAAAATATTAATTCCATTCATTCATTCTCTTCTGCTTATCATTATCAGGGTCACAAGGGGGCTGGAGTCTATCCCAGCTACCAAAGGGCGCGAGGTAGGGTACGCTCTATGGACAGATCGCCTGTCTGTCGCAGGGCCACTTTAAAATAGTATTCATCATGTGATTTAACCACTCCTTGGCATTTTGGCTAAACAAACCTGGTAAAAGTAATTGTGGGGCGGAGCAGGAAAGCATTTGTTTTAGCCCCAGTGATGTGATACCACATGAAAACTAATCCTTTGTTCAAATCTATTGACTGGCCACGGCGTTTCCATGTGGAGTTTGTGTGCTCTCTCTGTGCTTATGTGGGTTCCCCCCGGGTATGTTAGGTTAATTGGTGATTCTAAATTGGCCATAGGTGTGAATGTGTCTGTCTCTCTGTGTTAGACCTGCTGCAGATTGCTGACCTGTTCAAGAATGTTTCCTGCCTCTTGCACAATGGCAGCTGGTATAGGCTCCAGCCAATCCATGACCTGAATTAGACAGGAGGAAGAAAACGGATGGAGGACTTGTTGCTGGATCCTAGTTTCTGTCCTTCTGCATTAAAGTTTGTGGAATCAAACATATATACAGTATATGACTCTGTGGTTTCAAGAAATGAATTGAATGAGATTTGTTGGTTTAACTGAATTTTGTATGAACTGGATTTAGATTTGGGGGTGTTGAAAAAAGCTGTTTAATATCAGTCAAAGTCTGATATAAGTGATATCCCTGTGTCCTGAAATAGCTTCTCCTGCCTTTTGACTTTATGGTTATGTGAAGGTATTTTGAAAGGAAGTCCAGGAACAGTGAATGCAGCATTAGTCCTATGCAGACAGGGCAGAGAGGTGATAAAAAGCCTGCAGACAGAGATATATCCAACCTTGTTAATACTTTTTTGACCCGTTTGTCTCCTTGAAACTTTCTCCGTGGGCTTCCAGAAGCCTCACAGAGAATGCCTTCATTAGGACATGAAATAATTCTGCCATAATTAGCCTGGCTCCGGCCAGGACACACACTCATGTCGATCACTGCCAAGGAAACTCATAAATGGGTATTCCCTGACTCATCCTGACAGTATAACTTCAGAGGAAGCGCAGTCAAAACATTTCTCCAAATTGTTTGAACCTGAGATCTACAGAAAGTGTTCAGTGATGAAAGCCTTCAGTCATTTTCTTCTTTGCCAGAAAAATCCCCTTGCAGACGGTGCTGTGTACCCTGTTTCAACTGGGAACACTTTGAATGGTTTTATTCTTGTAGGTGCTGGTGAACTGTCTTTCTGGAAAGGATCAAGTTAGCCACAAAAGTGACACAGCACTTTTTTGACTGCAATAAATGATATTTTGAGCTTCTTTGTTTCTTTATATGACATCAGGATAACGGCAAAACATCAGTGCACTGGCAAAACATTCAGCTGGAAAGTAATAATGTTACCTGTTAGATGGAACTAATGCAGAGGCTTTTTTCATTTCCCCTCACACTATCACAGAAAGGAATATAAATATTTGCAGAAGACTTAAAGTTGGCTGATCGGGATGTCGTAATCAGGAAGCAAATTGATGGTGGTGAGATTTAGGATTGTCTAACTTTCATGTTCAAAATAATAAAACAGTGTTGTCACATATAAGGGGATTTTACTTGTTTATATCTGCCCAAATTCAGCTTTTTTATTTTAAATTTACATGTTGTCGTACAAAGGTAGTTAACTAATTTTCTTTATTAAAGTTGTAGAAGTGGAGGACAATGATAGAAACACTTTGTCAAGATGGATTTCACATTAGTGTGTTCTTTTAGTCTATAATGACTCTTGAATAGATTTCCATGAAACATTTGCCATTTGCTATATTCACAACTTTAAAGACAAAAATATGGAATATGGGAAAGCTATGTATTGTATATTCATCGTTTGAAAAACCTTCTTCTTTAAAAATAAATAAATGGTTGCATTATGATTACTGTTGTAAAATTTAAATTATCCAACACTTTTTTAAGGGTGTTATACCTGCAAGAATGCTAAAAATAGGTCATTTCTGTCTGTTGGAACATGGATGCTAAGTAATGTTATGTTATGATAATATCTGATATAGATAAAAACATTAAGAGGTCTGTGATGTACCTCTGTGCCAAGTTTGGTTCCTCAACTCTTTTGCATAGGAAGAGTTTTTGGACGGGCAGCATCATGTAATTGCAGGATTGATGGTCATCTCCAAAGTGAGTTGTGCACATTTATGTATGTGCAGTCACTTCATTAAATCCTCTTTATTGCATGTTTTTCCTTACATGGAAACAGGATCTGCCCAGATCTAAAGGTACAATAAGATTACACAGACAGAAGATTTGGTTTGAAAATACATGGAAAACGCAAGAACTTTACATGATTATCAGTAAATTGTAGGTTAGATGTGTAGGCATTTGCTGCAGCACACATCACAGACATTTGCTGCACTTTCTCAGCTTCATTACTGTGATGCACAAACTCTTTTTCACCTCACACGTCATTCAATTGTTAAATCATAACCATAAAAACTAAAATGCATTAAATGTTTCTTTTTTAAATGTTTGTTTCTGTCTCAGGAGTTTGGAAAGAGCTACTGTTCTCCAGAAAATCAACAGTGAACTCCCTGCTCTATAACAGTCCCATTTAAATAAAGCTGCATATGTGTGTCTCTGTGTGTGTTCTTTAGAGACTCCTCTGACCCTGGCAGTGCAGTGTGAGCCAGGTGGAGGAGAGGCCATCCGGGTCCTGGTGGATGGAGGAGCTCATATTGACTTCCGTGCCAAAGATGGACTCACACCGCTACACAAGGCTGTTCGAGGCCACCACCATACAGCCCTGCTGGTAAACATTTGCATATGTTGGAGTCCTTTCATACTGCTATCTGCCTGTGGAAAGTGATGATTTTGCATGTATTATGTAACAAAAAGAGAAAAAACATCAACCTAGAACAGGGTGTATATCTTGCAAGATGGATATTTGCCCTGAAAGTGACACTGTATTCTCTTCATTTGCGTTGCTGTATATCTAAACAAGCTAAAGCCCGAACAAAAAGACCCTCCCACTCAGCGATCCACACCCACCCACACACAATATGCAAACAAATAACTCTATTATTTGATTCAGCCAGAGAGAAAGAGAGGCGTTAACATCCAGATTGCCTGGTTTTGACACATTTACATTTTAGGCGTTTATCCAGATTTTCAGCTCTCAAATTGCTGAGAATACAGGTAGCTGTAGACGAGAACCTCATTGGGGGAGATAATTGCAAGCGTTAACATTGTTAGAGCCTATGTTTTCCACAAAGGAAAGAAACTCGGCTAAACTGCACAAAGGTTTACATCAGACTCTGATTGAATACATCATTTTCCCCAGCCTGGGGTGTAACGTGACCTCTCTGAACCCCCAGCTATGAGTTTCCATCCTGATTTGAATTCTATGAATATTCCTCAACTTGAATTAGGAAACTATCATCAAGATATATTTTTTCCTTCCTGCTGTACTATTGTTTTACTTGATGAAGGTTTTAAAGGTTCTACATTCTATATATTTAACTAGTTGGAGCAAGTTTTGGCTCAAAATACAGTGCAGATTGCCAATTCTTCCATGATAAAAATGGACTAGTTTCGTGTCTTGAAAAGAAATAAGCTGCCTACGCCCTCTCAAGAAGAAAACAAGGCAGAATGACTTTAGTTACGTATTGTAACCTCAGATTTAAGTGTAAGTGTAGCCCTTTAAGAAGCATCAACTGGGAATAGGTGTTTGAACAGAAATTGAGCCAAAAATAATAATAAGAAAAAAACTCCTGTAGGATCTTTTAAGTTACACAAAGCACAATGTTTTCATTAAAACTGTGTGACATGAGGGTTTCTATACGATAATAAATCTCTCTCAATTAAGATAAACAGCGTGGCCCTGATTTAACTCCATACACGGAGACGGATAACTTTCTTAGCAGCAGTTATGCTATTGGCCCACTTCAGCACAACAACTTCCTTGTTCGGACTCCCCATGTGACTCTACAGACCAATCAGAAGCCAGGAAGTCCTAGACTTAGGTAGATGCGGGAAAACCAATGAGGTGGAGTCAACACATTATTATTATTGTTTTGAAAGGTGTATATGTAAACATTCAAACATGTAAATGCCCAAAACACATAAACACTAAATATAAATGGAAATGTGTATATTAAAATTAGCATAAACATGTGCACCATTAATGAAATGCTAATAAAGGAAGGAGCTAAGACAAAGTTGTATGTTTTTATAGTTCGCAGTTTAATCTTTGGTTATTTTTAAGAGTGACTTTGAAGTTTAGTTTTTATTATTGTAAACGAATGTAGAAGTTTTTAATATTAGTTTTTGCTTTTCTTATTACAATATTAAGGTAATTTTTATAATAAGATTTCTGAGTTCTGAAAGCTAATATTATTCATGCAGAGCACTTTATTTTGACAATGCACACTTGCACAAATGCTTCCTCGTGCTATTTCTGTTCATAAATTTGACATAAATCTTGACAGATTACTAAAACTAGTTTAGTAAGTATTCAATATATAGTTTTAGTCTTGCAGTAACTTTTATTAAAGTCTTTGTTCTTTGGTTTCAAATTGGTGTGCATTTCTACATTTCGATATAGCTGAGGCTGTGGACAGTCATGGTTCCAGTTTGTTGGTGATCTAGGTAAACCAAACCAACCAGACTCTATCAGTATCATGACATAAATAATCTGACAGCAGCAGCAACAACAGTCCTATAAATAAATAAAACATTAATCCATAAATGGAGGAAACCATGTTTATTTTGGAGTCAATGCCAAAAACCAAGTCGATCATTTATGAAGTGTTGTGTAAACTGTAAACACTACTGTATATGTTCTCTTAGCCTGATATGAATGCTAACAAGTCAATTACTGCTGTGCTGAATCTGTCTTGGTTTATTTCTCCTCTTCTTCTTTTTTCTTCTTTCTTTTTTCACTCCCAGAAAGATGATGAGAGGCTTTCACTGATATCGTTAGGTTTAGACAGAATCACACAACCATTCAGGAAGTCAGGCCTCTCGTACTGTCACTGCAAACTTGGCACATTTCTCTAGTTTGCCCTCAGTCCCCAAGAACTTGCCTGCCTTTCCCGGTGGCCTCTCTGTCTTTGCGTTCACCATCATTACATTAGCTACATTAGCCACACAACATGCTAAGGGTGAGGATTTTCTTTTTTTGTTGTTGTTGCACAGTGAAAATCAAGAATTACAGTACTCCACTCCAGTTCTCAGTCTTCAGTAGCTCAGATACAGGGAGCGCATAAGGACTCTTGTGTTCACTCTTGCAGCCAACAACTGAACATTTGGTGTGCAACGCCTATGGCTGAGACATTTTAAAGTTAAAGCTGGCAGAAGCTACTCTGGGGACTAAATAAAAATGGCGGACTGTGAAGCAATTGCTGATTTTAAAAAGGCATGTCCGCTCGTCAGCCAGGAGCAGTGCTTATCCTGTTCTGATGCCAAAATCACTGAAAGTGACTGTGAAGAAAACAGGCACTGGTGGTCTCTCTGTGTTGGTGCAAAAAAGGAACGAAGGAAAACACAGAAACAAAAGACAACAACAACAAACGTCCTCTTACATGGGAATCTGTATCAAATCATTTGCTTCTTAGAGACAGTGCATGGTTGATGAGAATCTATCATTCAAACTGGCTTTCAAATCTTTTATAGATTCAGATAGTGTCTCCAAACATTTTTTTATATGTACGTTAGACTTTCTAGTGTTTCTTATCTTATCCGTTATCGACCAAGTGTGTAACATTTTGTAAATGAGGGTTTTTTTTTATTTTTCTAAAGTTAGTTTTTGGCATTTAAAAGACTGACGTTAATTAATTTTTAATATAATTATGTTCTTCTGGACGCAAACCAAGTGGAAATAGCTTTGGGTCTAGTGGATTATTTTCAAACATGTCCCCTTTAAATCATTGCTATTTATAATAGTAATTTATCTTTATCATTACTGTCAGAGTTTAACAAAGGCTTCAGCATGAGGGTTTTTTTTCTTTTGTGCCATCATGCAGGTTCTGCTCTCTCTGGGGGCGTCCCCAGATTATAAGGACCGGCGAGGGCTGACGCCTCTTTACCACACTGTGCTGACAGGGGGCGACACCTCCTGCTGCGAAACAATGCTTTACCATCACGCCAAACTGGGCATCAGGGACGAGAACGGCTGGGATGAAACACATCAGGTAAACACTTTTTAAAAAAAAAAAAAGTCACCTCAAGCAAATCTAGGACAAAATAAATACAGTTAATCTCCTGTGTTTTCAATAAAAGCGAAAACACCAAATCAACTGTAAAACTTTCTGTTTGAGGATCCTTGAAACAAACTCTTTCAGTCTAATGAGGTCAGTGGCCTGATTTACATCTATTTGGGAGCTGAGATGTGAAAGCACCAGAAAAAGGCATCTGGACTTTCGGAGCTCATGTTCTTGTTGTTCATATTGCAGAAGTATGCCACATCACTTTTTGTAATGTACCAGTCTACTCTGTGTTCCAGTGTGTGTCTGCGTCAAAACCCATTCATGCCATGAAACACTTCACCTTTCACATCACATCCTACCCATCCTGCTTCAGTGGCCTCATGTAACAGCTGTGAAGTGGACAGGGAAGGCCGCGAGGAAAAATGAAGGTATCAGCTTGTTCATCTCAGTGTGTTCACTGCGTAAGCATCTGTCTCCTCAGCTCTATTTGTCAGACAAGGACTCCAAAAGAAACCGTTGGTGTGTGTGCGTTAAGTATGATTTGACTCATAAATTCAACACTAATAAGATTTTTGGACGAGGCCACTAAAAGAAGCTGCATTTTATCTCATGTCTGACGGATTGAAGATTGTTCTGTTGCATTTGGGTGCCGGGTAATTTCACATCAAGTCAGCCCGCCTCTAGCAATCAGCTCTTACTTTTCCATAATAACTGTTGTACATTCAATGAGAGGATGCTAAACCATGAATATTTTGTGCTATAAGGGGGGGTAAAATTTTGCACTTTTTAGTTTGCTATATTTGTCAGTATTTTTGAATACTCAAAATTTCATTAATAGAGGAAAGATCCTCATAACATTTTCTGGGCCAAAACACAAAAAACTGCAACCAAATCAATTTTACATTCACTTCAAGTTCCACAATATCAACCCTAAATCTCATTTTGTTAATCATGACTGAGCGTCAGCATCATGGGATATATTATAGAGACAGAAAGACATCAAAAACTGCACCATTTCGATTTCTGTCATGTAGAGTGTGAAGTTTATAGAGCTTAAATGTGGTTAAGTGTAAAAGTGCTTTAAGAAACGAGGGATTAAACATTGTGAGCCCTATGTACTCCAGAAGACTGTCGAGCAATTTTAATAATATGAGGGCAAAATTTTGCATGTCAGTATTAAATGCATTGAGGTTTTTTTTAACACCATGTTTTCTGTTTTGAGTGTATAGCGTGCACTTAGATCTTAGCACTTAGGTCAGCCTGGCAGTTTTTCCTGACTTTTAACATTTTTTTTTACTTTTATAACAATGAAAAAACTCGTGTCAATTATTCGGTTAATAATAGCTCAGTGAGTCTGCAGCAGTCGCAGCAGCATGACTGAACGGGGCACTGAAGGGCCTATGCAAACCACACTTAAGGAAATACCCCTCATATGTCTCTTTGGAGCCAAAAAGAAGAAATTCATGAGGTCACAAGGCTGTCTTTAAAGCACAATTTTACTTGAAAATAGCAAAACAAACGGAAATGTGTTCAGCTGTGACTCAGCTGTCCTGGTTTGCGTTAAGTACATTAATATATTTACGCACCTTCAGAAAATCTCTCTCCTGTTTTGTACACTTTGCCGTCGAAGACAAATATTCTTGCATTTCTATAACTGTGGCTTCATTTCTCTATAATGATGAGATAACAGTTAATGATATGCTTGAATTTTAAATTTAGCCTGTAAAGGTGGCCCAATGTTATTTGTATAGGATCATCTGTTACAGTGCTATGTACAGAAAAGTGCCCTATAAGAACCAGTGGTTTGACCATAAATTAAACAAAAATTAAAAATGAATTAACATTACAAGCAAATAAAAAAATCTGAAGAGATAAAATAACCTAGTTTACGGCTATGATATGTAATAGCTGCAAGATAAATGAGTGGGTTATTTATTTATATAATAAGTGAAAAATGTTTAAAGCATGTTTGAGACACAGTTGATATTTCAGGCAAAAACGATTTAAAAAGCTTTGACTTCAAGATCAGTGAAGTACATGGATTCTATTATATTATTATATTAAATAAAACAGTTATTCAAAATACTGTGACTTACATCACATGTACTTTAACATGTTGACTTTTTTCTCACTTTAAATTAAAAAATAAGTAAATCACGTGGGTCATTGTGTCTGCGTGAATAATGCTGCTCGTTTTTCTAGCAATGACTTTATTACTGTCATACTGTATTGTGTATATTTGTATTGTCAGTGTTTTATTGCCCCTGAGTTTGGAGGTTGTGTTAATTAAATTTGGTGTTACTGCCACCTTTGGCCATCATCTCCTCTTCACCCTTGCTTGCCCCCCCGTCTCTCTTTTCTCTCTATTAAACAACCACATAAATCTTTCCTCTTTGACGCCTTGCTTTCGCTCTTTCTTTCGGTCTTACTACCAAACTGTTTTCATTCTCAGGCCTGTCAGAATGGTAACTCCCAGCATCTGGAGCACCTCCTATTCTACGGGGCAGATTCTTCCTCCCAGAATGCCTCTGGAAACACTGCCTTGCACATCTGTGCTTTATACAACAAGGTATTTCACAGAGTACAAATCAAGTATCGCCTTCCCCCGACTGTACCGAAATTTGATGCAATGATCTTTAAAACTGTGTTTTTAAAAAAGATCAACCTGCTTTTGTTTTCATCAACAAACTAAGTAAAAGCAATGATGGCACAGGGGAATGCCAGTAGAGAATCCTGCCCTGTGTATTGCACTTGTATTAAAGATACGTTAATCAATGCTGTTTGTTACAGGAAAGCTGTGCACGAATTCTGCTCTACCGGGGAGCAAATAAAGACACAAAGAATAACAGCGGGCAAACCCCCTTTCAGGTAAATGCTGAGTGTCTGGCTGGGTAATTATGCATGGTGTGGTTTATTGTCTTATTAACTTAGCATAGCATAAAGTATAAAGTGCTAGTGCCTAATTTCACTTCAGGCCAGCACTGTGCTGCAGTGCATACAGATGTCTCAGGTGTTGGAAATGCGCGTAACCCGTAAATATGGATATATATATATAAGCTCCAGAAAAGGGAAAAAAGCTAATTCAGAAAAGATGTTTCTGTAACACTCGAACACACAAAGAACATGAAAGAAAACATGGAAGAAACATTTTATACTAGTAAAAGCAACAGAACGGTAATAATTTGAGCAAACTGTCTATTTACCTTTCACTTACAATAGCGAAATCTTGTAACTTGCACAAGATAAAACCATCATAGATACCTAAGAAAATTATTCCCAAAGAAAAACAAAATATAATTTTAAATTTTATGCATCAGAGATAGTTTTTATGTAATGATTTTCTATTAATTCTATTTAATAAATAATTATTTATTTTAATTTTATTTACTTTATCAATTTTCATTCTATAATTTTTTTTAAATTAATATTGCTAATTTCCAATTCCAATATAGTTTAATCTAGTGCTCTGCTTAAGTAGCTTTGCATGATTCATTGTTCAAAAGCATCCTTATTTATCCCACACTAACTTTTAGTACATGCTTAAAACTATAAGATCCCAGGTAGAAAATATTTTTCAGTTTTATTAAGTAATGTGTTGTGCAGACACTGGTATAATTATTAAACTAAGATATTAAGATATTAATTTTACTTAAATTTCCAGGGAAAACACCACCAAAGCTCCTTTGTGCTTAAATATGACTTTTTCTCTGTTATTATGATAATGCTGCGTCACTACTGTGCATTCACACTTCATATCAGAAAATGCACGTCACTGAAGAAAGAGGATGGAAAATGCCCTTCATTTACTTAGACTTATAAATAATAATAAATAAAGTGTTCAATAATTTTTTTCCCTATACTTCTGAAATATCATTATATAATTTTGAGGCTATATTGCTCATCCTAATTAGAGTTATCTTAAACATAAGGAGTGTGTGTGTGTGCGTTTTGTTCATCAGGTGGCTGTTATGTCTGGCCATTTTGAGCTGGGAGAAATAATCAAAAACCACAGAGACACAGATGTGGGTAAGTGCTATAACTGATGTCTGGTCTCAGATTTGTTCTGCAAGGTGTTTTTCTTAAGCTAACACAACACACAGGCTCTCTTACTTAACCTTAAATCAGCAGGACTTCTTTCAGCAGCAAGGGCCAATAACAATTTAAATACAAAGAAGTAGCATGTGGATGGAGAGGATGATATGAAAAGAAGAAAGAAATCTCTTCTGTCTCCCCTAGTCCCCTTTGTGGAGTCTCCAAAGTACGCCCCCCAGAGGCGGGAGAGCTCCCGGACGCTGACAATACCTCCTCATCCCTTCCTCAGAGCCAACAGCGACAGCAGCATGAACCTTCCAGACTGGATGGCAGTGCCCAACGCCCCGGGCACCAACATCGTCTCTGTGCAGGTGTCTGTGTTTGTCTCTGTGTGAGGAGGTCAGAGTTCAAATTATCGACACAGGAAACACCTGTGGGTCGATTTTGTAACCTTTTCGTTTTTCAGAGAGATTTTTACTGGATGTTTTACTCGTTTTAATTAGAAAGCTCAGATTATTATTATTATTATTTTCTTTACCAACAATGGAGACAGCAGCTGATAAAACAGCCGTATCTCAAAGCTTAAAACATTTTAGCAACTTGTGTTGTTGATATGAATGATGCAAAGCACACAGCAAGCATTTCTAAGTGCACAAGTGCATCAAACATAGTTTAATCCATCAGAGCTAGTATTTTTTTCTGCTCCATTCTGTAGGGTTGGTCATGGGATGTGGAGCTTGTTGTCTAATTGGAAGGGGATTTATATATGGGTTCTTTAAACTTACTGCTTGCCTGCAAAACACCCATTTCCAACATGATGGAACATGTGCACAATATAACGCAGGGGATGACCTTTATCAACCTCTAGTGGTGAATACTGCTAATTGCAGGGCATTATCTTCTCACATTTTATATAGTATGTGCTTTGGAGCAGAAGATTAATCACCAGTTCTTATTGTTATCCTCTTTAGGTTTACAGCCCAGAAAAATGTTAAATGTCATTAAAGTAGGTCATATTTGAGATTTCTCACCTTTCCTTCTCTGACCGACAGGGCTACAAGCATACAGGAACCCTGCGGAGCTCCAGCAGTCCCAGGGGGGCACGGACACGCTCTCCTTCCCGTGGGAGGATCGGAGACAAAGAGGACCGGAGCAGGCAGAGTCGGAGACAGGGGTGAGTGGAGGAGTCGGAGCTTTGTTTCCACTTCCTGCAGATTCAGATGGATCAATCGAAGTGCTTTTGAGGCTTTTGTGCTGGGTGACAGATGTTAAACTCTTTTAAGTGGATTATGTGAGTCACGTTCTTAAAGAGCCATGCAAGGAGTTGAATATGGTTCATTTGGTGTAGTATTGTTAGTATTTGTTAGTATTCTCTGAAAATGGAAACTAAGAGTCATTCAGATCAATAATAATTCTGATAATTCAGCCAATTCTTAATTTTTATGTTAAAGAACAAAGTCACACTCAATAGAAATCACACAATGTTTAGGGAACGTTTATAACAGCTCCCTGAAAAGTCATAGAAATAAACACGTAAACTAAACAGTTCAACGGTGACTTTTACTTTCTTTCTGTAAAACAAAGTAGCTAATTTCTCAAAATAATTTAAGTCACTTGAGTCCCACAAAGTTTCATTTGATGTACCAAGGGCTCAGTCAGCAGCTCAGTCCTGGACATAAAATGCTACAGAGGTTCCTGAACCTTAAACTGCAGTTTCAAATCCTCCTCCCCTCTCAGGCCTGGCCCAGCCACCACCACGGTTCAAACTGCGGGACAGCGAAGACGCCTGTACAGCGCCGTCCCAGGACGTGTTTTTATAGCCACTCGATCACATTCTGCACAGGGGGAGAGAGAAATCAGCTTCAACAAGGGGGACAGGGTCAAAGGTGAGTGTAACTCCATTTTCACATCATGTGAAGGTTTGTGTGGCAGACAGTCAAAACATTTTGTCTTCCATGTCAACTCAAAGTTTCTCACCTGGTACTTGACACAAAGAGACTGTAAGAAAGCACAAGCTCCACAAGAGGTATCTTTAATAGGCGCACAAGAAAAGCACATTTAAGACATGAAAAGCAACACTGCAGAAACCATTTAACGTAACATGATGTCACATGAGCTCATTTTACTGGAAATCTCTGGGAGTCTGGCATAGCCCCAAAAGTTCCTTCTAATATATAAGCTGCTGACTGTAAGGCTTTAACAAGATCAGAGGTGACAGCTTTTACATTAACATTATTTAGCTAACTGATGACGGATGGCAGATGATGCATCCATCAGAGTATTAGCGGAACCTAATATACTACTGCCTAATCAAGGTTTTATTGATATGTATAACATGCCAAACAAATGACTACAAATACATTCATCAAGGCACAGAACAACACAAGCAAGTTCAATATTTGTTCTTCTTTCAGCTTTTCAGCTTTTGTTATTTGCATCCAGCTTATGTTGCACGGCTTGCAGGATCCAAACAAAATTTAAAAAAAAGTGGCTACAGTGGCTAAAAATGTGTGTCAGGCTACAGAGTTGGGATTACAGTATCAGCCCTTTGATATCCACTGTAGCTGGGAGTTGGTGAGCGTTCTCAACCAAACTACAGATGGATCTTGAGAAAACAGAGACTTTGAAATGGATGGAACTCCACAACCTTTGGAGAAAAATGAGACATTCACTACAGTCAGGAGGAGCCATCCTCTGGTGACAGTGAAGAAGCCTGAGTTGCTCAGACTAGAATACCTGGAGAACTTTCAGCTGTCGTCCATTAAGGACAATGAATGACTGCAGATAATTTTACTGCAGTCCACCCAAACTTTAAACCGAGATCAAAGTGTTAGAGACATGCAAAAAATATCCATGTTGAAACAGCGGGGGCTACATTTATTTAAGTATTACTCTGAACCAGCGGTCCCCAACTTATTTTGCTACACGGACCAGTATAATGTCAGATAATATCTTCACGGATCGGCCTTTGACGTGTTTGCAGATAAATACAACAAAAAAAAAAATGATATGGCCAACACAAAAACTGTGGTATTTTGTAAATATAATAATAAATGCGAATTCACTGTGTAATTGTGTAACTTCATTAGCAGCGCCCTCCTGAAAATGTGCCAACAACATTGAGAGTAACATCCTCCCCTCAGCCCTTTAACGCTCCCTGGACGCTATGGTAACATGTAAATATTTCTTTCAAAATAAGACACACAACTACAAAGACCCAGGGAGTTAACGATAAAAACCCTGAAAACCATAAACCTCACACCCGAGCTTTAACTTGTGCGGCCCGGTACCAAACGACTCACGGATCAGCCCGGGGGTTGGGGACCGCTGCTTTAAACTATTACATAAACCTAACCAAGTCAGTTTAATGATAATTAAGTTAATTTTAAACGATTGAATTGTTTAAATAAAACAAATGAAGCGTAAAAATCTGTCAGGTGTACGACTCAAACTGTGTCTGGGGTGTGACGGGTGATACGATTCACTCCCCCGGTAACCCTTCCATCCTCCAAATGTGGACTTTTTTGACCTTTAAAAGTCAAAAATAATAAGTTCATATACTTGAACATGCACAGACAGATTCATGAACAACACCAGATTCATGTCCAGAAACACAAATCGATAGATTTAAGGGCGTGACTGTTTCGTGAACTGCCGTGAAACCTTCAAGGACTGCCTGACAAAGAGCTCGGTAGCGTGTTGCAGCAAAGACAAAATCTGCGGCTGGCGAATGCAATGCTCCGACTTTGCCCAGAGATGAGCTCATTTCCTCATCAAAGTATGGCTTTATAAATAACTGCTTATAAGTGTTTTTTGCTTTGAGCCGTGAGTGTTTTATAAATGAGGGCCCTGCTGTAAAGGCAGCTTCTCTGTCTCGTGGGCCAAATCCAAATCCAGTCCACAGTGTCGTCAGATGAGTTTGTTAGATGGTCATGTCCTGACATGAGTGTAAGGTCTCTATATATGTTTGTATTTAATGTCTGCAGGTATGAATATGTGTGTGTTTGTGAGTGAGTCTAAGGTGTCGCCAGGTATGTATGTCTTGGTGAGTATGTAGGAGGTTTGCATGTCCACGTGTGTGTCCACATTTATTTTTTTTCCGTCTGTACTTGTTGTCTTTTTGTGTGCGTTCATTTCTCATCGATGTGTCTGTGTGCGTTTGTGTTGGTTGTGTCACCTTTTTTTTTCTTAACATATTTCTCTTCCCTGTCCCCGTCTTTAGTACTGAGTGTTGGCGAGGGCGGTTACTGGGAGGGGACGGTCAGAGGTCGCACGGGATGGTTTCCCTCTGACTGTGTGGAGGAAGTGATGCTTCGAAGCCAAGACAACCGATCAGGTGAGGACCACCAGCTGTGGCGCACACTCACAAATGCACAGGAGGAAAAAAGTGCTGAGAAAACATTTCAGTTTTGCATTTACCCTCCCTGAGTATACAGCTAATTTGTATTTGAAACCTTTGTTTTGTGATCCGTTACTAGATCAAAAACTTATGGTGTTGAATTTTAAGGGTGGTTTGTAGAACTTTTAGCATCATAAGCATGGGATTTTTCAATTTTAGGGCTATTTTTAGATTATTGGTAAATCTGAATCATCACATGCATCATATGGTCTCCGTTTGTGTTTTCCATCCTGTTTTATTTTGAAGGTTAGTTCCTCAAGCAGTTGCTTCCGTCTTTTCTTCTTTTTTCCAACATCGATAGAATCTTTTTGAGTTCAGCCTGTGCCTTATATTCTGTGTATTTAGTCTGTTTGTTCCCTTCTTGTCTTGTCACCTTTGTATGCTCGCTCCCTGCCATTGTTAAAATAACCACATTAACATTTAGCTCAAAGCACCACCATCTGCAAATTGACGGAGAGTCCGCCTACAATGCCTTAGTTCTTGTTTAACACTTTCTTCTTATACACCTTATCCTATTTTAAGTGGTAAATAAAATGTTTTTTTTTCTTTCACCTTATGCAAGACCAGCTCAATTTTTCACTTTGACTATAATCACCAATGTGATAGACATGCTTTTTTAGGGAAATATTCAATATAGTTAAAGAAGAACTAAGAGACCACAAAACGCAACAGCTAACACTATCAGCATGTAGTGGTAAGTATGATATGTAGTAGATATGGTTCCCATCTTCACCTTTGTTTATCATGCTTATGCTGTGCTGATTTATTTTAATGGTAATGACATTTAATTGTTATACAAGACACAATTAACAAGATCCACATTAACACCACAAAATAACAAAGGTGTATAAAACATGAGCAGAGAGAATGACATTACAGTAATCTTATCAAGAGGTGACCAGGAAGTGAAGCACAGAACATGTGGACAGAACAGTTAGCTATAGAAACAACATGTTTTAGCATGCTAACATTTATTGATTAACAATTCATACGACTGGGTGCTCTAGTTAAACAGGTTTGTGGGAAGTATGTCAAAAAATGACTTAAAAATTTGACTCTGACCTTGAAATGATGATCAGACAAACAACACACTGGTTAACAGGATTTATCAAAGTGTGAATAAACAATATTCCTTCAAGTAAAGAGGTCGGTCAAACTTTTTTACTTTCTTTCTTTTCTGTTTCTGCCTATATGAGCTCAACCAATTTGATAAGTCTTGTAGCAAAAGTGAAAGATTTTCCAAGTATTTGTTTTATCTTTAACCCAGCCTCCAGGTCAAAAGTCAGTATTAGTCCCTAACACAGATTTTTGTCACTGTTTTACTGTACAGAACTACAAATGACATTTCAGGACACTTACATGAGTGTTTTTTAGATGACAGGAAACAAATGACTACTTAAAAGTTAAGCAGACTTTTTTCCTGCCACACACTGTATGCATGATGTATTGGTATATGCCTATATTAGCGTGGTCGAAGTTTTAAGAGTTGAGTTTTCCGACTCTTGCCTTTGTATCTTACTATAGTGATCATAGTGTATATATGTATATATCTATCTGGTGTACAAATCTGTATGTAACCTATTTCTGTGGGCGTGTGGGCCCATCTCAAAACTCAAAGCATTTATTATAGGTCCCAGTTCTTTAGATTTTCGTATTCATCAGTCGCCTGCAAATGCGATGTTATGGTCTCGGTTTGTGTTTATTTCACGTCCTATTCAACAGTCACGGTTTTCACTAGTAAGGTTAAGGGTTAAATATAAGGTTAAGCCAATCAGAAGAGCTAAAATGGCTTGTTACAGACAGAAGTGAAATTTAAATGGAAATAAGCATAATAAGTTCCCGTTAATTTCTTTAACCTACTCATTAAATTCATTCATACAATTGCTTTTACACCAGTCAGTTAGTCAGCTAATTATTTCATGATTAATATGCATATTTATTTTAGCTTACAGGTGACTTGGGGACAAAAATCCAGAGAGATGGCTCCATATTATTACAGTATTAGCAGTTATGTAATGAAACTGCAAATGTATTTAATATAGGTCAAACTATTCTGATGTCTGTGTGATTTCATGTTTCACAGAGAGCCGCGGAGAGCGTGCCAAAAGACTGTTCCGCCATTACACTGTGGGATCCTACGACAGCTTTGACGCTCCCAGGTAAGAGCTGCCATGCATCTAGCTGTTACTGATACCTGAGCTGAGCAGCTGCCAGTTTCATCAAAAGACACAGTGGTGTGCACAGATTCATTAAGCAGCAGGGGCACAGACAAACGCCTCCTAGCCACTCACAGGACAAGAGGAAGGGTTCGTTTACGGTGAGGTCACATCACAGTGGTACCCCACCTAACAGAGGGGCATTTGAGTTGAACACAAAAGCACTTTGGGGCACTTGGATTGACAAAAGAGACGTTTAGATGCTCCAGCTGCTTGTTAAGTGTGACCAGAATGATGCAAGAAAGTGTCCCATTGTGGATAAATAAAGGTTTAAACATGACTACTGCTGTTTTCTACCACTGGCCTCTGAGCAGCTCAGCTCAGGAAATGAGGGGTTATGTACTTTGCTAAAGAGCATGATGTGTCTCGTCAGTCCTCCCAGGGGGCACTGAGAGCTGACAGCCTTTTCATTATGACGCTGCTGCTTCACTGTTTAGACATACTGCACATGTTGGCAGGGGATTTGTTTGTATCGTAACATACTGTATCCATCTACCCAGATGATTCATAAGTTCCAGTGATACTTTGATGATGTGATGCGTTGTGAGTGATTCATGCAGCAGGATGACGATGTGTGACGGTTCGCTGCCTCCAGTCTAGAAGCTGATCTGCCTGCTGCTGAAGTTATCCTCCAGGCAGAGGTGTACCAGTTGTGTTTTGACTAGCAGGTTTTGCTGAATTTAACCTGTGCTGAGAGGTAAATTTGTGTCATATCAGGATTTTAGAGTAAGCTTCGTCTTTTTGATGTCTGCTTTTTGCCTCCAAGCTGCAGAGCTGCTTTGCTAGGTTGCAGATTTCAGGGTGGGCTGAACTTGTTGGTGCTTTTAGTGCACTTCGGTGACTAATACATCTGAAATTTCTTTGTGTTGACCGGAGTTATGAAATCACCAGATGATCATTACTGCCCCCGATGACCACGCAAGCTGAAGTAATGCATATGTATTAATGTTCTGTGGGACCGGCCAGAAATAATCTCAGAACAACAGCTGAGATCTTTAACTTTTGACAGAAGATTATTGTACTTTTCTGCGTTAATAGAGCTAGTCATCCACCCACTGTGACTTAATCAGCATCCGCTTTTACTCAGTGTTCGTTCTTAAAGGGCACCTTCACAGATGCAACAACTCGCCTGAGTTGAGTTGAAACTGTGGATATTTCAGTCAGTTACCTCACCCTGCCCCGTGCATACTTGTAGACTGGATATCAGTAATCAATAACTGGTTTGTGACCATTTTTTAATCCCCAAACTTTAGCCTTTTGCATGCTTCTAAGTAGCTTTTTGGACCCTGAAGTGATGATATTTAAACGAGGGAATGCCAGGAGGCTTGTTGAGCAGGCCCTAGTATATGGGTGCTAATCAGTGAGTAACTAAGTAACAGATTAATATTAAAAAAAAAGAATTTCATTTACCAAAACTGGAGATAAATATCTTTGATTAGCTGTGGCACACAGTAAACCAATCCTAAAATAGAAGGTGGAAAGATCCAGTTTAGTGACTCATATTGGTGGAGGTTAGGTCTTTCTATTAGCTATAGCTTCCTTGTTCAGCACACTAACTTTAAGCCTAGCCCCCAGCCTTTAAGGTTTTTTGGATAAATACAACAAAATAAAACCAGTACCGGTACCAAAAAAAAGAAGATTTATTCATAACACACAGAAAAGACCCAGGGAAACCGAGTTAATGATAAAAACTATAAAAAATAACGATAAACACCGATGAAAACCCTGAAAACCATAAATTTCACACCCGAGCCTCATCTCTCACAGCCCGGTACCAAACGACTCACGGACTGGTACTGGGGTTGGGGACTGCTGCTGTAAAGTTTAGCTTTTTAACAGGGGAGTCTATGGGGACTCCCTTTCGGAGCCACCCTCAAGTGGCCATTAGAGGAAGTGCAGTTTTTTGCAAAGGGTGTGATTTTCTAGCCTTCGAGGCTCCCACTAGTGTAATATTCTGGTCTGTAAAAGCACAAGTCTGAAACCAACGTCTTCCCACTAACTCGTCATTCACTGTGTGTCACAGCATCACGGTGAATTGGTTTCAGGCAAACTCTTTTCAGTGTCCAGAACTCGTACTCAACAAAGACGTATAAATAAAGCTATTATCAGTTAGATTATTCATTATTTATGTGAAGCCATGCCTCTTCTATCATTTTCACACTCATCATTATTCGTCTTGATTCCTCAACTTTAACCAAAAGGCCTACATTTGCTCTGACTGTGCTTCTCTCGCATATGCACGTTATCATTTATTATTAACTGGCTTTTCATCAACAGTGACATTTCATGGAAGCGACACACTCAGCAGTGCAAACTCAAACACATATGTTTGTACACACACACACACACACACACTCTATAGCACACACACATCATGGATAATTAAAGGCGCGTTGTAGCAGAGATGCTGGTTTGGCCAGGCAGGCAGGCATGGCTGACTCAGAGCCGCCCTCACATGGGCCCACTTTCACAGCCTTTATCACTACATGTAATATCGCACCTATTCCTCCTTATATCCCTCTATATTTGGCCGTGTCTCCTGACCATCTCTGCATCCCTCCTTCGCTTTCTATTTATCACTGCATTGCTAACCCCCCTGTACTTTTTAATTTTCTTTCTATCACCCTCTCCTCCCTGTGGTGTCTCCATCTGGAGGTCAGACAGTGAAGGGCACTCAAATGGGAGCAGAGAGTTATCGAAGGGGAAGAAGTGCTCGGACAAAGGAAGACAGGAATTTCCTGTTCACAAATAGGTGGCAAGAGACATGAACTGTGTTTTATGGAAGCAACAGGAGGTCTGAGGAGGAAAAAGTTTACCCTTTGGCTTACTTTAAGTTTCTTCATCCTGATTGGAATGACCAAAGCAAGACAGCATCTTGTTTATGACGTTGACATTTACTTTTTAGCAGACATCAGCTGGAATTTATTGACAGTTAATTGGCTGATTGGTTGAATAGTTTAATTTTTCTCTTCCAAAGAAATTTCACTGATAAATTCTTTATCTTTAAAAAATTGACATTTTGGCTCTTGTATAGCTCGGGCTGGCAATAAAAAGTCGAAGAAGTTGTGTGCTAGAGAAGTAATTTTAAATGGACGAGTTCCTATTTTTGCCCCACTCTGACCAAAAGAAACAAACAACAACTTGAATTATTTGTACTGACTTTGAAGTAAATTCTCTCTTTGTAAAGTTTTCAAAAGCTTTACTGTCTCTAATACAGGATTTGTTTTGCGGACTGGAATGTCTGAGGCTAGCTTTG
>NW_005187419.1:4860667-4862440 GCF_000239375.1 Pundamilia nyererei
GTGACGAATGAGAAATGTGTATATCTCCCATGCCACTCAACTTTTGATATATCTAAATTCCTCTAAATAATTCCACATGTATCTTTTGTTTTTTTTCTTTTTGGACCTTGGTATAACGATCTTCAATATCCAAATTTAGCACAGTCAAAACAAGAAATGTGTGAACGTTTGATTGCTACCATCATCATCACAGCACACATAATTTCAGCAGCGTCATTGCTGCTCTGTAATGAGCTGCATCCAATTAATTAAAGAAGCGTGCACACAGGAAGAGACTAGCAGCGATGTCGCAACCAGATAGTGTGGCGTGGCAATGAAATTCAGCAACAGGCAAAATTTGAAAGAAAGAAGGAAAAAGTAAATTCTTTTAATTGTAATATTTTTTAAATATTACCATAAACTAGCTACAGTAAATTTTTAATAATTACTTTGTTGTCGGTGTCTGCTGAAAACACCTGTGTAAATTTGTTCATTCGTTGTTGACTTTGGTGAATGTGTTTATGTTTTCTCAAAATGATTAAAAGGTTTTTGCACATAATCACGTCAGGTATACGATTCGTTTGGGCACTTGTTTATTTGTCTGTTTTGCAGGATTGTTAGGATATCTGGATTGTAATTAAAATTTGTATCAAAGGTCAGTTTAGATTCATTGATTTGTTTGATTACATGTAAAAGTGGAAAAACTGAACATTTTACATATCATACTGAAATAAGAACAACTGGGAGACATCATGTTAATGTTCTCAATATAATCCAGATCCAGACGTCCATCTGGACCCAAACTCAGCCTCTCTCAGGCTGTACGGAAAGACAAGCAAGAAGAGTGAGTTGAGCTCACTCAGCCATCCCATTCTTTCAAAAGGATTTCCTTAACATGAGAAGACACTGCATATATCTGAATCTGCACATGAACCCAAGTGCATATAGCAACTTGTGTATTGTTTTAAAGCATTTTTTATTAACTCTGCTACTGTATTTAGGCTGCCTTTGCTACATGCTTAACTTTAAACTGGCTTTAAAATCTTTAAAAGCCCCTACACTTGGGCTCTCAGTGAAAGAGATGAAAGCCAAACTGGCAGATCATTAGCTCTCAGTGTCATTATCACAGATGCGCTGAGCAACTGCACACAATCTGTACATGAGACTCGTCTTTTGGGCCAACAGCGGGTCAAATAAGGACGAGCGGCGCACAGAGAACATCCCGTTAAACGCTCTTGTGGTGGTTTGTCATGTCTTGTTAAGAACATGCTTTGCTGTAGATAAACTGCACACACACATACACACACACAGGATAACAGAGGACAGACTGACAGGCTGAAAAACAAAAACACATGATCATGTGGACCTTCTGTCAACATTTGCTTCCTGCCCCACCTCTCCCCCTCTCTTCCTCTCTCTCTCTCTCCCTCATCACACATGCATGGACACACATATTATACACACAAATTCACAGTGGTATGGCCTGACATGCACGGAGAGTAACAAATGGGCAGGCATGCGAGAAAAGAGAGGATAAGAGCTGTGATCGTCCTTGGATGCAGGAGGGAGGCAAGAGGATGAGAGAGAAAGGGATTGAGCAAACGTAGATATATAGAGAGAGAGAGAGAAGGGAGAGAAGGAAGGAGGGAGGGAGGGAGGGTAAGACGGCATAACAACTACGACATACGTGGACGGAGCCTCTGACTAAGAGATGATGTGAGTGCCTATTTGGGAGAATCTGTACCTCTCCTCTCTCTTTCTCTCCCCCTCCTCCTCCTCCTCTTCCTCTTCCTT
>NW_005187419.1:4862750-4865106 GCF_000239375.1 Pundamilia nyererei
AGCAGGAGGACAGCAGAAGAGGCTCCAGGACAAACTGTACAAACTCAGATTTATTTTTATTACACACACAAGCCAAGTGGATTCTTTACATTTTTAAAAAATTGTGTAATGTTAGATAATTTAATTTGCCTTATCTTTTCATATTGTGTCTAACAATGGTAATACCTTTTTCAGTAATGTGAGAGGCCTCTGTCATTCCCTCGATAGCAGACTTATCAGAGTCACATCCATTTTTATGAATGGGAAATCATGACAGTGATAAATAGGCAGAGTGAATACTATACATATAAACTATAGGAAGTGGAGGAGTGAGGGGAAGTGTGTGAAGGGGAAGAGTGTGTACGTGGTTTTGGGGGCTGTGTGTGAGTTAACTGCATGAATGCTGCCATGCCTGGACTGTATGTGTGTGTTTGTGTGTGCATGAAGCCCCCCCCCGCAGAGAAACCCAATCACCTCTTTCTCGCTCTCTTCCTAAATGCCCTCAGTTCTCTCTCTCTCTCCCTTTCTCTTTTTAAGCCACCTTATTCTCCTTCCTCTCCCCCTCCTTCTCTTTTCTCTCCCTCTCTCTCTCTCTCGCTCTGTGTCGCAGTCACAGCGAACCATCTCCATCCCTCACTCTCTCTCCCATTCCTCCTCTCTCTCTGTCTTAAGTATGAAGGGGCTGGGAGTGCTCGGCCCTCTCCCTCTCCCTTTCCCTTCTTCCATTTCTCTCTCCTCCTCTTCCTCCTCCTCTCCTTCTCCTCCTCTCTCGCGGCTCGCGCTCTCTACTGTCTCGCTGGAAGACGAGAAGGAGAAGGAGCAGGAGAAGGAGGAGGAGGAGAGGGAGGGGAGGAAATGGCGATGGGGGCATGCGGCGAGGAGGATCTCTCCCTCTCCCTCTCCCTCTCTTCTTCCTGGCCATCGCTCGGCCCTGTGAATAGGAGCGTCTGGTTCATTTACAGGTACCTGCCATGGCTTTTTATACCCCCCCACCCTCTGCTTCCTGCCTCTCTTTCCCCCCCTCTTCCTCCAGTTGCCGGGGGGGAGGAGATGGAGGGGCAGAGGGAGGGATGCATGCATGTGGACATCATGGATGGCAGGGCAGGATCGATTAGATAGACTGACAGATGTTACAAAGCATGCCTGCAGACAGATGTTTGTGATTCAGCGTGCCTGAGTGTGAGTGTGTGTGATGCATGTGTGTGAAGACGGACGAGTGCTGCTGCTGCACAGCCCGGTGTATGAGCAGTGCAGTCGTTCTGTGTTTCGCTGTATGAACATGTGTGTGTCATCTTCTTTCTCTCTGCTTTGAATCGCTCTCTGTTCTCTCAACTGTTCCCTTGCGATGCTGCACCGGGAGAAGTGATGCTTGCTGCTTTTACTGACGTGCAGATTGATAGCGTGTTTGTTTGCGTGCATGCATGCCAATGTCTGTGTGTTTGTATGTGTGTGCGCTCTCTGGATAGATGGATGGCATGTTTGCTGCTGTCCATCTAAGACAAAAAAAAAAAAGGTAAATGGCAAGCAAATTACCCCCCGTCCCCCCATATTGGCTGGTTGATTAAATGTTCTTGTGTCCTGTTTGCTGTGTGGCGTGTTTCTGTATGTTTACCAGAATGTACGTACATGTGTCCGTGTGTGAGAGAGATAAAAAAGGGGGGACTGCCGACAGAAAGGAAACAGCGCATGGTGAGGGAGTTTTAAGGATGCAGCATGCATTACAAGTTCCAGCTTCTCTCTGACACCTCTATGGAAGCCTGCTTGGCCAAACCTGTTTAATGCCTTGGCTTCCTACCTATGCAGCATGAGACACACTCTACACTGTGCTGCATTGTCCAGCTCAATCGCTTTCTGATGACAACACTGTGTCCCGGGTCAGTGGCTGGATCCTCTGAGCGATGCAGTGCACAGAGGTGTATCTGAGCGCCCGAACCTCTTCCTCCTCATTAAATGAGACGGCAGAAGCTCACAGTCTGAAACCTGTGTTGTGTTCAGGTATCAACTTGAGAAGAAAACAATCTCCAAAAACTAAAAAAAAAGAAAAAAAAGTGGAGATTTAATCAGGGATACGTTTAATTAAATCTGCTCACAGGTTTGACAAGCACACATAACTTGGAAATAATGTTAAGATTTTTCTGTTGTTCTGTAATTCTCTAACATGACCAGACTGCTAACAACAAGTGTTCATGGCTGGCTTCTGTCATTGGGACACTGAACCAAATTCCTTGTGTACATCTGATTGGTAATTATCTGAATAGTAAAACTTGCTTGAGCAGTTTGTTGACCAGCATGGTGAAAGATTCCAAAGATGAGTAAAATTAGGCTGCCTTTCTGCTCAACTGCATTTGCAGTAGCTTTTAAATGGGGAGGATTTTTT
>NW_005187419.1:4865225-4890845 GCF_000239375.1 Pundamilia nyererei
AATTTATTTTATTTTATTTTTTTATATTCCCAAATACTGATTGATTAATAGCTCTGGGTTTGGGCACTCATAATGCATCATTTGTTTTCAGAAAAAAAAAGCCTCAACTTTCAGAGCTTATTCATAGGGGTATATCATAGATGTAACACTTCTTGAAGGATCTTTTTCTGTAGTGTTACCTCTCTTCTAAAACTTGAACAAATCTTTGAAAACTTTGTGATCAGTCATCTATTTTTTGCCCATTTGTAAAGATGCACTATTTAAGCTGCTTTAACGTCTGCAAGCCACTTTGCAACTCTCACCACTGCTTCTCCTTATCATTGCTGTAATGACATTTGTTGTCATCAGTGCCTCCTTTCTTCTGTTCTCTGGTCTCACTGCAGCTGCTGCTTTTAAAGATTACAGCCATGCCACTTAATATAAAGGACTGCAGATGGAATAAAAACCACCTTTTGACTATAAACCTTTTCAGTAAAGAAATAAGTTACCTGCACATAAGTCAATGACTTGTTGCTTATGTTGTATGTTGAGACAGAGCAGGTTAACCCAGCGTCAGTCTGATGTCTGTGTGCATTTAACAATTCTGACAGGTCATATTTTATAGAAAATGTGCTACGCTGTGCAATTCTATGGATGAATGCGATTTTTGCTACTGCTCATTCCTACCTTATTTTTTTGGTAATTATGCCTGTTGCCATATTGCGCGCAAAGTCATTAACTTGGTCCTTCATTTGAGATCTGTGCTGGGTAGCAGAAATGGACAGAAACGGATGAGAATAACAAAGAGACACAGCCTTGGCACAGATAGAGAGGCTCTCACAGCTTGTAGAGTACCATGCACTCAATGGACTGAGAGAAAAAGATCAAGAGGGGGAAATGTGATTAGAAAAAAAAGTTACTGTATCATTAGAAGTTTGGAGAACAAGGGCAAGAAGCCAATATTGAGAGCTTTATGGAAAGGCCGTCAGGATGGAAAAATGTAAAATAAGGAAAAAGCCAGTAAAGAGAAAAAGAGAGCGGGATGAACAGATGGAGTGGGTTGGGACTATTTTGGTGCACGGTGGGATTATCAGCAAGTGGTTACAGTATGTTACAGCTGAAACGTGTTTTATGTATATACCTCTCTGACTCACTTGGTGACTGAGCGGTTGCTTGTATGGCCTTTTCATTCATAAAAACAAGCTTTGCATACCTCTGAGGTTGTGGTGGACCTTAGATTGTCTCATATGTCTGACCCTCTGTGCTAACAGGACAACAAAAGCGTCTGGTTATGAAAATATAATGGCCAAATATGTAGTATCTAAATTTGCTTGCCCTTCATGTTGTGAACCACTGTGTTCAGTGATGTAAGAAGTGAATATATTGTCTACATAAACCATTATAAAGAAAACAGCCAAGGTTTTAATAACCAGGAAGTATCAGAAGGAAAAAAAGTACTCGTTGAGAAAAATGTCCTCGGTGATTATATATTAAAATTATAGAGTATTGTGTGTTCAGCACTGCTGGCTGATAAATCAACGTATCTTTGTCATCACAAAGTAAATATAAAGACAAACACTGAAATGCAATGACTGTGAATAAAAGTCCTTTTATGTACTTGTGTAGTTACCTCATACCAGGAGGCTCTGGGTTCGAACCTGCTGGGATCTTTCTGGGTGGCCTTTCTCTTGTGTTCGGCACATTGGTGATTCTGAATTGCTCTTTGTTTTGTGTGTTTTTATATGTTAGCCTATCCAGTGTAAGCTGGCCTTAGAGCTATTAGTTAGCTTAAGCATAACTTTGTTTTCTATGTGTTGTCTTTGGACATACATGGTGTTGAGAGAGTTTCTGTAACCATAACTGTAACGAGTAAGTTTAAAAGGAAATGCTGTTATACTTGAACTTCAGTAAATGCACTTCTATCACACCTCAGGCTTCTTACACTCCATCTGTGCCACAGCACAGAACAGAAAATATACTATACTATATGAGCCGCACCTGTGAGCATGCAGTGCCTGTTCTCTGCTGTCAGTGACTAATAGTTTACCATTACATAGCTTGGCTCTGGTGTGGACCTACCCAAATTTCCCTGCGTCCAGTTCTAGCTGTTGCTGAGGCAACAAGCAGTGCCATAGAACTGTATATAGCATCTCTGACTGAGGTTCTGGTAAAAACTGGCTCCATGCTCGCTTTCAAAAAGCATACAGGAAAGTGAAGCGCAAAAAAGACACGATTCTAAGTCATCACTGTACTTGTACTGGCATAGATTGCAATTTAAAGGTGGTTAAAGTTTGGCTAAGATTAACTAGTTTTAGGCTGGAACTACAATATTCCAGGAATAAACCTTTACCTTTGATCCCTCTCTAATGTTTTCAGGAGCAACATATTTCAGAGTATATAAAATGCCAGTCACATTAGGCTTTATATTAGATCTGCTATAATTTTAAGCCCCTTTTATAGCTACCTTAGAAATATAATGAATGACAAACTCCGAAGTCTTGGAGCTGGACTTTTCTGGATGTTAGACTTTAAAAACATAAATAGGATACTATGATATAATTTCATTTGAAAACAAATTCTTGAGCAGATATTAATAATATCAAAAAAACCTAAGCTGAAGTATAACCTCATACAGAGCACCTGTTTCACACCCATACACAGCTGATAGGAGTTTCAGGTGATGTAACCACAGGGGGGAAGTTGGAATCGTGAAGACTGGAGTGGTATAGTTGAAAAAAGGTTGATGTGATGTGCTTTTCCAACCATCATCGTGAATGAGCAACGATGTACAGCACGTGTCTAACCATCGTACTCTGTCTCTCCTCTGTCTCCTCTCTGGTAGTGACTATATAATCAAGGAGAAGACAGTGCTTCTGCAGAAAAAAGATAGCGAGGGTTTTGGCTTTGTCCTAAGAGGTGCAAAAGGTAAGATGTGAGCACGCTCACAATCATACTGAAAATACAGTATCTTACACGCAGTGCTAATGCAATCTCATATTTTCACACCATCTTCAGCTCAGACTCCTATCGAAGAGTTTACCCCCACCCCGGCCTTCCCTGCCCTGCAGTACTTGGAGTCAGTGGATGAGGGAGGTGTGGCCTGGAGAGCTGGTCTCAGGATGGGGGATTTCCTAATAGAGGTAGTGATTATCATTATTTATTATTTATTATAGTCATTATTTACCGGTGAATCTGATTTCCAAAGTCAGAAAACTTGATTAAAATGCTATATCTGCAACTGAATCACCATGAAAATCAGCAGATGAGGAGAAGCAATCTAGACAAGTGTGAGTGTGAATAAAAAGACATTACAGTAGACTACTTCTGCCCATTTCCTGGTTTGTATTTTTATTCTGTAGTTTGCTAAAGTAGCTCTATAGTTAAATAAAAATGTCATTATTTGTCTTTTACTAAGCTTTGGTGCAGATCATCAGTTTTCCTCTTCGTTTAAGCCAACTTTCATTGACATCACACAGAATCAAGAGTAGCAAAAAACAAAAAGTTTGAAACAATTCCTTGTGAGCCAAAGCTAACAAAGAACAATTTTTAGAAATAGTGATGTGTAGAAACTCTAAACTACAAGTGCTTAACGTTCTCAACCATCTGGTTCATTGACATGCTGTAAATGAAGGGGAAAGTTATAAAAATTAATTTTCTTAAAATAAATAAATATCTACACCTGTGTTGTGCCCCAGGTCAACGGTCAGAATGTGGTGAAAGTTGGTCACCGGCAGGTCGTCAACATGATCCGGCAGGGTGGTAACAGCCTCATGGTCAAGGTTGTAATGGTAACCCGCAACCCTGACATGGAGGAGGGTTCAAGGAAGAAAAGTAAGAGTCTGCTTTCTTCTTCCTGGAGTGCCATCCTGTTCTCATTCCTAGGGTGTCAAATTTGACATTGACAAAATGTCACTATTTGACACTTACAGACGACTGCGCAAGATGTCCTTTGCTGTGGCACACAGGTCTATCATAATGCATAGACAACTCACTCACTTCCAGCTCTCGCAGAGCCATGTTTAATCACTGTGTAGGCATCATTTGTCAATTTGCAGCGTTAATGTTTGAAGAAGTATATTTAAAGCAAAGGCACAGTCTAACAGAGCTAACCGAGAAGTTTTCTGTGCCTAAACCAACCAACAAGTGAAAGCTCCCAGATGGGAAACACAGTTCAACTACAAATGAGTTTTAGTTCATCTTTAGATTATTTTGGGTTTTTTTTACTGTAGGAAGTCAAAGTCCTAATTGTGGTTCAAATGTGACTAAATAACCAGCCCTACCAGACACCCCACAGATGGTTGAAAAACTGCGATGCAGCACAAACTGCCATCATCTGAATGGACAAAAACTGTGGTCTCACCTTTAAAAACACTCTCTAAAAGTGTTTGTATAATTTTCCTGTGCAGGCTTGAATCATATGCTGGCTCCCTAAATTGGCACTCAACCATCATAACCAGTGCCAAAGGACATCTTGTGGATATCTCAGTGATGCCAGCGGCATCTGACGGGACGGCAGTATACGGGATGAGAACACGTTGGTGTTGGCTGCTGTTGATGAATTCTGGTCCTAATTGAACCTTGTTCGTGAACAGCTTGACTGACCACTGCTTCCTTTTCTCTTCACTCTCCTCCAGTCCCCCAGCAGAGTAAAAGGCTGAGCACTCCAGCTATTGCCCTGCGGTCCAAATCAATGACGTCAGAATTGGAGGAGATGGGTAAGAAACTAGTTTAAACCACTGTTTTTTTTAAAGAGATGAATTGAAACAAGTAAGGGGAGCTAGGAAGATGTAGACAAAGAAGCGGGGTGCTGTACTGGGTAGAAACAGATTGAGGTGGTGTTGAATGATAGGACAGTGTGAAACCAGAGTTGGGGGTTGTTAAAGATGCTGTAAGTGTGAAGGAGAGTTGAGCAAGGGCTAAATTTAGATGGCAAGACAGTAGTGAGGAGAGAGCGCACTTATTCAGTGATAGAAACTAGCAGGAAAGAAGATTGGCTGCCGCCATGGATGACAGTCTCAATGCATTTCACTGTTCTTTCAGAGGTTCCACACTGTCACTTCCAGCACCCCCACTACAGGTAACCCCACCCAAAACGAGTGTCGCCATCTACCCTGTGATCCCTCTCTCACTGCCCGCTTCTCTTGCCTCTTACCCCTTGCACCCCTTACTGCTCCCTGGCCCCGCCCACTTAACCCCAGCACCCACAGAGTAGCCTACCAGCCCCTCTCTTTGCACTCATGCTGACACTCAGCAAGCATTTGTCGCCAAGGTAACACTGAAACTGCAAAGGTATCACCTGAACAGAGTTTGCAGGTGCTACATGCATCAGAGCGAGGTGTCTGGTCTTAATACATCTGTGAGAAAGTTGCAAAATAGCCACTCCATTTTTTAATTTATTTATTTTTTTGTTGAAAATCTCTGTTATTGATTTGGAAGAAAATCACACCAAGGATAAAATTATTGAGATGAGTAATTTTTGAAAAAAAAAAATTGAAAGAAAGAAAAAACTTTGTTCCAGGTCTGTTGCTATGGTGACTGCATTATGTGTGGCTATGCCATCTCTATTTGAGGCAAAATAGTGGGAGGAGAGTTGCTGATCAGAACGCTGGCCAGTATTTTACTGCTGATTGGGTTATATCTTCCAAGCACTTAAAACGCTCTGGTTCTGAGCATGCCCAGTTAACGGCTAATAATATATGAGAGCTGATGACATGAGAATAAGTAGAATGATCATCTAGGCTTTGTTAGGTAGTCTCAGATCTGTTTTTATAAACTCTTGAGCTCCTTGCATTGTTGACCCATATGTGCTATCCAGAGCTATACACACTCTTCTACATGATGTCGCTGCATATACACTCTCCAGGGGCCAGTGTCAAAAAAATATCTGGGCTTGTTTTAGTGGTTTTACCTAACATGCAAAAGATCCCTGGTTTCATCCTGGCAGGAGATGCCCCCTCTGGGGCGTCCAGTTTAATCATTTTCAAGTAGCTTGTTCTTCTTATTATTCTAGTCTTGTCCAAATCAGGATCAGACTTGATGAACCTGAGTGTAGAGATTAGGCTTTTGCTTAATTCCGCCCCCATCTCCTCCCCTCACCTGCCCTGTTTTTGTGGTGTGATCTCACCTGACCACCCAAAGCATGAGCACCCAGTCTGACACACAAGTGCAGGTTTCCTAAACCCCTTAACCCACTTTCCTACTGTCCCAATGCTCACTATAGACTCCTCAATCTTACCAGTAACACTGTATGTATGATCTGATCCTTACAGTTTCACTCCAAACAACAAAAGTGTTAATGCACACACAATAATAGTCATATTAATATTGTTGCTTTTAGTACTGTTCACCTAGCAAGTGAAGGATTCCCTTCCTGATGCAACTCCAAATCCATTTGGGGTTCCATCAGGAAGTGGATTCTGTATAAAAATATGCTGAGCTACCAAATGTGGCGACCCCTTATGAATGAGGGAGGAGCCAAACTAAGCTTAAGAAACATACAAGCATATGCTGCATAATTTGTAACCACTCTATTGTATAACTTTTTCACAATTCCTAACAAGGTATCTGCATCGATATTATCTATTTATGTGTTAATTTAAAACAAGAAAAATCTGTCAAGCCTTATATACTGTTATCATATGATCATACCGGGTTTTTGGCCTGAAAACTTCGTGCCCAGCCAGGGCAGAAGAAAGTCTTTCCACTTTGGAGTGGTTTATTAAATGTCTCTGGGCAACTATTCTGAAACTCCTGTACTAATTAAGTGAGAATGTATCCATAACTATAACACCATTGGCCACTGGGACATAAAAACTGCATGAAATTTGATGAAAAAAAGAAGTTTAGATTCAGGCTTGAAAACTTTGCCCCAAAATATTATACTTCTGTAGAAAAGTTGCACGATATTATGACTTCACCAACAGCAGAGCACTCAAGTTATAGATATAGTGAGCCAAGAACAATGTCAAAAAGTGCATTTACGACATCTTTGCTTTGATAACAAGGAGCTTTACCTTATGCGAGGCAACTAAATCTGCCGTGAACCACTGCTGTCTGCATGTGTCAGTATAACAAATTGAATATCATAGTTGAGTCCCAGTTCGACTATTTTATTGGCTTATTCTAAGGGCAGAGGTGGGACAACCGCCATCTTTGGGGTTACAGTAGTCTCCCATGGGTGCTGTTCACTATACTCCATGGCGATGCTTAGCATGTAAATCTAATCTCTCTTTATCTAAAGTCTGACTCAATATAAAGTGCATTCGTCCTTTAATAACCAAAGTTGAGATCTGGTTTCTTCATTTGCACTTGAATCTGGTTGCTTGTGCCTCCTCTACTAAATCAAGGTGAGAGGAGCACAATGTGTGATGAAGCCATGTCAACCGCTGCCATATGCTTACTCTTATGCATTAGAATTCATTTAGCTGTGATGCTTATTAAACTATCTCACCTCTGTCATTGGTGCAGTGCAGTGCAGTTCAGCTAGAAGTCATGCTGCAAGATAACAAGGGCATTAAAACCAGAGTGATCCTGCGGTGCACTTTATTCAACAAATTGTTGTTTTCTTGACAGTAATTACATTCAAGCTTTGTTTAAATATGTTTGGACACTTGTTTCAATAAAAATATGGCTTATTTTGAAAAGATGTGTGCAGTGTAGATTTTGTGAGCGATGAAACAAACACAAGCACAGAAACCCTTCATAGCTGGTTTAACCATTGTGCATTAGATTTAATTGCTGTTTAATCAAGCTCAATAAACCACACATTATGAAATATAACTGCTCGAGTATGAGTAGCGCAGATGAGCACCCCCCCACACACACACACACACACGCATACACATACACAAACTCACTCAAACCAGCGAATGCTAAGGGTCACCTTTAATTCCTCGACTTTCCTCCTGCCTGTTCACTCGGTTAACCACTAACTCTGCTTTTCTTTGTTTCCTTTGTCCTCACTCCCCTGCTGACGGGATCTTAACCATTTCACAGTGGAGAGAGGTGGGAGTTGGCTTCAGTCTGCTTCCAATAGTGTGTGTGTTGGTCAGAGCATATTGTATGTGTGTACAGCATATTTACTGTAACACTAGTGTGCATGCTTTAGCCGTCCTAAAGCGTGGGTGTGATGCACGTTGTTTTACATCGAAGATCGAAAAAGCTTGGAGAGGTGACTCAGTTTGTCGGGCTCTGGGGAATATGATTAGTATTCACATTAACAACGCTATTGCACTTTCAATCCTGCCAAAACTTAAGTCTCCTTTTGTCCTCCTTCCAGCTGCTACCCCTTGGAAAAAAAAATCAGGTATGCTCTGGTGCACTCCCGTTTAAGGCATTGTATTTATGTCTGTCCAAAATGACTTGGCACTCACCACGCAGTGTCTTACCGAGCTTGTCCTGCGTTTCTTCCTATAGAATTCGAATCCTCACAAGTTACCGAGAAGAAGAGGACAGTCTATCAGATGGCTTTGAGTAAGAAACCTCGTGTCTTTCAGCGGATGTTTCCTGAACCTCTTCCTCTCTTTCTCATCCACCTTTGTCAAGTGTGGCCCTTCCTGCACATTGTTCCCTTCATTTTGTTGCTGTCCATTTTTCTGTTTCATTGTCATATGTTCCTTTGTCTCTCTTTCTCTCTTTCTTTCTGCTTCTCTCTGTCTGTCTCTTTCGCCCTTTTTTCTTCTCTCAGATAAACTAGATGAAATTCTTGCAGCAGCTCAGCAGACAATCAGCACCAATGAGGCGCCGGGGACACGGGGACAGGGGCCAAAAAGGGACAGGGGAAGAAGTTTCTATGGCAATGAGGTGTGTATTGTGCTGCAGTAGATTTACGAGTGTTCAGAGATGTGTGTGTGTTTGTGGGTATGTGCCAACACAGCTACCATAAAATGAGATAGAAAAGAAAAATATGATAGAAGTAGTTTTAGATAATAGCGCGGTAAAGTGTGGTCAGTTGGCCTTTGTCAGTATTATCAGGTCACTTAAAACAATGCTTAATCTCGTAAAAAAATGCTATCAATACATTACCAGTTAAACTATGCTTATAAAAGAAGCTTTAGGACTGAAAAAAAAACAACAACCCTAAACTAACTAAACTAAAAAACAAACAAACAAAACAAATAATTGAGTGGCCAATGCCTGTTAGAATGGACATATAGGCCTATGGGGAAAGAGGGTCTTTGTCACAAGTATAGACATTCTTCCACATTGGAAAAATTAAAACAATACAGAAGTGTCTAAACCTGCATTCTATCTAACAACCACAAGATGGCTATCAGACTAGAAACCACATATAAACCAATTGCTGATGACTTTATGGTCTTAGTCACTCATTATGCGTCATATTGAATAAAAAATGAAGTCTTCTTTGTAAATCATACTATGACTAAGTCAAAAGTAGCCGGAAGTAGTATTTACTTTTGTCTGTAAAAATTACTGCTATAATCTAAACATGGTCCTGCGATGAAAATCTACTAACCAACCATTGGTGCACAACTATTATAAACAAAGCAGATGGCAATAAATGTTCAAAGAAAATAGTTCCTACATGAAACTGCTCACAACAAGTTTTACAATTTATAATAAAATTAACATAACAATATATGGCAAGTCCTGGCAAAAGGAAAAGAACCTTGAAAAAATGGCTGTAGCTAAAGAGAAATTGTGAAAAGAATAGCAGCACATCTTAAATTTTATTTGCAACAATGAGCAGTAGAATGCTGCCACCTGGTGGCGAAAGTTAAGACAAATTCTGCAGAGGATGATTACACAAAGTACCTTTAAAATCATACAAATATTGCTAAGTGAACAAGTGCTGTACCGGTGAAGAAGAACAAAACAAGAAACTATTTGCAGACTTGTTTTAGTCTCATCTATTGTTGTTCCCATGCAGTGTTATATACATGTGTGTCTCATGACTCTCAGGCTTTTGATTTTTATCATTTCAGGCAAACTACGGGGATCAGTCCGGGATGGGGGTGATGTCATCGGGGTTGGGCCTAGGCTACGACCGTGGACAATACACCTCAGGTCATGGCCCACCGCACGGTATGCTGCGGCAAAAATCCATCGGTGAGGCTGTCTGTTTTTTCCGTCTGCCCCTCTGTCCACCTGTCCGTCTGTCCTCTGGGCCAGTAGAGGTCTGTGCTGTGCTGACCTGTTTGTCTGTAGCCAAAAATGTCCTGTCTGTGGCTCTAAACTCTGTGCATTTTATCTGTAGAAAAAAAAGATATTTGTTTGTCTTATACTATTTCTAACAGTGCTGGTAGTGCTGAAGTAGTGCTGGTAACCTACATTTTTCTTTCCCTCTGATGGGTTATTTTATGGGTGTGTTGCTTAGTAAGGCTTTGCTAAGGTTCCCTCAGAAATATTCATGTGCTCTCTTGTGATCCACATCAAAAATGCTGCTGTGCTTCGCTTACTAATTGCTAGTGCTTGTGGAATATGTAGCACTAACTGAATTATATACTAACAAACATAAGATTTGAGGACAGACTTGCTGGCAGGTGCTTGGGCAGGCAGATTTAGACAGACACTCTCATATATTACTCTCAGCTTCTCTTGTTCTCTACCTTTGTACATTTAACACCTCCCCCTTTCTTCTTTTTTTATTTCTTATATGCTCATAGTTAAACCCCAATTCATCCCTATTTTTTCCTTTTATGTAGGGGTGCCTGAGGAGGAGAAGCAGTTCCTCCATCCTCCAGCCATGAAGTTTGCCCGGAGTTTGTCGGTGCCTGGCCCAGATGACATCCCCCCTCCTCCCACCACAGCCCCACCGGATCCACCGTTCTCCTCTGCTCCACCACTCGGTTGGAGAACAAAAACATCGCAGCAGCCCTCTGTCTCCGTGTCCCAGTCCACATCCACCTCTGCACACTACCAGCCCTACTCCCAGGCATTACACTTCACTCATGGAGGCAGGGAGAGGACTGGTGGTGCCAGCACAGGCCCCAGTGCTGGAGCGGTGGACCACACAACCCCGTATGCACACGCAGCTGCCCACACTGCTCAAAGCAGGACTGCTTCGCGGAAGGTTGCCTACACTGGGGAGCCTGTTGGAGCTGGTGTAGGGGCTGGTGCAGGGGCCAAGGCAGCTGGTCTTAGGAGAGGATACAGCACTGCCGTCCCCCCGTCTAGCATTGCCACTGTAATGCCTCAGCAACAACAGACTACCCAGAGTCAACCCCAGCGTGCAGACCGCAGTGCAGCTGGCGCTGGAGCAGGTGGTCCTAAAGGAGGGGCGCGGCGAGGTAAGGGTCCATTGGTAAAGCAGTCTAAAGTGGAGGACCTGCGTATGGGCCAGGGCACACTGGGGGGCAAAGGCTCCATGGAGAAAAGCTCCATTCCTATTCCCACCATCATCGTTAAGGCCCCCTCAACCAGCAGCAGTGGGCGGAGCAGCCAGGGCAGCAGCGTGGAGGCTGATGTTCCAGCATCAGGGGAGGCAGATGAATCCAAAACACCGCATGGTCCTCCACCCTCCACCCCTGCTCCACAGCCCCCTGCTCCACCATCCATTCCAGCACCCCCACCTCCATCCTTGCCTTCTATTCGAGCCCAGGATAATCTGGACTTTACCAGCCAGTTTGGGGCCGCCATTGTGGGCGCAGCTCGGCGAGACAGGGAGCGGTTTCACGAAGCCCGCAGAAAGAGTGCCTCCTTGTTCATGTCTGCTGAGGAGGATGTGAGCCTCGGAGGAGTGAGCGATGGAATAGGAGGAGTAACACGGACTCAGGTATCACAGCAGCCGCTTAACACACAGGCTGAAAGTTCATCAACGAGGCTGCGCCCGTCCAAGTCCATTGATGAGGGCATGTTCTCTGGGGATACTTTCATCCATCATACTCGCAGTATGCCTCCTGCTTTTGGCTTACCTGAGTACTCTTCATCTGCTCTGGACTATCAGCCCAAGTCTGTGCCTACTGATTTATACACAGCAGCAGGCAGGCAGCCAGCACCCGCTACTACCACCACCTTCATCCACCCTCTAACAGGAAAGGCTCTTGACCCCACATCGCCACTAGGCCTTGCCCTAGCTGCCAGAGAGCGTGCTCTGAGAGATGACAGCAGGTTAAGGAGGGGAGCGGAGCATCACTTTACCCGCCAAATGTCGAGCGTGGTGTTTCCTTCATCTAGTGTCACCTCTCAACCAGTGTCATCCGCCTCCCAGTCTTCAAGCTCGTACCTGGTGACCTCCTCTTCTCTGGCGGCCACAACAGCCACTGTCGGACGGCCACCCTCACCCAGAATCCTCAGAGGAGTTGGGACAGTTTGGGGTGAGGACGGTGGCGGTGGGGAGAGGGAGCGTGAAGGAGGAGGGGCCCGTGAGGGGCTAAGAGTTCGCTTTTCAGAGGACAAAACAGTCCACACACACCACTATCAGTCTCAGCCGTATCAGCCAAGTTACAAGGAGAGGGAGCGGGAGAGATCGAGGGAGAGGGAAAGGGAGAGGGAGCTGTCCAGGGAAAGGGAGAGGGACAAGGAGAGAGAGGGCTACATGAGGAGGGTGGAACAGGCAGCTGCTAATGCAGCAGCGGCTGAAAGCGCCGCCCACCAGGCCGCTCAGTCACAGCAGCCGCGGAGGCCCACTTTTCTCAGGATGGAAAGTCAAAGTGATGCCACTATACTATCCCTCACACCTCCCTCTCCTCCTCCTACCAGTGCTCAGCAGACAAGGAGCACTACAGGGAGCACGGGAAGTGGGCTGATGGTTCTCCCTCCCCCTGCCCCCTCAGTCGATGCAGATGATGAATTTGTCTACGCAGACCCACTCCCGCCCCCTTTAGAGTTCGCCAACAGCTTCGACAGGGGAATATCGGGATACTCACAACGCGCAATGCTCTCCAACAACCTGACCTCCCGCCAACAGCAGGTCCCGCCCCCTCCACCACCACCCCCACCTCCTCCACCACCGCCCCCTCCGCCCCCCCAAAAAGAACAATTTATAAGTGGGTTTCCTGCTCATACACCCCTTCACTCACCTCAGGCCGGGGACTCCACCGCCTCTAGTCTCACATCTTATGACAGTGAGGTGGCAAACCTGACTCAGTCTGCTCCCTCCCCATCACAAACATCACCCAACCCACAGCCTCCACCCTCACCCTCTACTCTGCAGCCCACCTCGGGCCCTCCACCTCCACCATCAGTCTCACCCCCACCTCCTCCTGGCTCTTACCACAGACCCTTTTCTATGTCCCACCATCTTTACAACAGCACTCACACTCATGGGCGCTCTTCACCAACACCTCCCCCTCACACTGTTGCTCCTCCTCCAGCCTACCGTGGTCCCCCAGCGCCCTCGTCCACTGCTGCCACCACTGTCCCACAAAGGGGCACTGCCTCTCATGCCACGACCGCTAGCTGTGCTGCTACTACCACCACCGCTGCCACCACAACAAGCACCTCCACGCAGCTCTACCAGGAGCGAACACACACCACGCATTCAACATCTTCTGCCGCAATCACAGGAAGCCGAAGGCCAGGAGAGCACCACCGTCTTCCCTCGACCGCCAAGAAAGGAGAGTCCCAGGAGACTGTGGTGGACTCTGGGATCGAAGAGCTGGACAGTCGCAGCAGCAGTGACCACCACCTGGACAGCATCCTGGCTCTAAGGGGAGACAGACTAGATAGAGGGGAGAGAGGAGGACCTGGAGGACGGATGGGAGGGGGAGGGGATGCAGAGAGGGCAGGAGATTTTCTGGAGTCTTACATGAGCTACCTGGATGGACAGACTTTTGAGATGCAGAACGCTACGGCAGCAGCATCCACCTACCCTAAAACAAGCAGGTTCAGAGAGGGAGGTCGTGCCGGGGAGCTACAAAGACAAACCAGCACTGCTCCCGCGTCCTTCCACTCCCACAGGCGGCGAGATGAACAAGAAGAGGATGAGATCGAGGAGGGAGTGGCAGAGGACGAAAGCGGCCAGGACGGATATGGAGTAAGGGACATGCAGAATCTGGGACGTCCCACTTCACCATACTTTGAGCGGCCACGCACTCCTGAGATGAAGCCTCTTTGGGGAGAGAGTCAGATGTCTGGCGATGGGAGCGGCCAGCGTGGGGCGCTTTTAGAGGGGAAGAAAATTTACCCTCCCGCATCCAGTATGAAGCCCAGCATCATCAATGAACTGAGCAGCAAGCTGCAGCAAAGAACCAAGGACAGCTGGAGCAGCCAGACACAGCTGAGCAGACACAGGTACGGCTTGCCATAACTTGACTGCATTATGTTTTCTCGTCAAAGCATGAACTTCATTTTTCGTTACTGTCATTCTGTCAATGTCTGAATACATCACTTGTGATGTGCAAGCTTCTGTGGAAAAAAACCTCAAACTGTGCACTGTCTGTTTATGTCTTGCGTAAGTGTGTCTATACTGTGTAAACCTCTCTTATTTCTCTGGCTTTTTCCATGTTTTTCTCTCAGAAGCAGAAACAGGTAATAGAGCACTTCCACACTATTTTGTTTTCTATCTCTAATCAAGGATATTGCAGCATACTGTATTGACAGTGATAATTAAAAATGAAAAAATATATATATAAATATAAAAATGTGCACATAATAATATTACAAAACAATCCAATGCCAGGACAGTCATTATTAGAGAGTTGTGTTTTGGTTAATTACAGCTTTCCTGCTTTTCAGTAACTGCTTTAACTACTGCTGACTAAAGTAGGGAGATTACTACGCTTCTCTGTTCCTGCAGCTCCTTTTCTCACATGGGAGATATTCACGTTCCAAAACAAACCCACTGAGTCACTCGCATAGGTTCAGTTAAGCTGTTACACTGCCGAGTGAAGCTTTTGAGGACTTTATTTTCTTTTTAATGACCAGTTTGTTGTCCACTCTTGCTGCTGCTTCTCCTCTACTACTCGCAGCTCCGTTAAAATACACTACTTTGCCCCGCAGCTTGACTCAAAGGTGTGTCACATGTTGTGGCTGACCTGATTGAGTCTCTGCAGTTTGTTGGTCTATTTCCTTTGATGATGTTTTGTCTACACACTGAACACTACATATATAACATTACAAATATATAGGGAATTATTATTTTGTCACTTAACGTCCACCGGGGATAGGATTAGGTTGCATTTTAGCCACGTGCTAAACAAGTTAGAATCAGAAATGAGAAGTCTCAGGTATTTAGTGGCCTCACAGTTCTTCTATAAGAAGAACTAGAGAAATCTCTATAAGAAATCTTTATAAAGAGGGAGGTTAATCTAAATGATGTGACTGGGAGCCTGGTTAATGCTAGGAGGTTGTGATGATTTGACCAAGATATAATAATATTTTGAATATTATAATGCCTTTTAAAAAGTTTTAAATACACTCTGCTTATTTTGTTTACTCTCATTTTGAATGCAACATACCAAACCATGCTGAAGCCCTTTGTCTGTAAAATACTGTAAAACTATGGTTAAGGAATAAATTTTGTGTAAATATTGTGATATTATCATTATCATGGACTCATGGCTGTGATAACTTTGATAATGTGACAGGAAAAAATATAAAAATGTTAACCTTCAAATCAATTTTTTGCACTTTACTCCACACGGTCTAAAATAGCTGGACACTGTTTCCCTTAGTGTGTGTATGTTTGTACTTTTTTTTACATCACTGTTTTCCCCTGTGATAATTTCTCTCTTTCTTCTCACAGATTTTCAGAAGACTCAGCCTCAGCTCTGAGCCCGCCCTCAGCTCGATCTCTGTCGCCGTCGCCGATCTCATTATCGCAGCCATCGTTGTCTCTGTCTCCCACCCCTGCCTCCCAGTACCCCAACTGGGGACGATCACCATCTCCGCAGCCTCCAGCAACTTCTCAGCCGCCACGTTCACATTCCCCACTGTCACCGACATCTTACTCCCCTTATCCTACTTCTCCCAAACACAGACCTGTCTACAGGACCAAAGCCTTGGAATTCCAGTTTATCCCCAGTCGTGAGTCCCGTAAAGCAGAATCACACATTCTCCAGCGAAGGCGAGCACCCAGCCCCCTCATCTCACCCTCAGAGAGACCCAATATGGGCCCACCACGGCCATCATCCCTTCCACTTCTCCCTACCTCACCTCTGTACAGTGCCATCTATGATCTCCGCGGTTCGGTCACTCCGCCATCACCTGGGAACCCTCTCGGAGACCCCTACTTCTCTCCTTCGCCTCCCCTGTTTGCCCCCTCTGGCGCGCCGCCTCCTCCAAACTCAACCTTAGTAGTTTCTCGATCACTTTCTCCAACTCATTTCCTGTCTGGGGCCTCTTCTCCGCCTCTACACCCTCTCCCTCCGCCTCCCTGCTTGAGTTACCCCCATCTACCTCCCCCTTCTCCCACAAAGCCCTTCGCCTCCAAGCCGCTGCCCTACTGGACCAAGTATGACGTCGCAGACTGGCTGGGATACCTGAACTTGGGGGAGCACAGAGAGCGTTTCCTGGATAATGAGATTGATGGCACCCACCTGCCCTCCCTGACCAAGGACGACTATCTGGATTTGGGTGTGACACGAGTGGGTCACCGCATGAATATAGAACGAGCCCTGAGGAGTGTAATGGACAGGTATGGCTGCTAAGTGCAACCTGTAAAGCCTCTTTAATGCCACCTTTAAAATGCGATTTCTATCTGGTTAATACCATTCAGTACTATGTGTGCTTATAGCACTTACACCTGATGTTAATAATAATAATAATAATAATAATGGATTGCATTTATATAGCACTTTTCGCGAACCTCAAAGCGCTTTACAATTCCATTATTCATTCACTCTCACATTCACACACTGGTGGAGGCAGCTACAGTTGTAGCCACAGCTGCTCTGGGGCAGACTGACAGAAGCGAGGCTGCCATATCGCGCCATCGGCCCCTCTGGCCATCACCAGTAGGCGGTGGGTGAAGTGAAGGACACAACGACTGAGACTGTCCAAGCTGGGGCTACAAGACGAACTGCCAACTCTTGAGCCACGATCGCCCCAATAATAAGCATTCTCCTTATCTTACCTTAAAAAATCCACATGCTACTGAAGTCCTATGTCGTAAAATTTCGTACTCATATGCACTAAATTATTCTCATTTGTGCATACATAAGCTATTACTTTGATAACTTGACATACATACAACTTCAAATGTGGACAGCTACCAAATATAGTGTATCTGAAAGTGTTAGAGACTCACTGTAAATTATATTCGTCAACAATACTTCGCTATTTTATTTCTGCCCATTGTAATGTGGCTGAGCGTAGCTTAAGCTTTTAGAGCAGCATATTAATTTCTGTATGCACAAGACAATTAATTCGCCACAATTCAGTGATCTTGTTTGCAGATAAAAAGCTCACCTTTTGGGATTTCCAGGGCTCCATAAGATAAAAAATAACATGGCAGTTTCAGTATTTTTAAAATGATTTTTGCCAAGACATAAATTGACCTGACATTGCATCAATGTTACTTTTTTTCATTATCAGTGGAATTAGGTAAAGATAAAAGATTTTTGTGTTATTACTCCTTGTTATTCGGGTTATTTTTCTTATTTTGTTATATATCTACATGTCTACACATAGTGGTGATTGGGGGACACCATGGGGAAAAGTAACATGGGGCCAGTTACTATAGTTTAAAGGTTGTCAGCCCTTTAAACTAGTCAGCCCTGTCTAGACAGGTTGTCTGTCTAGACATCTGTAGGTGAGCGATTTCCACTTCCTGTTTGTGGTGTGACTTCTATTGACCAATCATATGTGAACTGACTTTGGTGCATACATGTAAAAAAGTTTTCAGAACAAATGACTTCTGTAATGCAATCTTTTAACCATCACTTAAAAGTTTTGCTTATCATAGTCCTTAAAAACATAATCCTTTGGATTTTTAATCAATTAGTGGCACAGGAAGTCTTTGGAGAAATATCTGCTGGCTACACTGCAAGCCCTGCAAAGTCAGCAGAGGACACCTGGTGGGTTCCTAGAATGACCCCTCTTACCTCAGGATCCTCACAGCTTTAGATTTATTGTCACTGAAGAACAGCACCCTCTTGCTTGAATTGGATTCAGTGATTAATTTCAAGTAGGGCCACAAGTTAATTGCAAGATTAAAGACCAATGCTTTCGAGAAACTCTTAGAGATTGCTTCCTGAATATTTTGAGGTAGGTTGTTCCAACATTTTGGGCAGGATAAGCTGGCAACAGAAAACACTACATCCCAAATTTATCTCTCCGAGGAAATTATATGTCTAACGGTTTGGCAGTGACAGATTTAAGAGTGCGAGATGGGACGTAAAGTAACAGACTGTTGTACCATGGTCCAAGACCATTTAGGGCTTAAAATACAATAAGAGGATTCCAAAATCACTTCTATGGGATACTGGAAGCCAGTTTAGCCCTTCCAAAACTGGAGTGAGTTTTAGTTAATAACATTACAGCTGAATTCTGAATAGACTGCAGCCTCTGCATCTCTAGCACAAAGAGCATTGCAGTAATCAGGCCCACTAGACATGAATGCATGAACAAATTTTCCAGAATGTCTAAAAATAAAAACTTAACAATTACTTTTAGATTTGCATAGGACAAAACTACAGTCTGTGCAGTGAAATTTAAAAAACACAACCTGAAGATTGTGCTTGGAACTGAATTTAACTTGCTGACGATATCTTTTCCTTATGTGAATACACTTTTCCCAACTTTACCAATCAGGCTAGGAGGTGACCGAAAGGTGGATACCAACTCCATAAATTAAACCAAGGTTTCCCAATGTGGCTATGAGAATGCATGTTGTCAGCATTACGACCAGCCATGAGGATGGACGGTTCTACTGGCAGCTGACCAGAATATTTTACGGAGCAAACTGTAATGTTAGAAATATCTGAAGAGTTTAAACAGCATAACTGAGTATGTGTGATAATAAAAGTTCTGTATGAGAGAGTGTGCACTTTAATTAATTTGAAATCTGAACAGAAGGCAGACCTTTCACGATAATGTTAGTATTATAACTCTATCATTAGATACAGGAAGATCTGACAAAGATATAATAATTATTTGTTCTAAGAGTGGCAACTAATTTTTCCAGTGGTCATGCAGAAACTGAAACTGCTGTGCAGGGCAGCACCAATAAGCTTATACAGATATAAAAATAAAGATTTTTCTGATTTTAAATCGGCGTAAATATGAGGCAGATAAAGTGTTGTGAATGGTTGGCAAGAATACAGAAGCACTATATAAATAAATCTGATATAAGGTCAACGAGTACAAATAGTTGCCCTGTTATAAGATCATAAGTTAAGGTTTATGGAACAGTAACACACAACTCAAGGTCAAATATGAAGTTATCTTGCCAAGCCCCAAATTCGGCCTTTTAGTACAGACTTCTGCTTCTTCTGCCATCTTGCTGGTCTTATCACCTCACCTGACTTCCAGAAAACTTTAAAGTCAGACTTTTCCTAACTTGTGTCACAAAGCTGTGACTTCCGAGCACCATGATCGGTCAGCTGCAGTGACGATCCTGGAGCAACATTAACTACAGTGTCACAGGAAGAACAGGGTGAACTTAGATACACCCAACTGCTCAGGCATCAAGTGCGATGGCCAATGTTTTCCCGGTTTTCTTAGTCACACTGCTTGTCCATTTGCATGAGCCACAGCAGATTTACCAATTTATTCTCTCCATTTTACAAACGTGGGTCAGAGGGTAGAACTACACACAACCACACCACGGACGAACAAACACAGAAAGCTGGAAACATCACGCGTGTCCTGCGTTTTTTCTTTTGTCCGCAGGCTGTCCAGCAGCCCCTTTCCCATTTCTGTTCTCTCACCTCGGGATGGACAGACGGACAGGAGGAGGGACGACGGGAGTCGGAGCTGAGGCTGCAAGTACAGAGATGGAGAGAGAGGCACAGAAGGAGGGGTTGAAGCCAATGAGGGAGGAAGACACAACTGCTGCTGCTATCCATGGTGGATTCACACAACAAATGAAGGGGGGCCAGATTTCACACAGAGAGCATCAGAAAGAGGAAGTCGAGGCCCAAGGGGAGGTGGAAACACAGGGATGGAGGAAGGGCTGGCGATCCATAAAGACACCGGCTGGTGCTGCTCACATGTGGCAGGCTGATTTACACAAATACACTCCCCACGCGCACGCACGGTCACACCAATCAACACAATTAACGCAAACGCCCTCTCATCCAAAATGTCTGTGGCTGCAGCAGAGATTACAAATACTTGAGAGGAACAAAAATAAGCCAGTTAGACTGGAAAAGAGGCAGGCTGAAGAAATGAAAAGGTGTCACGTAGTCATCTTGTTGAGTAGTGCTCTTACCCCCTCAGCTGGCTGGTTTAAAGTTTACGATTAAAGAGCGGATGCTGACTTCATAATAAATATCCCAGAGGACTGAGTACTTGAGGGTGAATGAGGATGAATGTGTGCCAGAGTGAGGCTTTATCTGTGTGAATGGTGAACGTAGGGCAGGTTATCACGACGGCCTCCGCGTCTCTTTAAAACGAGGCGAGGTCGCCGGTGGATAAGCTGCGTGTGGATAAGCTGCGTGTTTGGTTGCGTCTTGTTTTTACCTCACCACTGGTAGGGCTCTGTCCTCACTGCAGATCCTGTGATCGGGATCACGCGTGTATGTGTGTGTTTCTCTATAGCTCTTTATTATCTTAAGTCTTATAATGACGTATATACAGACTGGTCACTGTATCACAAATTTGTAGCAAAAATAAGTGCCCAGACCAACAACATAAAAGTAAATGAACACACAGATATGCACACACAGGCACCCGAGTTACTCTATCCATGCCTGCATGCATACACCAACATGTAAACACAAACACTTCCCAGTGTTTGTGTTAGAATTTATGGGACACCTTATATATAGACACACACGCTACGTTTGGATCCGAGATGTACAAAACGGAGACAGACTGTGCTTTCATTGGGATTTGCGACGACGCAAAGAGACTGATTTTATTTACGGAGAAAGACTTTCTCAGCATCAAGGCAAGTGTTGTACTCTCATTCAAGCCTTCTGTGCGAGGCAGACTGGAAAGGAGAGGGGAGGGAAGGAGTAAAAACTGCCATTTTCTTGTTCTTTCCCACTTAATCCCCCCGGCTCCTTCCAGGAGTGGCCTCTCTCCGTCTGTCGACGAAACCCAGGAGGAAAAACCCGGCCGAGGGGATCCCAGAGAAAAACGCTTATATCGAGTTTTAATACTATGATTGTTCTTACACTTTTTAAACTTTAAATGGGAATACTGGAATACTGATATTGATATGAAGAGATTTATTGTTACTATCTATCATTACTATCATCGTCCTTACTGTTATTGGATCTTCAGAGAGTCCCGGTTTCTGCCTTTGGTGGCTAAGGTGGCGCTTTCGTGCAGTCAGCTTATTTCTCTGACTGTGAAGTGAAGATAATTGTTGTGGTTATATAGATATATAAATATATATATGTACATGTAGGTATTTTTGAACTGAAAGATGCATAATGTACCCTTAACATAGCTTCTATGTGACAAGAAGCACTGCAATTAAATGTGAAGCACATTTAAGAATATTGTGTTTTCCCCCCTTTCTCCTTATTGTTTCTCTTGTTGTGAGACTGTGAAGCTTTAATCAAAATCACCTTTTAACCTTTAAGGCCTCAAAATATATTTTTCTCACGCTTTTAAAAGTTATTCACCACTTAATATGCTGTAAAAATGTAGCAGCTGTTGCTCTGAGTGAAAATGATTTAGAATAATACAAAATAATATTTTTTAAATTCTCTATAACATTCTAATCTATATATATATATATATATATATCTCACTCCCTGGCGATTGATTTGAGACCCAAGTTTAACTCTTCTCCTGTGACCCGGTGTGATCCCCCCGACATCAGCTTTTGTGGCACATTTACATCTCATCCCATCCCCAAGTCCTGCTTGTCTTACTATTGCTGAGATTAAATATAAGGGCTCTGTCATGACCTCTCTACCTTGAACAACGCTTCACCTCTCCTGCTGCTTTTGAGTCCATGAACACATATCAAATGTGCATTTTTTCTGCTATCGTCAGTCTATTTTTGCCAAAAGATTTAAGAATTTTCATAGTCACCTTGCTTAAAAGTGCACATGCATGAATGCATCCATACAGACTATATATGCGATTTAGCAAAGGTAACTAAAGGGGGACAGTTTTTGTATTTGCTCTTTGCAGATGGCTAAGGAAAGACTATATTTGAATTCAAGGGAAATAGCAATAAGGACGATGAAAATAATGGTCTAACTATGGTTTAAGATGTAAAAAAGAAAAAAATATCTCAAAAGTTCTAAAGAATCTCTGTCTTCCAAATAATGTTTAACATGAAAAGGTAAATTGTATTTATTTAACTCTTCTGCTTTCTATACAGTTCGACCTGTTCTCTGCAACCACCCCCTCCTCCCACTGTTGATAATCTGATAGGATTAGGAGCTCTGCTCCGTATTCACCCATCGTTTGCATCTTCCCGTATGTACAGAGCACCCTCTGCAGTCGCTAACATGTGCTAGTATGCTCATAGCTCATTGTTTTATTACCAGCATAATATGCAACGGCCCCGTTTCCACTAGCAGCTTTTTCACATTTCCCTTTCGGAAGTTTTGAAGGGGTGAACGAGTCGAGTGTGACTCTACATGTCTCAAAGTCTGCTAGTGTACATAGGGCCAATTAAGAACTCTGGATAAGATTTAAAAAACATCTTGCTCATACAACGATCTTGTTAAGTGACTGGTGAGATGCTGTTTTTTGTTTTTTAAGCCTTTCTTTGCGTTTCGTAGTCGCATTGGAGAAGTGAATATCAGAGGGAATCGGTCTGACTCTATAGAAAGCACTTCTTTTCCTTTAAGAGATCTTTTAAAAAAAATGAGAATATGAACTGCTGAAAAGTAACTTACAGAATATATATGTATATGTGATATGCATATACTCACATTCATATAAAACATATATGAATTTCAAATGTTTTAAGAGATAAATTGTTAGAATTATAATAAAGATACAGAAACAAAGTTCTAATTAATGGTTTGTAATTTCTTGAATGATTTCTTTCATCATCTTTCCATCTACCCAACTCACTTTTTAGGTCACAAATTTATCATCATCTGAAGAAATTGTTGAAGAATTCATGCTAATCTGGCAACAGCCTGATACTGTGCCATTAAAGAAAAAACATGGCATAACAATATTTTAGCACATTAAGCAACTTTAGGGATGAAAGGGTTACTTTATAATCCCACAGTGCAGAATATATGCTGGGTGTAGACAAAAAGTTTACACCCAGGTGAATAACAGAGCAAAAATGTAATATTAAAGGGCCTTAGAATCATTTCTTTTAAGTGACTCGATCTGCAGATAGATATCAGTCCAAATTAATGTGATATTTTCTTGAGATCGTCAAATTGGTGCCTCCAATTTTTTAATTTGTTAAATCAATACTGTGTAAGAACAAGTCACTATCTTATAATAATAGAAATAAAATAAGTTATCCACTTCTAATCTGCAAATACAGCCGTAACAAAGTAATTCTTGCAGCAGCAAAAAAAAAAAAAACAAACAAAAAAAACCCCAAACCAAACTAATCACATTATACCCTTAATAAGGTAACAGAAAATCGTAAGGTACAAGTGAAAGTTTTCTTGGCCTGTTTGTCCTCGTATGTTAGCTACTGAATGTCCAAAGGAGCAGTGGTGCTGTTCTGTTCTGTTCTTTAAGGCCGGCCTAAGGTGTTTTTCTGACTGTTTTATAATCTTTTTTCCTGGGAAGCAGCGCTGACCTTACTAGATCAAAATACATAACAGTAGTACTATAATACCACACACAGTGAATCAGTGGTTTACATGCTGGCCTAACAAACAAAAGATCGCTGGTTCAGATCTGGGAGAAGATAAATTTCTCAGCTGCGTCAGAAAAGTTACCTGATGTAAATAAAATAAAGTATGCCAAATCAGAGATGTAGTGCTGTGGTGAATGACAGAAGAAAAAAACCTTAAGTACCAGAGGTGAACAGTGGTACCCCTAGGGCTCCTAGTAGAGCCACCCATCTGTGTCATGTGCTTCAATAGAATTCCCATGGTGCTTCAGTGTAGCCACGTCTCAATGCATGCACATGTCAGGGTATTTTAACTGCTCGATTTTTAAACCAGGATCCACTCAAAGACTGAAAGACACCACTCCATTTTAAATCCTGGATACATGCCTGCTGTTATGAGCACATGAGCATGACACCACATAAACTGAGTAGTCACAGGTGTGTTACCTGTGATGACTCACTCAAACCCCCTTGTTCAAGACTTTTGCTGTCCAACACAAAGTCACCACATCTTCAGCTGATATTTGTAGAAGAGAGACCAAACACAAAAACATAAGATGTATGATTTTATTTGATGAATCAGAGCAAATATGAGATATTACAATTAAAACATCACAACAAATAAGAAAATAATCACAGAATTGTTATGAGGAAGTTCTCTTCTGGAGTATCAGTACCTGAAAAAGTAACAAAACAGCAGTCAGTTCAGTCAGTGAAGACCTACAATTTTCATTTTTTTTTGCTTGCTCATTTCCTCAGACTCCGCCTTGTCAAGGGCAGAGCTGCACTTCTGTCACCACTGATTTCTGAGCCCAGTGCAAAGCATCACCAGAAATAAGACTTTAGATATGAAAAAGCAGTGTTACATGACACGAACCTGATTAATGTCCATCCTCGGAGGATTTCCACCTTTTCAGAACTGAAAGGACAAAAATAAAGAGTTAGGGTTTTTTTTTTGGTCACAGCCATTACTTTTACAGCAGTTTCTGAATTTCTCCTCAGAAACTCTGGCTTGTCAGGGCCAAAGATGCACGACTGTCTCCATCCAGACTCAGAGCCCAGTGCAAGTCATCAGGGGAGAAGGACAGCTACAAATCATAGACAGCATATAAAACACAGAGCAGCCACCAAGAACGTAAGGAGGATCCGCCTGAAAAACTGAGGAACGCTGCACTCCTATTGGTTAATAACTGATCAGTCACAATAAAACAGATCCTGTTTTATCTTTTTTTTTCCTTGAATACAAATGATTGTTGTGAACCCTAACAGGGTTTAGCTTTCCTCCGAAGGATTGTAATAAAATGTTTATTTTTCTAAGTGCGCTTTTATTTACTCTGGCACAGATTAACATTAGAATTTCCATACATGTCCAACAAGGAGCTGGCCCTGGAGCAGACCCAGGACCCACTAGAGATTTCATCTCTTAGCTGGCATGTGAACAGCCCCAAAAGACCTGGAGGAGCTGGGTAGAGATGGGCCTTTCTGTTTAGACTGCTGCCCACATGCTCCAGACAAGTATTTGAAAATGAATAAACAGATGGATGCTCACCCCACCATCATAGTCCTCAGGAAGTCTTTAATGTTCTCAAGTGGACACAGACTGAAACTGCATCTGTCTCTTAATTTTGCAAGGACTCATAAGATTACACATCCTAACTAAAGAATGAGTGCTGAAAACCCCAAATAATCCTTACCTTTAGGGCTCCGCTGCAGCTGAGCAGTTTCACTCAAAGTCCTGAAAACATTAACAAATAAAAAAAACAAAGTCAGTGAAGTGTAAAGAAGCTCAGCACGTGTAACACTAGGTTTACTTTCTCCTCAGAAACTCTGGCTTGTCAGGGCCAAAGATGCAC
>NW_005187419.1:4892765-4915904 GCF_000239375.1 Pundamilia nyererei
GCTTGACAGACTGGTGGGTGGAGGTGCAGCAGTTGGTGTACAGGGAGAAGAGCAGAGGAGAAAGAACACAGCCCTGAGGGGAGCCGGTGCTGATTACTACTGATTACTACTATATTACTACTTTATTACCATTAAAGTTAAGGCTAGACCAGAGGGTTGCAGGTACAGTTACCCTTAGTAACCAGTAGAGGGCAGTTTTATTCATAGGTCCCAAAATGTGGTCAGTGGCTGGCTGTTGTTTTCTGCAGTCGTTGGGACTATAAAACAATGCAGGTGGATGAGTCGTCATTTACAATAGACCAAAGTCTGTGACTTGTGGTGAAGGAGGTCTTGGGTTGTGAAGTCTACATGCTCTCCTAGTGTCTACCTGGGTTCTCTGGCTTCATCCCACAGTCCAAACACATGCATGGAGTTGGGCTATTTTTGAAATATATTTATATTTGTTTGTAACTATTCCACATAGTGCACCTCACTTTTAAAGTCCCAATTTTCAGATATTTTAATGTATAAGTATTCTGAGCTTTTTTCTGCACAAAGTATTTTAAAATATTCCTCAAATACAAAAAAAAAAAAAAGTTTTAAATTAAATTGGAAGAAACAGGCGATGAAAGAGCAGCCTGACTATGTTGACTTCTGTGTTACTGAGTCACCAGTTCATTTGCATTTTGGGATGAACATGATGCAAGGATATTTGAAAACATGCCTGAAATTTAAAAAGTATGATTTTGTGGTATTATTGAAACAAGAAAATTTGCTTTGTAAGAAGAAGAGACAAGGATTCCTAAATAAATGTGACTTAGTGTTTGTTGAAAGATTTTATTATGTTTATGTATAGAAGTACATTTCATTTGAGGTTCTCTAGATGTGTTTGCTCTTTTTACTAGAGAAGTTACACTGTGCAAAACTCAGCATAAAGTCTCTACTGTTGTATGTTATCTTTTCCACTCATGTATCTGTGATGAAGTCTCTACCTTTGTATGTTATCTCTTCCACTCATGTGTCTGTGACGCAAACATGCTTGAGTATAAATAAAGGGTGGTAACTGCTGCGGAGTGTGAGTCTAGATTAGATTAGATTAGATTAGATAGAACTTTATTAATCCCTCGGGTGGGTTCCTCTGGGAAATCCGTTTGAGCTCTCACCCGTGTGCACGTTAAACCTGCAAACCTGTCTGAGTGTCATTTATTCTGACCTGAGTTGCATTACAGGAAAACTCCTGACACTGTTACAGTTTTTTTTTGTTTTTTTTTAACTCCATGTTGCAGATATGTGCAATACGTCTTGCACAAGGGAAACAGCACATGATAAACACAAAACTTTAACACACTGGGTCCTTTTAGTCACTAAAACATCTTGGCTGTTTGAGGGTTAAACATATGAAGTGTACATGGTGAATACAATTGTACTGTTTGAGTGGGATCTGACATCAGGTGTTGACATTTATGTCTATTATCATTTTAATGACAGGATCTCACGGTGTTGTCATGATATCTGTCTCCTATGCTTCCACATTTGATTATAGTACTCCCAGCATAGGATTACTGTCTCCTAACAGCAGGTTGCAGCTGTGTGTAAGCACTGCAATGTACAGCTGTCTAGTTATTTACATGGCATGTTCTGGCAAGGAGAAGTTTCATGAGTTCAGCACTGCACGGGGCTTTATGTCACCAAAAGCAACATATGTGAGTGCGGGCAAGTTTTCTTTAGAGGGCTTTGCACTCAAACAGCTCTGCCTTTAACACATAAACATGCACATATGCACACTCACACACCGGATGTATCCTCCAGCTGTGGAAGCAGGCCTACCAAATGATCCCAAGGGAAAATAGTGGGGAGCAAAAAGGGGGTTAAAGGCAAGCGCAGAGAGATGGAGTTTCCTTATCTGGCCATGCTGCTTTGTATTTCTTTTTAAAACTCTAAAAGGTGGTTACTAGGGTTATTAACTCCCAAACACACATGCCAAACATAAACTTTAGTTGGGTGACTCAGCTATTGTCTGACTCACTTAGAGATGCACACACACAGACACAAAGAAACACCCCAAACCAATGTTCTGCCACACTTCATTAACAGTGGTGTGAGGGAGGTAAAGTGACCAAATGAAAGGGAAAAAGACAAAGTAGATATTTGACAAAGAACAAGAGGAATACGCTTCCTGCAGCTGTTTTACTGAGAGAGGAGGAGAGAGAGAGTGAGAGACGTTGAGGGAGGGAGGCAAGAGGAGAAGGAGGAAGGGAGGGGGAAAAAAAGCCAACTCATCTGACACAAACAGTGGGCCAAAGAAAGGGGAAGAGCAGGAGCAACACTGTCCAACAGGGGTGGAAAAATCAAAGTTGGAGAGAGTGAGGAAGAGCATAAAGAAGACTAGACAGAGAGGGAAAGAGCCTGAGAGACTCCACACAGACTGGAGACGGGAAGAAAAAACGGTTTTAACTAGGCAAACAAAAGAAGAGAGCAGGGGGTGAATGAGAGAGGGGCCCCAGCGTTCAGAGGTAAGGAAACTATTAGCCTGCCATGGCTGAATGGATGCATTTCAGTGACATCAGATGGAGTGACGGCGCTCCTATTTCTGCTCTGTGTTCAGTTGTTGCTATATATTTCCTCTATGCAATGCGTGTGTGTTGAGTTATGCGTGACAGATGAAACGGGGACAGAGGGAGGAGTGAGTGTGTGTGCAAAAGTGCGTTCAGCATACAGGGGTGAGAGAGTTTGGTTGGATCAAAGCTCCAGATGGACTTGAACGGGCTCTGGGTTCAGCTGGTTGGGTTTTCAAGTGAAGAAGTTGGAGTTTTAGATCCATGAAGTCTGAGTTAATGCAAGATACTGATAATCAATCGTGAACCTTTTAGAATCGGGGGGAGCTAATTTTATATCTGACATGCACATATATTATACAAAGTCTGGAGGATTCATGGTGGATATAGATCTGTGCTTGTAGGCGGTAAGTAGTAGTATATTTTTTGTGTGAAAAAGCAACCACGTGATGCATAGTTTGTGGCTTATTTAAAGTCAGAAAGTAAGAAGTAATGGGGTATGCCTCACTAATACCACAGACGTCACAGTGAGCTAACTGGAAATGACACTAGGGATCACTTTATTTCATCTTTATATAAATATTTCTGGAGGTTTTTAAATCTTTAGGCCAGTCCCACATTTTTAGAGGATCTCAAAATCGATTTAAGGAGTTATGAAATCATTGTTGAAAGGCTTATGTCACTAACAAAACATTCCCAGTAGATACAGAGTTGCACGGCATACTTTTCTTTCTTTTTTTTTAAACACATAAACTGAAGCATAAGGCTGATAAACCTGAGGAGAGACATACAAGTCAGTCACAGCTAACCCAGAATGGAGGTTAAAGATTTTACTTTCCTACCAGCTTATAAGGGATTTATACATAAATCTGCTATTACACAGACACAAGTAGTGTGGTTGCAACTCTAAAACGTAGTAAAAAGTATACCGTTTGTAGTAAACTGTGCAGTCACATTAATTAATATCATGACGGGAGCTACCCCACTCCCACATTTTATCTGGAAACTTGGTCATACAATGAGGAAAGCCAGAAAGCAAGAGGGAAAGGAAGTCAGGGTCAAACGGGTTAAAAGAGAGGGTATTCTTTATTTTCATGACCTCTTGCAGAGATCTGGGTTGCGTAATTTACAAGTCCTCAGTGGTGGTGATGAAGCAAACTGAGGCAGATTGAGGCCAGGAAGAGGCAGGACATTATTCTCTTAGCGGAGCATGTGATGCCCCGTGAACAGCAGGATGTTGAGGGAAGATCATTGAATCTAATTGTGAGCATAACGGAGCCATGAGGGGAGATGTCTGCAGGCAGGAAAAACAGGCCAGTCACGAAGGCTCTGTCAGGGTGGAGTTCAGCTTTTGGGTGCTTCGAGGATTTGAAGCAAAGCTGCTGTGTGCTTAAATATTTAACTGGAAAACTTTCTCTTTTTTTTGAGGTAGAACCACATGAACATAAAGTAACACTCAGCTAAGAGCATGATTACGTTCAAAGAAAGTGTGATGTTTATGGGTCAATATTAAATGAGCAAAGCGCGACTAGCATGGGAAGAAAATGAGTGTGTGATAGGATGTGCCGACCCTTAGCCCCTGTTTATTTTCGGATAGCTCATGTTTCAGAAGCTGGGAATGCTGGGAGAGGACAGTCCATGTCTGCTGGTGTTGTCAGAGCTTCTGCACTATCCCGGTCCTATTTAACGTGCACGTCAACTTCCAACGCTTAGATGGGCGTACAAAGCCTCCATATTTGATTCAGTCACTGTGTTACACCTGCTGTATAGTCTCACATGGGTCCTGACATGTGTTGAACTAGTTATTTATCTGAACAGATATGAAATGCCTTCATGTCATGGAGCCTAAAATAGCAGGAGAGAATTGATTTCCAACCCGGAGCACTTGTGCCAGTGGTGAATCATGTTGGTGCCAAGGGATTTATGGGAAGTGGTAATTTGATCAAATACATTATTATATAAAAGGGCTGATTTAATTTAGAGTTATCTCCACCCACTGAGCTATCACTAAGAGCACTGAAAAACACAACAAGGAGAAAGGGATAGCTAAATGCAGTAGACAGAGAAACAGTCCATCAAAAGTAACCAAGGAAATTGTTAAATAGATACATAAAAGTAAAAGATAAAGACTTGAAAACAGTGAATATGTAAAAATAACTACATTTAAAATAACAGAGTGGACTGGTAATTAGCTTAAATTAATATTTGCAGCTTAAATTTATAAAAGTAAAATCCCTGTTTTATCCAGTAGTTTATCATGTAACCATTATAACAGTGGTGTTAGTGATGTCAGGTCTGTGGGGCATGTCTGATAAAACAAGAACTCAAGTATTAAATTTGATGAAGTATCTACATTTTGTACCTGAAAATAATTTTGGCTAAACGTGTCCCTTATTTCAAACATTTGTCCCAAATACTGAAGCTGCAACAATCTAAAGCCAATAAATGAAAGGTGATAATGGCAGCTACATAAAGATCATATTGAAAAGCAGCATGATAGAAAATATAGTCCAAACTAATCAGATATTCTTTACTTTCTCAGAAAACAGGATGTCGACCTTGCCATCAGAAAACAGCCTTGAAGATGCCTACAATCGCAGCTTCTGGATGGTATGTGTACTCTGTGTGTGTGCGGGGCTCTGGCTTTGTGTGTTTACATGTTTATACCTTATGATGGGACAGGGAGATATACTACACAAGATAGCTCCCCCCCGTATCTCAAGTCTGAGCGAACATGCAGCCAAAACAGTCCAGAGTTTTGTCGTTCAGGCAACACGACTTTTTAAACAAGGCTGTGTTTTCATTTTTAAGTATGAATAGTTACTCTCCGAACTGCCTCGCAAGGATTTAACACAGCTCTCGCTGAAGGCTTTTGGCTCATTGACTTATTCTATGTGTTTGTCTGGACTGAGTCTGGGGACCATATAAAAAATGTTTTTTCCTATAAAAACTTAATGCTTTCACAGAAAGTTATTTTCTTTGTTTTTTTGTGCTCTTTTTTTTTGCATGAGACTTAACAGAATAGTTTGATATATATACTTAATATCGTGCCACCAGCTAGCCTTAGAACTATGGGAGCCATTTCACTTCCTGTTGATCCCATTGTGGAACATAACTGGCCGAAATTCAGTCTCAGGAGCAGCAGTGACAGCCCGTATGTAGCAAATGAAAATACAGCTGAAATAATTCTATGCAGCTCCTTGTAGAGAAAAAAAAAGAAACCTGAAATGCTTGCATTCTGCTAATACATCTTAATTTGTTTGTGAAGAATTTACATCAGGACCACAAAGATGAGACAAGCGTATCCTGGATTATCCTCCTTTCTAAAACAAAATGGATTTAATGTTTTATTCAGTACGGGCTGAAATCGCTGACTGAGCCCATAAACTTATCAGAAAAGTGTTTACAGAGGACTGTCTTGCCACTGAATTATATGGGACACGAGGTCTTTCTGCAGCCACGGGTATCACCCCCTGGTGCACATGAAAAAAGAAATCAGGTTTACGCACTTTCAAGCTGGCTTCACTTTTCAGACCTTGAAGCTTTCTCCATTTTTTTTCTGTCTTTGGACGTGACACACTTTCTTAAGCACACATTTCCAAATGACAACTAAAACAGATGTTAGAAGTCAAGCCATAACAGAAACTTCCACATGTATACACAAAGCAGCTGGCTGTGGTGATTGAAGGTGACTGCTATCAGGGGGTCTGCTGCTGCTTGATGAATAAATATAAATTGACGAGTGCTGTAAAGTATCTCATGGTGCCTCAGTGTTCCCAGTACTGACAGAAAGGCCTTACTTAGGGTTCTGGTTTGGCTGGTTCAGTTAAGCAGTTGTCTCTACCTTATGTCTGAAGTGCAGAAGCCTGAGTTTGAGTCCACTCTCGCTCCTCCTCTTTCCTTTCTACGCTTCCCTGCAAAACTGTCAAAATGAAATCTTAAGAAAGAAAGATATTAAGTTAAAAAATCATCTAAAAATGTAACTATATTTTCTGTTTCAAAACCTCCTCTCCAAAATGGGCTACACGTCCATCGGGATCCATTCAGTGCAAACTGTATCAAAAAGAAGTCTAAAAAGTTCTTGGTTATATTACATTGTTACACTTATTCCACCAGCATCTCCAGATGTTGCTAATTAACATGTTTATTTAATCCATAAGAAAACAACAGTACACTTAGGACACGCTGATATATTAATGATGGATGTGTCCCAGTCCCAGATCGTTTCTTTACCTGGTGCAGTGATAACGAGGCTGCAGGCTAAGTGCCGAGCTCATTTAACAGGCTGCAGCTTCACACTAAACAGAGACATCAGAGAGGTACAGAATAAAATCTGCAGCACAAAAGGAAAATAGGGATCAAGTTTAGACCTTCTGCTGCATTTTTATATACAATACAAAAGTGGCTTTTATTTCACAGCACCAACATAGACAGAATGAGAAAAATAAACAGTCTGTAGAACAGACCTGTTTCCACAAACATCAAAGATAAATCCTAAGCATTATCTCTCTCACCGAAGCCTAAATGTACACACAGCATATCGGCCATATACCCATCTCTGTGAACTACCGTACACTCTGTTTACCAGTCATAGCCCAGTTTTGCCACCATATTTTAAGGCTGTAAACACTTCAGAGTGCCTGACTGTCTAATTTGAGTGTGCTGCCGCTTTAATATTGGCTTTGTCTGCTATTGGCCTCAATTGGCTGCCCCACTTTCATCTCTCCCCTCCTGTAATTTGGAAGCCTCCTGTTGTGCTGGATGTGTTTCCAGGCCAGTTCCCGTCTGTGTCATCCTGCCGCCGTGCTCAAAGGCTGCCTGCCTGTCATTATACTGCAAACTTCAGCTTTTCGGTTTTGCATTGGCAAAGTCACCTCAACTTTATACATAGTGATAACAGTCTCTGGACCCAGTGCATGTCCCTTTTAACCTGTTAGCAGTCGGACGTACCGCCCACGGTACATTGGATGGTTTAGGGGACTAATTGGACTGCTAAGGGGTTAAAACATTAATGCCACAGTTATATAAAGGGATTATATATGCTATTATATGCTTTGTTATATTAAATAAGGGCATTCTGTGACACCTGCATGTCTGCTACTAAAGTAAAAATGCGATTATCACATATTTCTAACACATTTTCACTTGTTTTCAAGTAGAAAACTAAAGATTTAAGAGTTTGATTTGTAACAGACTTTCTTTTCCTTTCTAGAACAAACATTTTTGACTCGCTTTCCCTGAATCTGTCATCTGCTCTTTGCTTGAGTTGCGGTAAAGTCACTTTGGAGTATCGTCTGGAAATGTTTCTTTTATGCCATTTCATCTTTTATTAATACTTTTACTGCCTTTGCTTTCACTACCTTTTACTTATTACACATTTACTTTAAAACTTTATCACAGCTACGAAGCATCAGAGCAGCGTCTACTGTGGTAGACTTGACACACATATGCAGGTTGTGAAACATAAAATCTGGAACACGTCAATTTCATCATCCCATCCATTCATCTACATTTAACACTAATGCAGTTCTATAATGAAAACTCGCCAGGCTTTTAACAGTTTGAATGCGATCATTTATTTATATGAGAGGTAATTTTTTTTCAGCAGAAGTCTTTAGTCACTTCCTTCGATACCGCTTTTGTTGCTTGGACTGATTCTCTAGTAGCGGATTTGCATCTGCCTCGGTTATTGGCCAACTGGGTCTCTGCAGCGTTGCCGCTGGCCTCAAACTGGATTCCTCAGCTGTTTCTGCTTAATTCGCAGACGAGTGAGGAAAGTCAGTGCAAACCACAACAGAGGCAAAAAGAAAGGAAGGATAGAGGAGGAAGGAGGAGGGCGCTTGTGTGAAACACTCCTCGTGATTAAAGCATTTAAAACTACAGTGTTTTATTAAAGGCACACTGAGGGCTCTGATTGCTTTTTTTGAAGGGTGTTAATACAGACAATGAAAAACTTTTACATTCAGGGTCTTTGTCCTTCTACGTGCAGCACTCTTTGAAGCACTCTAAACTACACTTGAACAGAAACATTAAAATGCAGGATTAGTAAACAAATCATTTGCAATTAGAATGAAAAAGAGATAATATGAGTTAAGAAAAATGTCACATTATAATAAAGATGCCCTGCACAAAACTGCATATTTGTTTAATGTTTGCTGCTAGCACTACTTTTCACAAACAACAACTGACCTTTCTGTTGTCCCTGCATTTAATTAACTACTAATTAAGAGTCCCATTACAGACTTTGGACATTGGAAGAAAAGGCTGTTGTTGTAACTCTGGAGGCTTATCATCTTACACTGAATTTGCCAAAGAAAATAAGTAAAGAAGCGTATTCTGTGTTACAGTATCCAAAAGTATATGACGCACTGAAAGCACGCAGACAGTTTTACTATAGTCTCTTGGAGCTATCCAAGTAAGCCATGTCTGTGAGCCAAAACGTACAAAACCTGTAACCAGAGCCCCAATATTGAGGTTATTAGTTACATGTGTGTTTGACAGGTAAAACATTGGCTTTAGGGACGTCTTGTTCACTCATGTCTTTTTTTTGTGGTATTTACATCAACTATATTGCCTCAAGTAATTTAAAACAGCATGGCGAACAATCACACTGAAGCAGCTGTCTAAATGTGTCAGTGACAACCAGATAGAGTCTGACAGAAAGTGAAAAAGAGAGTAGGAGTCAGTGCTGAGAAGGAGCTGATGACAGCTGCCAGGAAAATTGCAGAGATTTCCAAATTCCACATCCACAAACAACACACTTGCTTCAGAGATGTTATTACATTTAGGGCCCTGCCTCTGCTGCTCTCTTGTCCTCACTCTGTCTGGCTTTTTATGGACGGGCTTCGACCGCGCCTCACACTGTGGCCGGCATTTGTGCTACCAGGGAAAACTCAGTGCCAGTGAAGTGTCACTCGTGGCACGTGGGAGGATTAGCCTTACATTGCTGCTGCAGCGTCACAGCTATGGAAGGACTATGATGGAAGGGTAGCATTTCTACCTAATATTTGTCTTTTGTACTACAAAACAAAGGAATACTAAACATTCAAGAAATCACGCTTATGTGGACTTTCAGTTTCATAGGGGATGCTTTCACTTACTGAATCCAACATTTTGATTTCATGCATTAAACAGCAGCAAGAGTCTCACGTAGCAGTCATCATCTGGTCAGACAGTTTTCCATACGTTATTTGTGAAAAGTAAAATAAAATTCAATTTTCTTTTCATGTTGGTATTTTATTAAGAAGCATGTGGAAATAATTATTTTAGCTGTTTAGCTCAATTCACTCTTATCCTTGGTAGCACCCTCTGCTGTACCCCAGATTTAACTGCAGCCAACGTCTGCACAACACGATTAACAGGAAGACGGTAATGGGTGTATTTCATTTAGCTGTGGTACTGTGCATTATTCAGTGGAACTTAGTAAGACGTCATTATGACAATGATTTAGAGGATCATTTAGAGAAACACACACAAGTAAATGAAATCAATACTATATATATTTACTATACATATGTAGAGTGAATGTGTGCAGCTGGAGTCTGCTTAGCATTGCAGAAAGCTGAAGCAACTGACAGCAAACCTCCAGAAAGTTACAGTTTCTGGCTAACAAATATTCTGGCACAAAACCATTAAAACAAATCATTGTTTTAAACACAAAATGTAATTAGTGAGCTTTAGATGAGCTTTAGATGTTTTGGAGGCTTTGTTTAAAGCCATGCTTTAAACAAAGCCAAGCTTTGTTTGCAGTTCCTGAGAGCAGTCATATATTAAGGGAACAGTTAAGAGAGGGCTCAATCTTCTCACCTCTCTCTCAATGAGCTTCCACAGTATTGCAATCAAATCTCATTTTGAGTATAGATTATTAGTTGTTGCCAGGAAAATTGCTTCTGATATGTTAGTAGAATGCAGTAAGGTTTGAACATGCAGGATCCACGGCTCCATTCAAGGGTTTGAGGGTTTAAACTGTACTAAATGTAGTTAAACAGTTACCCTTAAAATATGTGGCAAATTTATTTACAATTTAGACAAAGATTTGAATTCCCTTTTCTTGAGGACAAAATGACTTGCTGTTCAAACCTTCTGTTTACGAGGGGCAGCCAATCAGAAGACGGCTAGGTTAAAGGAAAGGGGGTGGACACAAGATTAACTGAGGGTCTGCACCAAGATCCATCATAGGTTAAATAAGGATTATTTTAAACTGTGACACATACTAAGCTACTCTAGTAGAGCCTGAGATTAAAAACATGGCGCTGGAAATGACCATAATAGGTCTGCTTTGAGTAATCTAAACAACAAAACTCAGTTACTATAAAAAACGAAGCTTCAGGCAGTGGATATTTGCCCTAATATTTCTACTTATAATATTAGTCTATTTTTAATACGGTATATGTTACTAATATTACAAATTAGAAGCAGTAGTAGTAACACGCAACAGTAGCAGTGTGCTTGTAATACCAGTTGGAGTAATCTTTTTGTTTGTGTTATTCAGTTTTGGGTCTCCATATTTCCAAGAATACACTGAACAAATGTACCGTTTTGGATTCTCTGGCATTGAAATAAAAGAAACTGAATCACTAAACACTGGAACATTTTTTGTTAACTTCTAACTTTTTAAAGCCAAAAAATTAAAAAACTTTAGACTTTAAAGCATCAAATCAATTTAAACTTCCATCCACTTCATGTGTTTATGATGTGGAAAGCAAATCTTCCTCTCTCTTTGTGTCCTGGCAGCCTGGGAACTACCAGCGCACTGCGAAGCGAACAGAAGATGCTTTCCAGGCCTGTAATGACATAGTGGCGTGTTTCCAAGAGAGAGCGCGCGTGGAGAGGCAGTACGCCCAGCAGCTCAGTGAATGGAGCAACAAGTGGAAGCCGGTGGTGGACTCTAGTAAGATCAGTAACCGCAACACATATGATGAACGTGGAAATGATCTTATTTCAAAATCATGTCCCAATTATTACTGAAATACAACAGTAATTTTAATGGTGTGTCATCTTCTTCTCCTCCTCCCTCCCTCAGGTCCTCTATATGGCTCTCTTATGAAGGCTTGGCAGTGTTTTCTGTCCTCCGCCGACAGGCTTGCCGCCCTACACGCCACCATCTGTCGCTCCCTGGTGTCGGAGGATGGGGACCGGGTCAGGACCTGGCAGAAGGACACCTTCCACAAGAAGTTATTTGGGGGTTTCAAGGAGTCCCACGACATTGAGACGGGGTTTGCACGTGCTCAGAAGCCGTGGGCCAAACGACTTAAAAAGGTCAGATTTTTTTCCAGATTTGTTTATGGTAGTTACACATCGTCATATTAATTAAAAGCTTTTGTCTGATCTCAGTCACTGAGCTGCGTACAAAGATATAAAATGCCACGTTAAAGTTAGTTTAGTATGTGGTGAAGCAATAAATTACATACTGAGGCAGCCACTAAAGTACAGTTTGTCTTGGCGCTTGTGGCAGCTGTTATTTGTCACACTGCTTTGATTGGGATAATCTTTGAACAATATGTTCTTATTTTTCTTTTTTCTGCACGCATGCTTTTTGCCTCTTTGAGCACTTTGTTTTAGAAGCAGTTTCAAAACGTACAGTATTATTTTACATTTAATTAAGCTCTTCCCAAATTCAGTCTTAAAAAATATAGAATTTGTATTTACTGATATGTAAATTAACAATAAACTTGCAGCCTGGAGGCTTTTGAAGACCGCTACCATCTTACTCACTCACTCACATTTTTACTTAATCAACATTTTGACCATTTGGCTGTAGCTCAGGTGGCAGAGCCGATCAGCCACTAACCAGAAGGCCGGTGGTTTGATTGTAGGCTGCTCCTTGTCTGCATGCCAAATATCCTTGGGCAAGATACTAACCCCACGTTGCTCTCTGAAGCATCCATCAGAGTGCGAATGTGTATGAATGTTACTTAGAAAGCATCTAGAAAAATGTGCTGGTGTGAATGGGTGAATGCACAAGTTGTGTAAAGCGCTTTGAGTGCTCAGAAGAGTAGAAAAGCGCTATATAAGAACCAGTCCATTTACCATTTTGAAATTATTTCTCATTTAATGAAATCTTTAATGAAATAAGCTTCACCGATGCAATATTTTTCTTCCTGATTTTGAGAGATAAAAGTGGAGTGTAGTTCTCGCGCTCCAGCAGCAATACACCTGTTCCTAAAGAAAAACGTAGCTAATAATTTTTTTGTTAGTTTTTCTAGTGGTTAAAACCCCAAAGTGATCAGAGAGGTTGAAGTCATGTGTTTTTGTTTTAGATTTCTAAAGATTTAGCAACCACATTAGCTTCATTTATCAGACCTGAGAGGCTACATGTTTTATTAGCAGTGTAACTGTTGATAATATATAAAATGAGGATGTAGCCATCTTGAGATTACACATTGGTTTTGAACTCTGCATTTTGAAGCCATAATGTCAGCTGCCATGTTGTTGTTGCACTTTATATGAGTAAAAGGATGCTAAGTAATCAGTGAATGCTAGCATGTTTGGTTCGCAAGTTGCATTCATAAACTGATAAACTACCCAGGTGCAACACACACTAGTTGAACATTTTAACATGGAAGTCTGTGGAGATTCACTCACTCTCGTGAAGCCAGCCTCAAGTGGTCAACAGAGGAACTACAGTTTTTGCTACTTCCTGCTTAACTTCATTTTGCTTAGCTTCTCTGGAGGTTTACTCTGGAGTCTAACGTAGTGCTAGTGGAGTCCATGTAAAGTCTCTGTAACCACTAGAGGGCATCAATACATCTTTTATATACAGTCCATGGCTTCACAGCTCCACTCCAGACAGCTCTGGTCATCATGACATTTTAATGTTCGCTTCTGGGAGCCTTTTCTCTGTGACATTCCCAAGCCTTATTTTGTGCCAGTGCCAGAAACCCAGTTCTCAAGAGTGTTTGTGTTCTGATGCAATGAGCCACTTGAATCTGTACCTTACAGTGAAATGAGAGCAGCAAGGGACATGCATCAAAAATATAATTTTGCCTCAAAAGACGAGCCCTTAGGGGATCAATTTTTCATATGTACTAGAAGTGACTGTGGCATCGCAGATGGTTTCTCATTAAGTAAATGGCCTCAATTCAAATACTATATTTAGAAAACAGGAAGTTAATGCACTGCTATTTCAAAATGAATTTATTCAGTAATGTGCTTTTCAGAGTCAGGTGCATCTTAGCTTAAGTGCCTCTGAAGTGCCTGTAAGTGAATTGTATGATTCCTGGTGTTAGTGTAATCGGTGTATTTCTATCCCTATCTATTGTGCATTGACTCCATATAGTCAGTCTGTGCTTTGGTTTGCATCCACAGCTGGATAAAGCAAGAAGAGCATACCATAAAGTGAGCCGTAAAGAGCAGGTAGCCAGAGAGCGAGAGGCACACGCTCAGGGAAACCCGGACGTCTCCATAGACAAACAGAAGAAGATCCAGGAGGAGAGAGAAGTGGCTCAACAGGAGGCCGAGAAGGTGCACACCACATGTCACTGCTTTCTTATTTTTTTTCTTATTTTTTTAATTTTGTTTTCTTGAACTTTCTGTAAGTTTTGTCTTACGTGCACTGTGGAGTTTCTGGCCACGGAGCATTAAAAAAAAATACTATTGCATAATTATTAATTAATTAAAACAGGTGAAGCATGAATGATGAGTTAAGGAATCTCACTTTGGAATCTGAGTAGATCCGTACCCCACCACTGATGCTTGGTGGAAGGGTGCCTGTTACAATCCTGGTTTACCAAGAGAAAGGGGAGTGACATTAATAAACCACAGGGAAAAGGTTTAGTGACTGTTAAGTAGGTTATTGTGTTCCTTTATGGTTTTAAACTAATAAATCAGAGGGCATGTGGATGCAACTCCACATGCTAAGTATGTAATATCTGTATTCTAGTTATCAAAAGCAAAGAAATTAATTACACGTCTTACTAGCCTGTCCAAAGCAAACGTTAGAGAGAAAAGAAAGACCCTTATTACTAGTATCTCTAATAAAAGGAATCTAACTGTGTAGTGAACAATAAGTAGAAGTACTGTTACCTTTCCTAATTTACAAATCCCCCAAGTGGAGAGCAAAACAAGCAGGTTGATGAATCAGAACCTAGCAGGCGTAAACCCTTCACTATAAATTACGTGACCAAAGTACAAGTAACCATTCCAAACATGGAAAAGACTGCTCCCTGGCCTGACAGCCCCTTTTAAAGCAGCTGCAATAATTAGCCCCGCTGCGGTTGGAGTACGGCGCCAGATGAATCAAAGTGGCAGCAGGTAAAACACAGAAGGAGCAAACAATTGAGGAAGGCAGGATGACGGACAGGTGCCAGCACCAATCAGCAGCATAGTTAGTCTCCAGAGTAGCGCAGAAAACAGTCAAATTACACAAACGGGACAGAGTGGAGCGACCAAGGAGTGCAAGAGTGCTGGAAATGTTTCGTGTGGTTTAAATCAGTCATCTTCATATCCTCTCACAAGTTTATGACGTGGTTTCTGCTGTTGTACTGTAATAATGTCTACTTCACAGGAAACGTGTGATGTCAGCACTGGGGTGAAGCGTTATATCAAGTTAAAATTCATTACCAGTTATGACTGCATAGTCTATGGGAGGTTAAATGTTGCAATTTTTTGCTTTGTTAATATTTTTATATCAGTTAATCACCTGACTGAACCTGGTGAAATCATTTTGAAATGGTTTTGTTTATCTTGGCGAGCTAGCTTCAGTTTATCAAAGCTTTTTTTTTTAGAAGACTGTTGTTGAAGTTCTTTGTTTCGCATGTTTTTAGTGGGATGAAATGTTTTGTGTAAGACATTCGACACACATTTAATACAATTTTTGTTTTGCTTTTTTGACAGTTAGATTTCCACCGCTCAAGTTTTATTTGCCAATTTGGTTTGAAATACTTCCAGGTCCGTGCCCGCTACGAGAAGGTCCTGGAGGAGGTGAACAACTATGCTCCTCGCTACATGGAGGAGATGGAGTCCGTCTTTGACCAATCACAGGAGGAGGAGCGCAAGAGGATTGTATTTCTCAAACAGGCTTTCCTCTCCATCCACAAACACCTGGACATTACCAACAATGAGAGGTGAAGCACGGTGCTTTGTACGTGTGCGGTGTTGAGAAAAGGTGCTGCTGCCGCTGCTGATTAGAGGATTGATGTATTTGATTAAACAAGTAGCACAGATTCGTCTTATGTTTGAACCCTGCAGCTTGTGTCGGGCTGTCTTTAGAGTTAAGTATGTTGAAATCAATAATTTGACTTAATTTACCTCTAATTAAAAGCTATACCACTACATATTAGCACATCACCGACTCTCTTCTACTCTGATAAAGGAAATACTGGATACGATGGCAACTTAATTACTTTATAAAAATGAGCCAAAGCCACAGGGAGAGGAGAGAAATTATATACACTATTAATCTGCTTAATTTGGGGGGAACACTTAACTTAAAGTGTCCCGGATTGCAGTGTAAGTGAATTAAGTATGTTTTTAATTATATAATCATCAGTATCCAGAGTACACATAAAATTTGTAACATATATTCCAGATCATTGGGTTTCTTATAGCATGGTGTTTATTAAGTACTATGAGGCATACTATACCTAAAGGACACAGGGTATTTCCAGCAGTGTGAACCTCTCTGAAGCTAAATGTGAGAAAAGAGCTGTGGAAAATATTCAAAATTCACACGAGACAGCACGACTGTTTTTGATAAGTAGGACTTTTAGAGGAGAGATGATCTCTTCCAGCAAAATTTTAGGAACGGATCAGCATAGATTAAAATCAAATTTGAGATTTTTGTGTTTATTTCTCGGCATTTAGTGTGCGGGCCGTGTACAATGAGCTCCACAACACACTGATGGCCATCGATGAGCAAGAGGACCTTCGCTGGTGGAAAAACACCCACGGCCCGGGCATGCCAACTGACTGGCCTCACTTCCAGGTATTTCCCTTTATTTTCCAGCATTTTAAGTTTAACTCTGTGCACTTTATTTATGTTACTTATATTCCAATGTTTTTTCAGGAATGGACACCTGAAAAGAAAAGCAAAAAAGGGAAAAAAGAAGTGGAAAAATCAGGAACAATAGAGAAGAGGTGAGGATATTATTCCGAACGGGACCTGTTAATGTTGTCTAGCTTTTTTTGAAGCAATCAAAGATTAATCTCTTTCTTCTCTTTTTTCCACTGACAGCGTGATGATCGGGGGAGTGAAAGTAAGAGCTCTGTATGATTACGTCGGCCAGGAGACAGATGAGCTGTCCTTTAAAGCAGGTAAACACTGCAAGATGAATGACGTCACTGTGAACTCAGCCGCGTCTCTGTATATTCATATTTTGAAGCCTCAGCTTTGGCTTTAAGGCTGCAGTCATGTTTTTGGAGCTAGAATGTGGACCATATTTGGAGGAGAGGGAGCAGGGCTCACATAAATACTTTCCTGCCTAGTGTATGGGCTCAGTCACACATTCTGGCTCACACTGAATACAAAATTAAGTCCATACCATATTTCAAAGTGGAGGATTAGCTGTCGTATGAAACCGCACACTCATTGGCTTGCAAACTTTCAATTCCAATGGGGTAGCCAGTCAGAACTGACCCTCTGTTAGGTTTTTGCATCCTATATGGTCAACAGCAGAAAAGCTTTTCTCAGTGACCTGAAGCTGTCATTCAAAGAGGCCACATTGCTACATTAATGTCGAGTCAAGCCATTCATTTGTACTGTACATCAAAAAAAATAACCGTTAACAATCCAAGTATACAAAAGTATATGAAATATACAGAGACCAGCAGTGCCGACGTATTTTGGTCGCAATGTTTTAAGTTGATTTTAAGTTTTTAGATTCTTTTTCTCACAGTTTTTGATTATTGTTGGGTTCCTGTTTCACATCTTTATTATCCTAGTATAGTGCGCCTTATTTGGTTCCTGTTTCTAGTTCACGATCATTCTGGTAATGAGTTTCAGCATTGTTTTGTTTCATGTCTTGGTTGCTATTCGTTGCAGTTATACTTCGCAGTTCCTTCCTCTATCTCATCTTTCTGTTAGTGTCTGCACCACATTTTTCAGGTCTGGTCTGATTTTAGTGTCTTTTGGTTGTTTTCTTTTTATATGTTGAAGGCTGTGTTCCTTTCATGCCTTGCATTATTTTTACTTTTTCCTTTAGTGATTCTTTTCATCTGTGTCTCAATCCCAAGGGTCTTCCTTTTTCTTTTTTTTTTTTGTTACTCTTTAAGTTTTCCCAGATTATTTGATAGCTTTTGTACATTTTGATTAGTTGCCCTTATTTACCCATCTTGCCTTCTCTGAACTTTAGTATATCAGCTTGAAAATAAAGCTAGAAACATATTTATGTATCGATTGCAACTTTATCAGTGAATCTTTGGGTATTAGCTTTTGAAGGCTGCCTCAAGTGGCCGTTAGAGAAACTGCACTTTGGTGCCTTACTTGCTGAAAGCAGCTTTATTTCAAATGTACTACGACTATTATTACATGAAATTACTAAGCAGAATGGTTTGAATCATTGATTTTACAGTTAAATAAAATATACGTTTAAACTGTCATAGCCCCTTTTTTATGGTTGCTTGCCTGACAAAACAAATAAGGGTTATAAGGCCTCGCTCACCCCAACTGTTTGCAGAAGACGGCCGCCCCTCCCTGAGCCTGGTTCTGCCAGAGGTTTCTTCCTGTTAAAAAGAGTTTTTCCTTCCCACTGTCGCCAAAGTGCTCATATGGGGTCATATGATTTTTGGGTTTTTCCTCTGTATGTGTTATTGTAGGGTCTACCTTACAATATAAAGCACCTTGAGGTGACTGTTATATATAAATAATATTGAATTGAATTGAATAGATGTTTAAAAAAAATGTTGCAATAGTTTTAAAAAACAAATACAGAAATTAATTTTCTCTTCCTCCCTCCAGGTGAAGAGTTTCTAAAGATCGAGGATGAGGATGACCAAGGATGGTGTCGAGGGAAGAAGGATGATGGGTGGGAGGGGCTTTACCCAGCCAACTACGTGGAGGTGGTGTAGTTACCTGAATGTGAAAGATCTTTGTTATATCAAATACCACATGACAGCCTGAGTAAATATATAAACATCTAAAAACACAAAATCAGTGCTGTAAAAGTCCACATAAAGTAGCTGTTAGCCAAAGAAGCGTGTCAGCACAAGACGATGGAGATTTTGACATACAGAGATTTTTAAAAGTGCCCAGGTTTGTAATCTCTTGAAGGACTTTTGATATATGTTTTAATATACACACTATGCATAGACCACTTGTATTGAAGCCATATAAATAAACAATGCTTTAATGTAAAAAAAGAAATAACATGCTGGAGTATAACGGTACACAGTTATTTGGTGCTGGAGTCAGTGGTGTAGCCAGAACATTTTAAAGGGGTGGCCAAGCTAAGACCATTACATCCATCGTCACATGGATTTTTATTTTTCCTGCATGGAAAATCACTGCAGGTCAGAGAATGTATGAGTATGTTTGTACATACAGTAGCCCTTTAATAGGTGTCATTATTGGTTATGTGGGGTGGCCACAGGGCTAGTCTACAGCAGCCATCTCCTGCCACCCCTTGGCTTATCCCCTGAATAAAATGTGTGTGGGACTGCTATTTTCTTTAAGCTGTTTTTTAAGCCTCGTGCAATTAAAATGCTCACAAAGCCTCACAATATATGAAGAAAGCGTTGCTAAAACTGTGATTATAATTATTCCGAAGCAGCCGTACAGTTGGAGTCAGCCTAATAGATGCAGAAAGCCATGTCGACTGTATTTCTCTTCTGTTTTTGTGGTTTAAAGGAACAGAAAGTCATTAGGAATCCTGTATAACCCTCAGTTAGCCAACAGTGAAGCTGTTTTACCCACACCAGCATCCACTCACACCCCACAAAGTCCAATGCTGTCTTAGTTCATACCGAGTTGACTTAAATCAGCTTTCATCACTATTTTCCTATTAAGAATTTATTGCTTGACTATTTGTATGCGATAGAGATTGAACCCAGTGGCAAACCCAGAAGAGAATCCAAAGAATATTCAAGCAACTCTTAATATTTCACCTCGCTGGTTTTACTCTTTCGGGCTCACAGCTTTACAGTTTTGGTTCACTCTTACTCAAGCTGAGAAAATGCTCTTAAAATCCACTCAATGTGACCTTAGCAGCACCAGCTACAGCAGACAAACAGACACACCAAATATTTCCAACAAGGCTAAAAACACAACTAAATGTTTTTATATTGCTTCAAATGTGTTTATCAATTTGCAGCTGTTCATCATTTTGAAATTCTTATTGCTTGTCCTTTTCTGCCCAGCCTCTGCATCAGTGAGGGAAATGCTTGCAGTCAGGGTTGCCATATACTCTTTGTGAAGGCAACACGATCACTACTAGTTTGTTTCCACTGACCCCAATCAGTCAGTCCAAGTTTAACACCCTGCGCTGGATTGACACTGCAGTTTAAGAAACAGTTTATGGTGTAATATTTCTTCACCAGTATTGTACCTGCTAAACTGAACCAGTAACTGTTAGAGGTCTGTTAACACGTATTACATTAAAAACAAGCAGGTATATTAAACTGCAGGTTATTATAAAACACACTTATTTTTCACGCCTTGTTACAAAATATGATGAAGGCTGAAAAACAGATTTAATAACACGCTGACATAAACAATAAAACATCCTAGCTGGGCCTTGTTAGCATACATTGCATTCTATTTTTACACACTCCCTAAATTTTGTATTCCTACGCTTTGTTATTCATTATCACTCACACAGCATATAAACAGGACAGCTTTACAGTCATTAGAAGCCATATTTTGGGATAGTGGGTCAGCCAGTGGCTTGTGGGCTTTCACAAAAGACATTGTGCAAGGCTGGGCCCGAGCTATTTTAGCAACTAAAATGTCTGAGTGGGGTTATTTAATACCCCGTTATGTTTATTCAGGACTACTTCATTTCTATTTGTGTTTGTTATACCTGCTTATTCCTCTACTTGTGATAGATTTTCCAGTGTTAACACGAGCTGTTTTCATTGTCACTTTGGGCATTAAGTATCTGCGAAGAACATCGCAATGTAGATTTAAACGAAAACCTGCAATGGATTGGAATGGAAATCATGGATTGCAGGGATCATACATATGACTTCACACAACTATCAGTTACCTCTTGCACATCAATGTGCCACCTCATGTAAAACATTATAAGACTGTGGGAGAGGTTCAGTTCAGCTTTATCATATATCGCCAAATCACAACAAATTCCCCTTTTTATCTTGTAAGGTAAAGACCCGACTATGGTACAGAGGTGAAAGTTCATTATAGGAAACATTTTAGCAGATAAATATACACAACTTCAAACAGATACAAATGTAAAGATCTGTAGAGCAATTGAGAGAACAGAAAACTGCCCAACTAGCTATGTGATCCAACCTGCATACAAGAAGTAAATCTGTTACCAAGAAAGCCTTTTTTCACCTCACCTGCCTGCTGCTGGCTGCCTGCCTCATTTTTAAGTTCAAATTTGTTCAACTCTGCAGCACAAGTAATCGAAAATATTAGGTTTAGATGTGAAAGCGCCTTTGCACTGAACCTCGGAGTCCCCTCCTGGTTAGAAGGCCTTTCAAAGTTTAGCAACTCTATCACGAAAATCATAAATGAGGTGCATGCAGGGCTTTGAAGATCAAAGAGGAAAAGTGCTTAAAGATGAAGTCCATTCATAATTTAAAAATTTTGATGTTGCACCTTTAGTTAAAGGTGCAACATCCAGGTGAGCCCTATTATCTGTCATAATGGTTCACAATGATCTTTGCTATGGGACTAAAGTCATTAAAGCATCGAGTTGCTTTTAGAAAAGGAGAAAATGTCATGGGGAATAGTAATATTTCTTAGCATGTCACACTGTTCCTTCTGGGTAACTCCTGGGGAACAGTTAGTCTTTCTGTCTGTCTGTAATATCTAATCTTCTGTTATTAGATTGTAACTATCACAGAGAGCATCTTTACCAAAGTGAGGAACGTGCTGGGTTTGCCTATTATAGTATCTCTATATGTGCTGTTGCTGTGTGTCATTCTTTGTCATGTAAATGTAAATGTATGACCTTTCAAATCCCCTGTCTTTTTAAAATAAAAACCAAACCTGTTACACAAACAAAAGAAGTGTTATTAGATGTGGGATGGAAAGTATGTGTTGTGTGAGACAGAGAAAAAGAGTCATTAGTGTGTATGTGTTATGAATCACTATGACATCACCCCCTGGAGTCCCACAGTCCTCCCTGTGGATGTTATTACATGTGTATACACACACACACACACACACACACACACACAGTCATTTTTAAGCCTTGTGTCCATGTCAAAAGAGCTGTGTCCAGGTCAAACGCTGCTCTTTATCTCGATGACTCTTCTGCAGCGTCAGATGTATTCTTACATCAGCTCATGGCCGCCAGCCAAGAAAACTACCTCACCCTGATGTTTATGTTTAAGCTGGCCAATAGCAAAACGTGAAAATGATAAGACTGAGCATTGTTACACTCCTCACTCTCACACTGTTTTGCCTTGAATACAAGCAGGGGAGGATAGTGGCATGTCTGTTTCCATAGCAGTAATGGAGATAATGATGTCACCCTAGTAGGAATTTCCTTCTGCGTTCATACCTGATGACAGTTTGGTTGCTTGCAGCAAATACACACTGATCTTTAGTCACGGACGATCTCACATGAGCTCTGACACGCTTTTTCTACAGTTTGCCAGTGCTTTTTGAAATGGTACAAACTTCAAATAAAACCAAGCATAAGGTATGCTGAAAAGGGCTGTGATGGATTTCATCTGGGATTTTGATAGTCACAGAAAAGCAGCTGCATTAGCAAACAAAAGGCATGAGTAGACGAAAGTCTTCAAAGCTCCAATCTTGTTTTAATTTGGCATTTGGGCGCAGCAAAAAGAAGCTGTGAACACTGACAGACTGGTAATCTGATGCTAAACACTTTGTTTGCAGCAGCTACAGTCCAAGATCATTATTCATTCATTTTAATAGCCACTTGATGAATGTAACTCAAGCATTTGTTTTCTTTTCCACAAGCTAGTGAGGAGAGACAAACAGGCTGTAGAGCCTCTATGTACTCAAATGTTCAGCAGAGAGTTTCTAAGCATGTCTGCTGTTTGGTTTTAAACAACTCAATTAGCCTATGGAGCGACTTTTACCTTCTGCAGCAGAAAAATAGGACAGTGATCAGAGGTTAAAGTTAGATTTGGCAGGTGGAGGAACACAGCAGGATTGGGTGTAGCAGTTCAACACAGAGAAAATCATTACTTACAATCTCATAATAACTTGTTTTGTGATGCTATGGTCACTGATTTTTTATGGACTTGGACATCTGAATTCAGCAAAACAAGATACACCCAGATAGTTTACAAGCAGCAAGGATGATTTTCTAACCTCTGGATAATATAAAGCTAGTATATGAGGTAGAGTGAGGTCAGTTCCTTCATCATAATTATGCAAATCTTCATGACCATTGATCAACAACCACTGTGAATGGTACTCATGGCCATTGATCAGCGTGTTGGGGAATGGCTGCAATCACAGCATTGTAAGATGGCGAAAGATGTACCCTTAGGCCCCCTCCTCGAT
>NW_005187419.1:4917304-4920064 GCF_000239375.1 Pundamilia nyererei
ACCTCTACTAAAAGCTTAATACAAAAATATGAACTTATAAATGATAATAAAAATGACCTGATATAAGTGTTTTGTAAGCATGTATTGCAGTTTCTTCTATGTTCTAGTTTCCCTCAGTATGTATCACCTGGACAGTCACGCCAGTGAAGCTTAAGACCCTTAATGAACCGAACATCAACTCAAAATAAGCACAGATATGCAATGTGTATAAAATAATTATAACTGCATCTGAAATACAATGTTAACATGATAACAGTATGCATAAACATCTTAACGCTATCTGTTACATTGTTAAAGCAATGATCATACTGCAGATTATATTATGCTGGTAAAATACTTTTGTTCATCCCCACACTCTTCTGTGTTGTGCCATCCGCTTCACCAGAGGTTGTTTGGTTTCCCCGATGTATAAATCCTGGCAATCCTCCTGCACTTAACAGCGTACACTATGTTACTCTGTTAGTGTCGGGGGACCCGATCCTTGGGGTGGACCAGTTTTTGGCGCAGCGTGTTTTGGGGTTTAAAAGCCACAGAGTTTAGAAAAAATGCGTCTCAACTGCTCCGATACTCCTGACACATACGGCATGACTACAAGTTTTTGCTTAGGCAGCGGTTCTCCTTCTCTCCTGGATCAGCTGGAGCTTTCTTTTGGCGCCTTCCCAGCTTTGACAAAAGTCCAGCTGGGATAATCACATTTACTCAGGGCCTTCTTGATGTGCTGTTCTTCTGCCTCCCTGGCCACTGTGTCAGTGGGGATGGTATTCGTTCTGTGTTGTAACATCCTGATGACACCCAGTTTATGCTCCAGTGGATGATGAGAGTCAAACTTTAAATACTGATCCGTATGCGTAGGTTTACGGTACACGTCAGCTTTTAGATGTCCCCCATTACTGAAGGAACTCTCACAGTCTAAGAAGGCTAACCTGCCATTTTTAATATCCTCCCTGATGAATCTGATGTGTCGGTCCACCGAGTTAATGTGATCCGTGAATTGTGGTACGTCCCGAGATTTGACTTTCACCCAGGTGTCATCCACATATCTGAACCAATGGCTTGGTGGTGTTCCAGGGTAGGATAGCAAAGCCCTCTTTTTTCCACTTCTTCCATGTACAAATTGGCCACGATGGGTGAAACTGGGGAGCCCATGGCACACCCATGTTTCTGCCTGTAGAACTGTCCTCGCAGCAAGAACGTCCTGGATTCAAATTCACCTGTTGGGTGGTGCTTTTCTGTGTGGAGTTTGCATGTTACCCCTGTGTGGACTGTCTCCCAGCACCTTGGGTTAATTGGTGATTCTAAATCATGTGTTTAAGTGTGAACGTGAGTATCAGTGGGCGTCTGTCTCTCTGTGAGAGCCTTAATAAACTTGTAATAAACTTGAAACCTGCCCAGGGTGCACCCAACCTCTCACCCAATGACAGCTGGAGCAGGTTCCAGCTCTGGGACCCTAAATTGGATAAGTGGAAAAAAATATGGATAGATGGGTGGATGTTGAATGCGCCTACTCACCATAATGTCACCCCCATTGGTTTTGGACTCAGCACTCTGAAACCTCAATGCTAGCTTTTTGGCTGCCACCAAGTTGTTTTTCTGGATCTAGAAGTTGTCATATTTGAATGCGAGGGTGGCCTGCTGATGCTGCATATTAATTGAAATAGAACGCCAGAAATCCCAGGATCCCAGTCAGAATTTACAGCTAGAACACCCACTCAAGTCAGACTTCCCACTTAGCCAGACAAACCCGGATTTCACAAGATGACAGCAGCATGCATAAAAAGTAAAACTGTAAAGCCTCTGATCTGCACTAACTCTGCTGTGTATTTCCGACTCTCTAAATAAGTGCAGTTTTGTTTTGTGTTGCTAGCAATAGCTAGGGAGCAAAACACCATGGACTTCATAGTCTCCATTGCCTGCATGGGTGGAAAACAAAGACCACACGTGGACATATCAACTCACAGGTAACAGGCAAATAAAACTTTAGAATTTCATTCACCAGATCTGAAGCACAAACTTCTGAAGTGGACTGTGCCACATGGTAAGTCTTCATTTAAATCAGACTGTCCATTTAAAATGCTCCAAAGGGCAAACACAGTGGCGTTGACATGAATTAGGAATGTGAGGCCTAACAGCTCTCTATGAAAAAAACACCTGTCAATCAAAGCAAATGTGGCCCTCACTCAATCATCCAAGTAAATTTTATATGGAAAAATTCACCCCACTGCATCTTGGTTTCTGTTCTTTTTATTCAAGAATAAAGTTTGCCCAGTGTGGAGCTTTCTTTACAAGCATCTATATGTAACAAGCTGAGATCGGGAGACCCATTAAAAAACCTTCTGATGTTACATATCGATAGAATGATGATCGGTTGGCTTGGACATTAAAGGGAAGGACACTGGAATTCACCACGAAGAAGAAGAAGAAGCATAAAAAAAATAAATAAAAAAAGAGTCCATCAAAGATGAAAAAAAGCAGACATGATGAACACAGACAGCCACATTGGAGCGTTATCATTATTTTTAACACTTGAATTCACTTCAGTACAAAGAAGTTCTTTGTATATTACCTCTTCTGTGTTCTAGCTAAAAGAACCAACAGCAGAGCAGCACACATTAAATGTTGTTCCACATATCCTTGACACTGGCCCCTGGAGAGAGTGCACTGCTTCCTATCAGTAGTGCCTAAACCCGGTGCTTCACAGCACTAATGCTAAAGGACACCTGCGCGCTTTTCAGCCAGCAGGTTTTTTTTTTTTTTTTTTTT
>NW_005187419.1:4920256-4942105 GCF_000239375.1 Pundamilia nyererei
AATCACTTTGTCATGAGTCACCCTCCAACAAGCAGAAGAGTACATTTATGGGGAATGACAAACCCAGTGCATGACCTGAGTGCTTGTTTCCTGCAGTAAAGTGTTCTGCCAGCCCTCTTATGGGCAAGTCTGTAATTTGTCTTGGCTTCCATCCACAGAACGTCTCAAAAGAAAATGGTTATTACAAGTAAATACACCGCCGTTAAAGAGCGATCACAATAATCTTGCTTTGATTGTGGCAGCTTCCATGATGAGGATGACCCTTGCTCATACTTTGATAAATATAAAAATAATGCAGACAACAATGCGAGGAAATAAATAACGTAAAAGCCATGAGTCTTCCCAAGATATTTCATTTGGCAGCTTCACCAGTGGACCACTTAAGACACAACACAGAAGCTTGTAATTGGTGGTGCAGAAATTTGAGCTGCACCCACGGCTCAGTTTCTCTTTCTGTCACGTTGGAAGAAATGCTGAAGGGCAGCAAGCTGTTTCATGCTTCAGCTGTTTTACAAGGGAACAAGAGAAAGGTAAGCGTGACGCTGAGAGAAATAGACTTTAGCGGTTTACACCGTGTATCCAGCTTCTTCTATTTCTCACTTTTTCTGTAAAAAATCTTTTGTGACTTTCATATCAGCTGTCACGTTTCAGAGCAAACCGGTCGCCCTCGCCAAACTGCACTCTGAACTCTGCTCGTTTACATTCATTAGCTCTAGCTCATTTCAGACTGTAGGTGCATTGTAAACACACACTCATTAACAGACGCTTGTTTGTCAGAACAATAATGAGTGGAAACAGCTCATTTGCATGCTAATAGCCTTAATGCCGCTGAGCTCTCAAAATTCAAAATGCGGCCTGAGCCATAAGACCCAACATACAAGACTTCCACCCACCAAAAACGTACTAAAAAGGTGGTGAAAAGACACTGCGGGCGAATTTGCCTGATGGCTTAACAACACAGGGATTTGATGAGGGAATATTGATAGCTGAAAAGACTCCTCCTCAGACCACCAACCAGCAGATTCAGGCCTGTTATCATTATGACAATACCAACCGAATATCGATAGTATCAACGCTGTTATCAGATTAATATTAATACAAAATGATTGAAAACTTTGTTTCAGTATAAAGGCCAATGGACTGTGTTTACATTTTTGAGGGGGGAATTGAAAAAATGTACCTCAAACACAAACTATTAAAAATGTCTCAACCTTTTGTGCATTGGCTGTCACTTCTATTTTATTTTTCCAGGTCTCCAAAAGTCCAGTTTCAATGTACATGAAAAGCTGTTGTTGTGTTAACTAACTACAGCCGTCAATAAAATGTGTTCAGAATTTGCAAACTGATGATTATTCATCTCATAAGTCACGAGACACTGCTCTCCCACGCATAAGCTGCCTTTATGAGTTAAAAGGATTGGTATCGGCATTACAAGCCCAGTACACATTTGGTACTGGATCGATAACAAAACGTGCAGTATTGTACACCACTACAACCCCTTGACACCCTGACATGTTGGGACAAGTAGTTTTCACTGTTCAGAGACACCTACACCTCAGCTTTTCTATTTAAAAAAAAGAATTCTGGTAATATTAGTCATAGTTACTGTATGACTCTCAGATCAAACAATAAAATAAATACTCTAAAGAGATGACCAGTTAGGGGTGATGACTGGTGTTACAGTTGGGTTTATTAGGTTTTCAGCATTAATAGCCACATATCATTTCCTTGGTTGACCTTCAGGGGTAAAATGTTGTGAACACAACAAACATGTGAATGTTTTGGTACATGAGGTTTTCTGTGTTTGACAATTTTAATAGTATGACTAAAGAGTAAAAGCAAAATTAAGAAACCGTCAGCTGTAGAAGAAAGTTTTCACAGTACTTTAAGCAGTCCTGTCAAAAGCTTGGCAGCTTGTAGAGCCACCTTTAGACAAGTACAACGTCATCAGTTTCTCACATCATGGTAGAGGAGTTTTGGCTCACTCGTCTTTACAACGTTAAAATTTCATTGAAGTTTGTGGGCATTTGTTTATGAACAGCTCTCGTTTCATCAGGTTTACGTCTGCATGTTGACTGGGCACCTGCATTAACCTGATTCTTTTCTTTTACAAACATTCTGTTGTTGATTTGCTGCTGCTGAGTGACCCAGTTTGGGCAAAGCTGTTGGACAGATGGCTTCACATTTGACTTGACTTCGGTATGCGGAGGAGTTATTTGTTGACTTAATGAACACAAAGTGCCCAACTCCTATGGCTTCAAAACAAGCCCAAAACATGCTTGAAGTTTATATGAAGTGTTTGTGACAATATCCTGTTTGGTTTTCACTAAATGTGGTGCTGTGCTTCCACTCATTGTTATGGAAGTCTTGAAGTTTGCTCAGGTGCAGCTTTGCAGGTTGCCCGTCTGACACAAGGCTATCAAAGAGAGACAGACAAGCACTCACGTTCACACTGATGTCCTATTTTCAATCACCAATTAACCTAACCCCACTAATCTTCGAAGAAACCATAGTAATTCTGTCCTTTCCATTAACAATTAATATGCTAACTGAGGCCTGTAGATTCTGAGATCTTACACTGCACAGTCTGACCTTGGGGTGGATTTTTTAGGACATCCACATCTGGGATGATTGTGACATACCTCATCACACACACGAATGCTCCAGAATGCTCTGCTGACCCTTTTAATTCCTATGGAAACAGATGCAGTCAGTTTTTCACTTGACTGTGAAAACTTTTTTTTCTGTCACATGACTGAGAATGGAACTTGAACAAACACTTTTGAAACAATAAAAAACAATAATTTTAAAAAACAAATCCTGAAAACAACCACTTACTGTTAGTTTATCTCTCTGCCGTGGACTCAGGCCGTTGCCCATTAGATAAGCGGTTAGAGATGAAAGATTGTAACCTAAAACCTTGCTAAATTAAATTGATATTCACCTATCAAACAGCAGAGGGAGCTAATAGATCACAGCATTCTGCAGGTCTGTCTTGAGGAGAAATATGCACTCTTGGGTAGCAGCATAATGGGAAAACGTCTTTATTCCTTCATCTCTCATGTGGTGACAGGCAGAACTTTAGGTTGCCATGGAGAGAGCTGCTGAAACGGGGCCATAATTAACAGAGCTACAGAACTTGGTTCAATGACTCATTACATTTCAAGAAGTTAATGAGGAAATTGCATTGCTCCTCGAAGGCAAATGACTCCATATGTGTATAATGTGTACATATGACAAATGACTGAATTCACATCATGAGGTGAATATTACTGTACCCTGTTGCAACCCCCTCTCTGCAGGGCTAATGATGAGCAGGCCTAATGATCTGCCCCCATGCAGTCTAGGCAAGAGATGAATGTGTGTGTGTGTGTGTGTGTGTGTGTGTGTGTGTGTGTATACGCATGCTTGAGTGGGTGCATTCGTGTGTGAGTTTGTGTTGAGGGAATGACTCACCACCTTGTCAGGAAGACACAAAACATATGAACATTTTCTCAGGCTGTCACACACATGCATTCGCTCCTTGGCTCTTTGCTCCAGATGTACTCAGGTGTATTTCTCTCTCTCTCAAAAAAATAAAAAAAAAATTTAAAAAACCCTTCTCTCTTTCTTCCCCCTCTTGTTCTCTATAAGCTCAGGCTGCCCTGGGGAGGCTCCTGTCACAGTTAAGGGCCAAGAGTGGGCTTGCTCAGGGGTTTACAGAGTCGCCAACAACACAGCAAAAGCCGACAAACCACCTGTAGACCTGCCAAGAGCACTTAAGCACAAACCGCCTCTTACAATTTGTCTCAAGGATGTCTGGAAAATCCCACTTGACTCTCTTACTTAACAACACTAAGGCCACTGGCAGGGGATGCTCCCTCTGGAAAGACAGGGGTAGGAAGAAGCCAGAATGTCAACGATGCAAGGACAGCAGGGTAAAGTGAGAAGGGGAGCCAACCAGGGCCGAGGGTAAGACTGCCGAGCCCCGGTCTGCAGAGGCCATCCTCGCCAGGCAAGAGGGTCGTCCAAGGAGAGAGGTACTGTAAGCTTGCCTCTTTATGGCTCCCGCATGTGTAAGCATGCTTTACATTTTAAACTGCCCCAAAATAATGAGCAATCAAGAAAATGGTTATTCTTGCATTTCAATTAGCCTAATTAAAGAGAGGGCAGCGGGCTACTCAGAAGGATGGCAAGCACTACACTACACTAGAAGTGTGTATTTGTCGATGTGTGTTTGTGTGTGTATGTAAGAGAGAGAGAGCAAGAGGCTCTCCAAGGGGTTCAGCTGGAACACTGCATCAGCAGTCAGAAAGAGAAATTAACCATTTGCTTTCTTCTTTCCACAGCCTGAAGCAGATACACAATCTGGTCAGCATGCAGGCTGCCAGAGAAGAGTCAGAGTCACGCGGCGTCTCCATCAGCGTGTCATCAGTCATCTGTATTTGTGATTCTGCAGCCTAGATCTTTGAGTAGTTCCGTTTGGACGATAACAAATGGCCAAAGATGTCCTTACCTCTGTCTGTCGTCAGTGGGACAAACGTAGCATCTGTTCAAGGGCCTTTTTTCTGTCATCTGGATGCGATGTGGATGCTGGCAGCGAGGGAGTTAACTGTAGGTTCAGCATCCAGTCTGACAGTGAGAGCCAGATGGTCATGTAGAGCACTTACAGTGACATGGGCATGCACAGCTCCCTCTGCTGGAACACACATAAGCACACAGTCCCATCAGTACACACACAAACAAGCACATATACTCATTTGCATGCAAGCGCACACATGAACGTTCTTGGCAGATAACAGCGGCTGTGATTCCCAGGTCATTTACTCCCCCCCCCCCCTTCAAACTCTTTTCCCTTCTCTCACTTCCTCACTCCTCCTCTTATCATTTCCCTCTGTCTCAGTCTGATGGCCAGAGTTAATTGGCTTCTGTCTAATTGCTGCTCATTAGCTTGAGTAACCAAACATGTGAGACGTAGCAAACAAAACCCCCGTTCTCTCGCTCGACTCTGCTCTCTGTTTTTTTTTATTTTTGGTTTTTTTATTTTTGCAATTCCCATTCTGACGCTTCTTCAAAAGGCGTTCTGCGCATTACCTGCCTTTGTTGATTCACTCACCCTGAACTAGAAAACATCTGAGCAGACACCGATGAGTAAGTTAAACGACAAATCGAAAAAATTCAGAAGCTTGACAACAATGCGTTTCATGCTACTTTTATACACTCACAGAGGTCACCTGTTCAATGTCAAAACCTGCCCTGTGCTGTATCCTGGCTCTTTACCTCCACTGCATGTGCATAACATGTGTGCACAGAGACACACACACATATACAGGAGCAGACATCTATAGTTTTACACACATCCTCAAAATCCTCATAATGCATGCATGCACCCACCCACACGTACAGACACACACATCAGAAAGGCCAGCCTCTCCGCCCACACCCCACTGGCATTTGGCAGGTTCTCTATATTTGGGTAGTGCCCCTCCCATGAGCCCAGCGTTCTCAGCTCCCCTCCCTATTTAATCTATCTTAGAAAAACCTCAGGGGTTTAATTCCTTTCTCAAGGCAAAGTGCTTTGCTGGCATGGCAGCCAAATCCATACAGAAGGAGTGCATCAAGCTTTAAAGTGGACATCTCAACAGCGGAGCAGTTTAGTCAGAGTGACATGAAATATAGACCATAGTGTGTCACTGTAGGAGAAGAAAAAATGGTCTAAGGCTGCTGCTGCTGTCTTCAGGAGAGAAAACGCTGGAAAGAGCAAAGTGAAATACTTGTACACACACACACACACACACGCACACACACACACTCGTACCTACTCAAAAATCTTTTGAAATGCCAAGAAAATTATTTACTACTCAAGCACAGGCCCTAAATGATTAGATTAGTCTCCTGGCTTTGTGGTTCCTGTAGCGCCACGAGATGAGATTGGATGAGACATTACCAGCGCTAGATAGAGACAGCGCACAAGAAGAGACAGAATAACAAAACGACGAGAAAGAAAAGGGAGAAACACAGCCTGAAAGAAAATTCTACATCTCACAATATCACTAAAACCTACTTCAGCGACCCTCAGCATAGCCTCGAGTGAGTCAGACCCTTTTCTCCCGCTATACAAACTGACATTTGCTGCCCTCTAATATTCATTAGTGAAACAAAAACACTCATTCTGACAAAATATGTACATGTTTTGTTGGAGGGTGAGAGGCATGAGCACAGGAAACCCTTTTCTAAGTTAAAGCGATTTTCAAGTAAATGCAAACACGATAAAGTCAGACAAAGAAATGCAAAACAGCTTTCTGGTAGAGATGAGCCTGCAGAGAGTTATCACCTGAATCTGGAATTCAGTGTTTAGCCGTCTGATCCTCAGGCTTACTAAAAAAATTCTCATAGCAGGCGACTGTTTCCATTGAGAAAAAGTTCTTAAAATGCACTGTTGATTACCCGCCCAGCACCACAGGTACAGCAATAAGCAACGAGAGAGCGAGATAATTCCCACCAGAGTTAATACAGACCAAAAATAGAGTTTAGAAGAGAGTGAAGATTAAAGCTACATCCACCAGCTAGATGAAAACATGGCTCCAAGTGAGTGAAATCAGAGAAATTTGTGCTTCCTATCAATCATATGGCTCCAAAAATCCACCCAGAGGGCGCTCCCGAGATGGGCCTAAATGATAAATGGAGCCTCGATTTTAGTTTGAGCAAACACTGTCACACTGAAATGAAATACTAGTTTTTTTTTCTCTGACATGGATTTTGATTGTACCCTTTAAACATTAGCACTTGTTAGCTAAATATATGCTGACTGGTTAGTTAAGATTATACGATGGAACTTCCTCCCTTCAGGGCACCTGTTTCCAAGTGATAACGAAAGCAAACCTTGTGAGTGCAGTTACATCAAAAGACAAACTTGCATGTGTGTGTAAGAAGCAGCTGGTAGTCGATGGCGACTGAGGCCTGGCTGATGTGTGACATCAAAATGCTGCATGCTAAAAAGTGAAAATTACCAGAAAGAAATGTTTGGGCTACAACTCCACAGGGCTCCTCTCAGTCTGAGCTAGCAGTCAAGTACTTATATGAAATCTGACGAGTTAAACATCTTAAGTATTTCAGAGTAACTTTGTATGATGCACACGTAAAAAAAAACAAAAAAAAAACATTCATATTGAGGTCATCCTTGATCTCAAACAAGCTGTTCTAGCTGCAGTTTTTAAAGGTCCCCATATCTAAATGCTGGCTTTCTTCTGATTGCTAGCCCTTCGCCTGGCTTCCTTAAAGCCAGAACCTGGAGCTTGTGAGCACCGCTCAATCAGTTTAATGTTGTACAAGTTACAAAAAAACCCAAACAAACCTTGGTCTCAAAACACAACGATTACTTTAATGTACACACTGGAGTCATTCCAGTACCCTTTCCACCTGAATTAAGTTTCCGCCATTGGAAAACAAAAAAAAGGTCCGCTGAGAAATAATCTGCTGTAGCCTCATTAGCCAACTGTTACTGCTCACATACAAGACCAGTTTGTAAGAGTGTGTAGAATCATTAAGAGGAGCTTAGCAGAGACTATTCTGATTATCTGATTACAAGACAAACATTTCTGTGATATAATACTTCCAGCTTGTGATTCTGACTCATCAACCTTACCCTTCATAGATGGAACAGCCTTGTCTTTTAACATTCATTAGCCTAGCCAAAAATGCAGCTTCTTACAAACAAACAGGTTGGCCTTTCATTATTACTGTATCGTCTTTATCCTTATCATCCCATTCTTCACAATCGGAAAAATTTCTGATCAGCCTTGCTTGAAAAGAACTCCCAAAGTGGAAACATTTCCAAGACAGACTGAGCAGGAGGGTGGGCCTGCTGTGCTCAGAGCCACAGCTCCATCCATGCATGAGATAACCATATAAGGGCCCCATTATACCCATCGCACTGGTCACTTAGCACAACAACAGTGATTTTGCAACAGCTCCATATATTTATACGACGCTTAGGGGACAGGTACCCACTGCAGTATTCACCTGAATGATCGCCATTGTCACTCGGACAAAACCTCCACATCAGCAATGCCATATGAGGAGAAAAAGTCAAAGGCAGAAGCAAAGTGATTTTTTTTTAAAACATAAAGTCTCATCTTTTCAAACTTTAGCAAAATCACCCTCTGTAGAATCTCTGAATTTCTGCACTGATCTTTAAAATGGCAGTAAAACCTGACACAATTGTAAAAGCGTGTCTTCAGCCTGGCTGCAGAGGCACAATACGCAATCTTACAAAACTCAAGAGGTGCACCGCCAGCCAAACTACACAAAAGCAGCAGCCTCCGCCCACGGATGGTGTTCTTCACTGGGGGGAGTACTGCAAGCACAATGGAACCATCAGCTATCCACTCCAGCTGAAGTCACTCGGACCAACGAGTAGAAAAAAAACTTTACCTATGTTTGAAATGAGCATTAAACATCATAAGAGCAAATGAAAGGTCGTAACCATAGCAGCTCCTTAATAATCAATATTATTAAGAAAGGAAAGAATGTTAACAAGAGCTTGCTGTTTTATGTGGTTTTAAAATGCTGATGAGGGCGTGCCATAGAACTAATTAATATTCTATGTACACACAAAAAAATCATATTATGTAAAAATATCAAATCACGAGAGTCCACTTACATATCCAATATACTGACAAGCTTTCACACTGCATGCTGCACAATGTCAGAAAATTGTTTGCCTAACTGGCAGCATCAAAATGTGCCACAATGTAGCCAGAGGTGGAAACGCACATCAAAAATGGTTTGTTAGATTTATATTTATACTAATTTTTACTAATCATAGTCTCTTACCATGAGACAAACTTCTTAGCAAATACTTTCCCATGCCTACAACCTCAACTATCATCAGCACTGATCCAACATTCGCTCTCTTTTTGCTATTCTCTAGAAAATATAAAAACAAAATGCTCCACTATGCATAATGTCGTTAACTTCATGTGTCATTTCAGGATTATTGGGGAGATTTTTTGCTTTAAACATTGATCTGAAAATAAGATTGCTGCTACATAAAGGCAGACAATGAAAGAAATCAGTAAAGCTTCTGACAGAAAAAAAATCCATATTAAGCCCCAGAGAGGTCAGGGAACTGCAGAGTTTGGTGATAAATCTCTGTGGGTTCACCACTATAAGCAGCCCCTTTCACATGCAGTCATGTGTTCCAGCATTAGATATTTTTATTGTATAAAACAATTGCATGTGGAAATTATAACTAAAAATTCGAGATTTTCAGCTCTCTTCTGATCCCCTTTTTTTGACGTCATTCCAATAGTTTTGGGAACATGGGAAGTCAGAACAGCTCCACCAAATGTTGTTCTTGTAAAAGTCCAACTTGGACACAAAAACCAACAATGCGAGACTGTCCCTAAACACACAATGTTCAAAAATCACTGTGTAAACACATTCAGGCAGCAGATTTTGAGTCCTAGAAGGAAAGCAGTGCCTTGGTAGCAGTTGGATACCAACTGTCTTATGCTCTGCTTCCTCACCGCTGACCTCAAGTCCCTGTTTGTGTAAGGCTGCACTTAAAGCCTCAGCTACTGCGCCTAACGCCACTGGGGTTCACAGAAGACTTTGAAGTTCTTGACCTTAACACATACTGCATACAGGGCCTGTCCAAATTGCTCCAGTCTAAGGTCAGGGAGGTTGGAAAACCCCCCAAAGAACCTCGCAGAGACACTAGAGTGACCTCGCCAAGTTTGCTGGAGGGGTACTCTGCCAGATGCTGTGACTGTGCTGGCTGGTGATGCTAACAAGAGGAAATGCGACTGATTTTCCCACAGCTGAAGGTATCTCATGAACAAAAAAAGCATAGGAAAGAAACTAAGAGGAGAGTAAAAAAAAGATTAAGTAAACGAAGAAAGTGGAATCCTCTGTTAAAAAATTAAAGTAGGTGATGGCAGTGGCTGATGGGTGAGTAGGAGTCACGACAAAGAAAATGGAGACCAGCAGAAGAAAGGCAGCTAGTGAAAGAGAAAGAGAGAGAAAGAGAGAGAGGTGGGCGATTGGTCCTATGAGAGAGTTGTCATGGTAACAAGTGATCATGATGAGGTTGGGAATGATCAGAGAAGACTTTTGGAAAGAAAGTGCAAACACATACAGAAGATGCATAATTACATGAGGAGAGAAATGCCAGTACAGGAGACCGTCACGTCAATAACAGGTGAGCAACAACGTGCAATGAAAACTGATTCAAAAGTTCATGTTTACAGTTCACTTTTAAAGATTTCATAATCAAACATTTAATTCCAGTGGATTAGGCTGAAGTACAGCAAATCAGCTCTCACAAGAAATAGTGTTTAATTCCATAATAAAAGGCAGTTTCATAAATTAAGTGAAGCTAGTCCTTATTGCTGAATGTTACGGCTGAATTTGCAATCTTATTCTAAAAAATATCACGCCTTCCACTGACTTGCAGGATAGAAACAGCTCTGCAGCAGGCCTTTCTGAACTATGCTCTTCAAGGTCAACTTCTTTCACTTGACCTCTCACATGCAATTTACTGCGCATTCTGCATTCACACCAAAAGTCACCCCATGTTTATTTTATGAACAATGAAGGGAAAAGCTCCAGCTCCTTCTAGCAGCAGCTCTGAATCATGTAGCTATTTAAATGTAGTGGGCAAGTTCAGATTGCATATAATTTATTTCTCTGCAGGAGCCATTTCAGCCCAGATCGCTGACATACCTGAGCTAGTTCTGAAACCTATTCAGTTATATTCAATTCAATTTTATTTATATAGCGCCAATTCATAACAGTTGCCTCAAGATACTTTATATGGTAAGGTCACACAACCCCTCAGAGCAAGAGCAAGCACTTGGCGACAAAGGGAAGAAGAGCCAGGCTCAGGTAGAGGTAGCCATCTACTGCCACCGGTTGAGGATTAAGGCGAGAGAAGAAAGCAGAGGGAGACAGAGTTTAATAATTGTTAATGGTTAAATACAGCAGTGATGTATACACACATAGACATAAATGCCTGAAGAAGAAAACCCCAGCAGTCTAAGGCTATTGCAGCAAAACTAAGTGAAGGTTCAGGGTCACATAATCCAGCTCTAATGTTAAAAGTAGAGAGAGTGACTGTTCCATAGTAAAGAGGCCTCAAAGCTCACATATGGTCAAAAGTCATGAGCCAGGGTTGACATATGTTACAGAAAGTCAGTGCAGTCAGTTCAGGCCAAATATGGACCTGAGAAAATTGCAGATTGCACATCCTACACCATCTACGTCCCCTAGAACTTATATAATGTGCCTAATTTATATGTGACGTAGGATTCCAAATACGGATGCAGAATGTTTTTATACTTTCCTCTGAAATCCTTTTTCATTTGTTTGCCTCGAATAAATGCTCCTGCAATATATTAGTAAAAGCTTCTAGCAATAAAAACATGCTTTTAGTTTTTTATGGTTACATTTAGGCCCTCACACATCATCGTCTCGGTTTAACAGTAAAAGAGTGTCTTGAAGTGTGAAACGCATTGTGTTGACTTAATCAGCATTTAACAAAAGCCATCAATTAAAGGGAGCTTTTATTTTGCTTAAATCTAAGCAACCTTATTAAGGATATGAATGCCGGTCTCCCTCGGTGATGTAAAAAACATTAACAGTCCTCTCTGCCAAAGACAAACTTTGCTGATATACATAATGCAAGAAAAAAAAGATATATTTTTTCTTAGAGAACTTATTTGGTAAACCATGTTAGTAGAATAAAAATCTGACTGGCAGGAGCCGGCATTGCTGGCAGAATCAAAATGAGTAACTACACATATTCAGATCCAACATATATTTAAAAAGATTTTGTGTCTTTGTACCTTTAGTTTAGTTAACTACCATCTAGGCTTTTGGACTTTTTGGCTTATAATAAAAGCCAGTTAATTAATGACAGCTGCATTCCCACTGTGCATCCTGGTTCACTGTCATGGCATACTGGGACACTTAATGGAATTGCACCATCATTAATTCCACCTGCTCTTTTCTACCAAACTACAAGTGAAAATTTCTGTTGTGAGAAATGTGCCTATACTTTGGACCATTAGGATCTGGAAACCTACAACTATAACTACAAGAGAAGCCACTGCAGAAATGCCTGCATTATTTCTGGCCACTAGGGGGCGACTATTCTGGTTACAAACAGAGATAAATGGAAATCAGGGGGAAAACAGCCCTGGGGACCTCACTTTGTGACCACAAGAAACACTTTTCTGATGACTTCATGTGCTCAGTTGTTAGCTTGAAGTCTTAATGACCACAAAAAGAAGTTAATTTTGTAATCATTATGATGATTATTAGAGTCAGAAATGTATAAATACAAGGACTTGTCACGCAAGTTATACACCAATGAGCATCCAGGGTCTCTCTGTTTCAGAATTGGATCCACACCTTCTTTGTCAAGTCAGTTCAAAACACAAAGATGATGACAGCAAAAACCATGAGTTGTAAAAAATATTACAACACATCTTCACTAACCATTAGATGATATCATGGTGGCTACATCCAGTCTGTTTTGAATACGATCTGTGATTAATGCTGAGTGGTCGCTATCTTGGCAATGCCAATGTGCCAATGCTAGCTTGCTTACGGCAGCAAATAATGCTGATGAATTCAGCATTGTGCAGTCAAAGTCTCAACAAATTGTAAATGTTCACAAAAGGCAGCAGCTAGCATGACAATCATGGTGAATCTTTGCAAGTAAAGCCCACCTGATCGATCAGCGGGCAGATATTATTGGCTAGTATTAGCTATTAGCTATAAGCCATCATTTATCCACTAGAGGGCACTCTGCAGTTTCCCTGTTGTTAACGTGCATCATGAATGCCTCAAACAACAACCTGCTGAGGAGTAGGACAGAGTGTAAACATAAATAACGGAATATAAAAAATGTTAGGGAAATCATTTTCTGTTTTGGTATCTGAAAAGAAAAAAAATCCTCTGATATTTAGGAATATTGACTTTTTGAACCACTAAATATCAGTATTAGTATTGATATCTCTTATGGGTCTAATTGCAACCTTCACTTTTGGTAAGTCCACATGTTTGATTTGTGATAACACACTACACAATCAAGTATGTGGTATACATAATGTACTGCACACAAGTCTACTAATGGAAGTAACCAAATTGAGGCGACGTATTAGTCTCTGCTGGTCATTGTTTACAAATGCAGATCAATTTTAAAAAGCAATTATAATGTTGATGGAGAATGCATTTCAGCAAAAGCACTTCCTCATTTGCTCTCCACTTGGAGACCGTATGATTGGTCAAGTCAAGCTGATTAGAAACAGAAACCAGAAGCTTCCAGCAACAGATTCTACAAATTTATTCATTTACAGATAGCTGATTATAAAGATTAGCGTCAAAACTCATCGCACATTGAGGTAGCTAATTTGAAAGCTTATTTACAGCCTGCACGACCACTTGTCTCCTCAACTTTATTGACTTTTTTTTTTATTGATGTTTCCAGTGAACTGAAATGATGAGAGTTGCATAAATGACTAAAACTGTGCTAACTGTAGTTGTCCCTTACTTGCTGGATTGGTACAGGAGTTTGTTTCACAGGAGTTGAGTTCTACATGTCATGTATTGTTCACTTCTCCTGAGAAAGTAAAACTTGGTGAGCAATGGGCAACTTTTTATATCTGTCCCCTTCGGCGTGACAAGACAGAGCAGACACACAAAATCACTACTTTTATAGTGATGACTGTGCCTTTCTCCTCTGTCTTACAATGCTAAGAGGGACAACCCCACTCGTTCTTGTGGTCAGAGCTTTGGAAACACCTCTGATATAAAGGTGGAAAATAATACCACAGAAATGTTAGTTGAGGGGAATGATAGCCTCAGTCAGCTAATTCTCAACAAGTTATTTAATGATAATGGTGGTGGATATTAGCGGCTTCTGAAGATGACAAATGGTGATAAAAATCCAAGAGATTAAAGTCAGAAAAGAGGATTTATTGGCTCACTTGCCAAATTCTTCAACAGGAGGCTTCTAGTATGTGTCAAGGTATAGAAGGGGAGGCTAATCCCTATAAACATACTCCTCCATATAAATTTGCACATTCTAGAGGAAAAATCAGAAATCAGATTTTTCTGATTTCCTGTTTTAATCTACAAGAAATACTGACCAATCACCTTTGAGCAGTCTGAAAACCATCGGCCATCATCTGACGAGCTTTTGAAAGTGCACTGTTAGGAAGTCTTGAATACCATTATCCACTATCTAGATATTGTGGCTTCAACTGGCCATTACTTCCAGAGACAAATCAGAAGAAAAGCCAATGGGTTTCTAAATTGGATATACCCTGAGGTTTGTGTCGGAGTGTTAACTGCTCCGAATGAGTCACACCAGTCAGTGCTCAGATTATAAAAATCTCTTGGCTTTTCAAGGCCGGAATTAATCTTGGCTGCAGTTATCCCAATGGGTAATCATGGATCTCTGCACAGAATCTGCTGACTATTCATGTCAGCGAGAGTTTTTTGCCCTCTAACGGCACAACTGGGAGTGAAGGAGTGAAAAAGCAGATACAGAGAAGACTAGAAGGAGAAGAGCAGAAGGAAGGGTGTGACCATATCTACAAATCCTGAGAGGACAGAGCCTGTCTCCACTGATTTACACAAGTGAGGTAACAGAGGTAATAAATTAAAGTCTTTGGTTGAAGTTACTCAACACACGTGATGCATGTGAGTTTGAGGTGATTTAAGGAACCTTAGATTTGGGGAGTTACGTCATCAAGTCTCAGTCTTTATCAGCAAAAAAACCACTTTATTTGAAAAGCTGAAGAGTATCTTTATTTCTCAGATTTACTTGTAGTCCATGTAGCTAAATCATAGATTTTCTTTGTAACTGAGCCCAGAGAAATGTCAGCCCATAGTTTGACTCACTTTATTTTGACAACTGAAAGATACCAATTTTAGTCTCTGCGAACTACACCTCTCGAAAGTTAGAGGCAACTCCAAGTGATGATTCATAGCAGAAACTACTTGCGAGTATTCCGCTTTGGGAATTAGAAATTTCTTGTAAGGCAAAGTCTTCTATTAGTAAAAAGAAGATTACTAATCTAAAAGCAAAGCTACAAACTAACCTCACCCACAAATTGCATCATATTAAATAAAAATATTAATATATTTTTTTAAAAATTTAAGTCCTATTTAATCAGATTCATAACCCACATTCCAAACAAATTATTTTACCCTGCCCTATATTGTTTTTTTTTTTATTGCTTAGGGTTATTGTAAGGAATTAGAAATACAAGCCTTACAAGGTTAATAAATCTTTCAAACAGGGCTCTTTTTACTCATCACAGCAGAAGTTACCAACAGTGGCAAAAAATCTGAAGGGGGCAAAAATTAGCATGCACACCTTGATCTCATGTTTTCATCACTAATGACTGGAAAAGGACCCGATAAACACCCTAAATACCCCGGAGACAGTTTTCCCGGAATCGATGTAATCTGTACTCTTTCATGGCGAAAACAAACATCAGATGTTGGGCTTTTTTGTCCAGGATGAAGAAAGCTTACGTTTACAGACTCGCCTTTTATTTATTGGTCCTAAAATGCCACCAAGCACAGAGTGAAACACTGTCTTCAGGATGAAATCTGAAACCAAAGGCGCTTAGTGTTACTGTTGCTGAAGCTACAAGATTTATGTCTGAAATGGGCATTCCCTAGTCTGAGGAAGAAGCACAAGAATTGTTTACTGTTGCTTATATTTCTAAGACAAGTGAGAAGTTTAGTATACTCTTGTATACTAAACCCTAAGGCCTAAAAATTGAACCTGCAATCCCACGATTGCACTTCAGGAGCTGCGTGAGATCCTTAATTAATAACGGCATGAGCTCCATAGACTATAACATCCCTCACTACTAGTTAAGATACAGCAAAACATCTAATATCATTTATCACAGGAAACTGCCAAACCTGCTTGTATCAACAAAATTTCTGCAGACTAAAGACTTGAGAAGTATTTTGTACATAGCCAGCGTCATAAACTATTCGTCCACACTATTCCTCAACAATCCATTTACCCGTATTTTCTTTTAGGTTTGGAAATCAAACTCTAACACTTTTTGCAGCTTTGTTACTTACGTTAGTCTTAAAACATATTTGAATTTGGACTCAGACACATTTCGCACCATTGAGTTGACACCAACGGTCTTAGTCACTCTTAATCTCTTCATGGCTCTTCTCCCCTCCAGCCTTTTCTCGGTCTACTTTCTTTAGTACGTGTGCACGTGCTATTACATACATGCACGCTAAGTGCCTTGGAGTGTGCATGTGTGAATCGAGTGCCTTAGAGTGTTTTGTGTGCACATGGAGGAGTGGATAATTTGTTCCACATAAGAGCGATATTATAATGCCAGCACTCGTTTTAGGGGGAACAAGATTTCTGGTCTGACAGTGGCAGCTGCCTCCAGCTGAGCTCTCAATCCATTTGTTGTTTAACTTTCACTCTCTCTCGCCTCTCCTCTGTTTTTGTCCTGTTTCCCCCTCTATGTGTTCCTGTCCTCTTCTGTTGTGCGTCTCAGCCTCTCTCTGTGCTCTGCTTTGACAGTTAACAGAGGTCACTGTTTACTCTCATTTATCAGTCAATCATCGCCCGCTGCAGGGTTCCAAACACAGCTATTTTTCCATCATCTGTCCGTCTTTTTTCATCACTGCTTCCAGAAGGATGATGAACACAGTGTAATATAATTATAAGGTGTTAATTTGTTAAACTATGTGTGGCAAATACTCTTTTTAATATTATTTCCCGCCTAACTCTGAGAACATTCCTGCTTAATCTTCTCGGAATACATAAATGCTGTCAGGGTTTTATTATTTTTGTCAGCGTGACAAGTTATTAAAAATTGTGCTGGGAATAAATGTGGTCTGTGAAATAATATCACTTTGTCCGTTTGGATAAGTTGTAAGATCATGTTGAGTTATGGGATTTTATTGTTTTGCCATTGTGATCACTAAACGTTCTGCAGGAGCATTAGTCCTGAATTAATGTGATTTTTTTATAGACGTGGATTCCAAATGTTTTTTTCCAAATCTATGTCTTGATCTTTGCTCCCCATTAGCAAAATAAAAAGCCCAAGATCAAATTTGGATTCACTTAAGCCAGCCTAATTCAAATAACACCCCCACCATCACCGCCACCCCTTCCCCTTCTATCTCCCTCTTAGACCCATCTGAAGTCCGTGATTAGCATTTTTATGAATAAATAACAGTTTGATCTGTGCTATTTTTATTTTTTTAAGAGCTTGCATTTAGAATAGTTTTTGAGCCAAATGCATGTAGAATTTCCATACCCAAGTTTCTAACAAGGCCTAGATGTTCGCTTGTGCTGTGTGGCCCATTAGGTGTTGTTTGGGCACACTCTGGGAGAATGATTAATTCATCAGTGTGCCGTCTTTAAATATGAAGATGCTTGCTTCTGTCCCGACAACAGAACTCACAGTAGGAGGCCTTTCTTTTTGGACTGAAAAAGATTAATGCGCAGGCTTCCTGCTAACTATAAATATTAGCGGTTACTAATTATGCTGTGAAGTTAAACTATAGGCAAGATTTTAATGAGAAACATCCGCAGTGACTGGAAGAATACAGAAAAAACCAACAGATACCATGCACAGTGCGGAGACAGTAATGACTGGCGATATGGTCTGAAAAACACACATGGAGAACAAGTACAAAAGTGCGCGCTGTTCGCCGTGTTCATTTAACACGGCAGCAGGCCCATATGCTGTGAACATCTTGAGGGGCAGAGGGTTGACTTGCCTTACATAACTGTTAAAGTTAGCACCATCTCAACAGGAAGAAGAGAAGAAACCCTAATCTAGGGGTTTACACACTACTTTCCAATTATTGTTTTTCAGATAGATTTGATTTTTGTTGATGGAAGTGATACGATACAGAATGTGACATCTGGATATCAAAACGACTTCCCTATTACGTCCTCTCGCTGCTTGGTGTGCAAATTCAATTATAACTGAATTACAGCTTTTCTCATTTTGTTGGGTCGACCACTCTGGGAATATGTCAAGGGCCCCTGAAGACACCCTGGGAGACATCGCTTTAAAAGCAACCCCTCTCGTACAATGCCTAAACCTGTTCCCGGCTGACCGTGGTGAGTCCTCATTATCCTGCTCGTGATGTTATCATAAAACAGAGAAATATTTTTATGTGCATACACGAGGCCTGCAGGAATATCATAATCTAATCATGACTCCAATAAGCCTATGTCTCATTCTAACTAGATCATGTCCTCTGTATACTTCAACTGCTCTTCTCATGCTGCACACACATAACACACACACACCAGCCAGGTCCCTTTTTTTGGCTCAGAGCCGAACAACATTGACCCTCTATCCCATCTCTGCTCTCCACCACCTGACATCCTAGCAGCACCTCCTCTTCACACTACCCTATCCCCACCTCTACTCCCACCGTTTCTTCCTCTCATCCCACTGATGTTGCCATAAAAAAACGGCAACATTTTATGTGGCCCCCAACCCACTCACCACCAGCACTACATCACCTCTCCAGGGGCATATGCGGGAGTATCATTATCTAATCATAGCTCTAATAAGTCCAAACAAGATCCTGGGTGCTTCCATGTACCCTGCAGGCTCAGAGAGGCCAGTACCCTCCACACCATTTATAGACCCCCTCCATCCCTGCTTCCCACCAACACACACACACACTCCGGTACCCACAGGCCACTTCTCTCTCTCTTTTCCTCTACACGCCCCACATACATCAGTATGTCTTTAGCACTGGCTTGGCTGTACAGGCAGAGAGAGAGAAGAGACAGAGTATTAGTATTCAGAGCACAGTGAGGAAAAAAAGGAGAGGGAGCGAGCAAGCAGCAGAGAGAAAGAGAGAGAGAGTGAGAGGGAGGGGATAGTGAAATAGAGAGGAGGAAAAAACACAAGGAGGGGGAAAATTATAAGAGAAGAACACAGGAAACGGGAGGGAAAAGAGGGGAGGGGAGATATATCATATTGTTCATTTCTCTCTCTTAGTCTGCCATCCCGGTTGCGCGGCTTACTGCTCGGTGCCGTCTTGGAGAGGAAAAGAGAGTGAGAGAGAGAGAGCGAGAGAGAGGAGGGGTGGACAGAGCGAAAGAGGGCGGAATGCCCCTTTACAGGCGTCGCATCTGACTAGAACAGCGGAGAATCTCGTAATTCGGAAATTGGTCAGATAGGAGGACACTGCTTTCTGCAACACCAAGGTAGGGAGACCTTCCCTTTTGTTGCCCCCTTTCAGGCAGCATGCATGCGGGTCTGTGATATCCGCGATGTATGCTTTATTCGCGTCATATCTCCTTTGATCCTGCATCCCGCACCGTGCTCTGCTGAATGTGCCCTAAATCTCGCAGCATGTGTCTGTTTTCCATGAATATTTAATGTAGATTATTTGTGCATCACTCTGGCTCTTCTGTATTGCATTCTGCCATTGCATATTCGAGCCTATAGTGGGATGCATGCTGTGTGGAGGCAGTCTATAAGGTAACGGAGGCTGGTCTAGCCCATATGACAGATACCAGTGTCACAAGTGTATTAATGGCAGCTATCCTCACAGACGACAGTGATTAAACTTTTTTTTTTCCACGAGAACGACATGAGGTATGAGGCGAACAGACAGAGGGGTGCGCGCGCGAGCACGCAGAAAACACACAAGACAGGTTGACGTGCGTAAGACGTGCGTAATCCCCCTTCCACCCACACCCCAACCAGCCTACCCCACTCCCCCTCACCATCAAAGACACAGTTTCCTTCCCACCACAGAGAACCATATTTATGCAAATGGTCAAAAAAAGGAGAGAAAAAAACAGCCGCTGAGACACACTGACTCACCGACTCTTACATGGTGCTAGGTGAAAAATGAAGTGAAGGCGGCCCGTTGTCTGTGCGTGTGTGTGTGTGTGTGTGTGATTACACTCCCTGTCTGTAAATAGGTCCCGCTCTGCAGCTCCACGGGCTGTGCAAGAGACAGGAAGAACAGTACCAGTATCCCACGGTTCCTGGCTGGCCACTTGCTCTCTATTTCCTGTCCCATGTTATAGATAATTTAAACACTTGCAGCTCCAACAGGCCCAGAGTGGCAGAAAGCTGTGAAAACCTCAACAGAAACCCTGATATGTGTGAATGGAGGATAGAAATAAGTGGGGATGAAAGGAGACACTGCCTTTTTGAAAGCGAAGGGGTGTTTGGTTGAATGTTTATAGAGATATATGGTCTTTAGCTGATATTAACACTCACCCACCTCATGTTATTTATTTGCTGAGAGGGTGTCCAGGAGCTATTATAGGACTGGCTAAATTGGAACAACCTCGAGGCTGAGGCTGAGCAAAGCTATTACCTCTAGTCAATAGACATTAATATCCCCATGCTCAATCTCGGCCTCATACAGCGCCAAGTCTGTCCCCGTGAAACCGCTCCACTGGAGTAACCAAAAAGATGTGTTGTAGTAGCCCTATCTGTTTACCCTTGTGCATCAATCCGTCACAGCCGAGTGAGCAAAGAGGAGCGATGATAGCATTGTCTCAGGCAGACATCGCTGTGGCCTCAAAAGGAAGTGATGCAAAACAGAAAGGAGGATATGCCGGCACTGGTGGAGAGAGGTCATGACCTCAGTGCATCAGGCATACTCCTGACGAATAGGGAATGATCTGAGGATACAAGAGTACATCGATTTGAGGTGGTATAAAACATGATACAGCCCAGCAGGGTAGAGCGCAGCTGATAGCATCAAAGTCCAGAATAGAGAGGATAGGGTCACGGGGCCAAGATGCCAGTCTACGGAGTACGGCTGACTTGAAATGAGAGAAAAAAAAGTTAATGTGAAAACTGCCAAAACATCAGAAGTGTGAAATTCACTTAAACACTTAACCGAATTAGCAGACTTTCGAAACAAAAACATAAACAAAACCTTTCAGGCAAAAACGAGAGGTTCAATTAGAGATGACTTCCAGGTACAGATGAAAACAAAAGAAGGCGCGTGGCAGCAGATAGAAAGACTTGAAAGCACGTTCAATGAGATCCGCCTGAAACATCCTATTAGGTATAACCAATGGATTAGTCTCCTTTGTCTACAGAAGCATTATGTTCTGACATAAAAAGGCTCTGACTGGTCTCAGTTTTGCAATTATGAAGGTGTTCAGTTTTACCTCCATGAAAATAGTTTGACATTTTAGCAATAAACAGTAATTCTGTTTAGACCAACCTTAAGAGAGAAAGGAGCTGAATAGGAGGAAAAGAGGGTTTTATGATCTTACACCGCCTCAGACTGTGGGGTGAACTGAGAAATTAAATTCCAGAAAAAAAACCCCAAAAACTCAAGGTAATACTACAACTGCTGTTTCCACTGCTGATGATATCGATCCAGGTGCCTTTGAACTGGAAAAACTAAAATTGTAGAAGACCCACATGTGATGTATTTCATTCAGCACACAGACAAATATATTATTATGCTAAATGACCATATTGGGTTGCAAAAGATCACAGGTTTGTGGTAAGCATCTGAATGTCTTCTGCTTCTTATTCAGCAGACAGCAGCGACTCACATGTCTTATCACTGTAATTCCCGAACCCGGCTGAGGTGTGTGATTCTTCCTTCAGAGGCAGATTCCACATACAGATTTCAGCTTTCACTCCCGCTCTCCAACATGATCCTTGTTACTGAAAAACCTGCCCCCTGGGTTTTTATCAAATTCACATTCGCCACACTCAAGGATTTCTGTTTTGTTTGTAGCAGCTGTCAGTGGAATTTCTGAGCGAGGGAGAAAAACCACTGTAATTCTTGTGTGAGGGAGGTGCTGCGCTAAAAAATAAGAAATCCAATACCCCC
>NW_005187419.1:4942125-4999301 GCF_000239375.1 Pundamilia nyererei
AAAAAAAAAAAGAAAAAGAGAAAAATATAGAGAGAGTGCATTCAATATTAGATAAATATTTATTACACTATGCCCCAGCCATATGAAATGGGAGTAGTGCTGGGTTGCTTTTACTCAGACTTTGGATGTGGTTTCTCTTCATAGTTTGGATATTTTATGCACCTGAGAGGAGCCCCCAAATCTGTCCTTACTGTGCAAATGTAAGAAATCCCTTCATTAAAAGGGGATGCAAATATAAATGCCTCATCTGCTTTATCACCTGTAAGTCGCAATGAGGATGTAAAGGCTGCAATGAGCCTTTAAAAATGAGTAATTTAGCTGATGCTCTTATCCTAAGTGATTAACGGGAGGGGGCAGCCAGGGGTTTGGCATCTTGGTGAAGGACACCTGTGTAGCTTTGAACTTGCAGTCTCTTTCGTACTGATACAGCCCTGAATTTGGGTTTACATCCATTAAAGCTACTAACGGGTGTCTGGTGCGACTGGCCCTTTTTTCCTGGACAGATTTAGCTCATGATCTGATTGGCTTGCTTCATCTCATCCAGCTCCCATCTCCTTCCCGTTAACGTGATTGGGCAAGACTGATTGCTTTTTTTTCTCCGTGGAGTGATTACGCTGTGACCTTGCGCTGCGTCCTGTCTCCTCTGCCCAGTCGGACAGTGACCTTACTGGTCGACTGGTCTGTGTTGTGGCGTATTCGTTCCCTGTGTGTATTGATCCCAGGCAGAACAGCAGTCAATGGAGCGTCTGTGGGAGGCTTAGTGTTGCTCTGTACAGTAAAGTAGTAGGGCGCATTTCTGGGCATGCTGCTATCTCAGTTGAATGCTCCATCACCATGTTTCTAAAGGCATATTCATCGGCGAATAACCATCTTCTGTAAATATTTTGCTTGTAGTAAATTGCATCGCCCAAAACCTTGATTACCATTGTTGCTGTGTCACCCTCGCCGCCAGCTTCCTGTTTTTTTTCCCTGCCCTTCTCTGCTCCAATTTTTTCCCCTCCCTCTTTATCTGTCTCGCCTCCAATTTAATGTCAGCATCTCTCTTATCCCTCTCTCGCCGTCTCCCTATTCCACTGTCTCTTGCTATACAATCGTTCTTTCTGTCTGTCTCCTCCATTTCTTTTTTGCCTCTCCCTCTTGATGCTTTCACTGGCATTTGAGGCGTACAGTTTTGTGCCAGACAGCCATTTCTCAGATTGAGATATCCCAGGTTTTAAGTCACTCAGACAGATTTGCTATCTTAATGGGCGAGAGTAAGGGTGGGGTTGTTGGAGGAGGGCTTGTGTTGCTTTTTGATTTGCCAATTTTGGATTAATTTCTGTAATAGGTTGCGGTGAGATGGAAAGATAAATGGACTCTGCATTAACTGAGTTTCCTGCACTGATAAAACAATCTTGCTTGCATTATCAGCATAAATCTAACAAAACAGTGCGTGCACAATCAGCTTTCTTGCATGGAAAAAAACATATTTGCAGGTAAAATCAAATTTTCATATTCATCTGGTCATTTTTTAAAAGCGATATCTACTTAACTTTAAAAGTTTCAATTGTCTATTTTTAATTAAAACAAGTGAAATTCGATGCTGGTAGTAACACGGTTTTTGGCAGTAACATGCATCTAATTATCTTTTCAAATTAATGAAGATAATTAGTGAAATTCAAATGGGATAACTTCTCATTACTTTTTGACTTTTGAAGAGCGGTGAGTCACTGTTGACAGAGATCATGGCATGGCATTACTTCCCAGCTCTTTTAATGATAAGAGCACCATCCCTTTGATCACACGAGTCCATGCTGACACTGGGATTGAGATCAATCCAGCAACCCACTGCACTCAAGGTGTCACAGCCTCTCTAATCTAACATGAAAGTAAATATAACTCAACCTGGGCAAGTGAACTGTAAATATCCACATCCATCCACAATCTTTGCCACTGCAAATTCCCAAATGCCCCCCAGAGAGGCTACAATATTAACAGGAAACTGCAGACTATAGAAAAAAAGCAGGTGTTGGTATAATGTATCCAGATGTCTACTGAGCTTAGTATAAAGTCCTTCTAGAAGCACATCTTGCCACTCGGCAGCCATTCTGGCAATGCCTCGAGAGAGGCTCGATATTAATGTTGATGGTTATTGGGATATCAGCAAGGCCTGGGGAACATTTAACCAGACAACCCGATATCACACCAAAACTTGTAATAGACACACAAGTCCGCTGTGTGTATTTCATGCTTTGCCTCTCCAAAACATGAAGTGGACATGTATACAAAAGTTTTATTACCAGCACGAGGACATAGCGAAATATCTCCCTTTGCTGTTACTGCAACTTCCTGCAACTTCTGCATGCAAATCTTTTTCACGCTTTTTAGAATCAAAGCGTGAAATAGACACACTGGACCGGCGTAGCTATTACACGTTTTGCTGTAATACTGGGTTTACCCAGATGAGAAAAGCCTTGAGCTCCAGGGAGATCATCCAATACACTAAGCTATGTTTGTTCAACTCGCAGCAGAGACATGGAGAACTATAAAAACTGCCAAGGTCAAAGTCCAAACTTTCTGAGCCAGTCCCTGCGACAAATCCTCTCCGTCTGATGGCAAAACAAGGCAGACAGAGCAACGTCCCAAGCAAGAAGAGATCCTTAAAAAGCCAGCAACCAACATCAATAATGGACCTGAACACAAAATGAAAATGAAAAAGCGCACCGCCACAAAAGACCTGGTGTCGGGACCTCATCGCAGACATCAAAGTGGCAGGACTAAGAGCGGAATGGGTAGTAAAGGCAGGGTTAGTCAGGATGAGGGCCTAACTAACTTTAACTGGAATATACAAATTACATGCAAAGGCTCAAAGGTCTAATTTATTAAGGGCTCAATCCAGAGTACTAAAGTCAACAGCATCAGTGTTCATTCTTTGGGTACGCTAAATAAATTCTAATGCTAATTCACATTTTGGATGTAGGTAGCAAAAAAACCCCAGAAATTACACTTTCCTACACATTTACTAATTAACCACATACTGATATAATGATTAGATAATCCGATAACACAAATCTGAGATAGTCGTGAACCTCTACAGTGCAAATATGTCACAACAACGACACAGCTGGTTCATTTTTTCCCCCAGTTTAGCTGTTGACTGGTTCTGAGGGGGCAGCAGCATCTTTTCCTTTACTGATTTCTACTTTAGATTTCTGCTTGGGATTCTTTGAGTGCTATGATTTCCTTTTATAATGCATAAAAGTGTAACTAACGTGCATCATTTTTCCTGCTACAAACTGCCCGACACAGCTTCTCAAAAAGCTACGATGCTTTTTTGCTGTTGAAAGAAAGATTCCAGATGGGGTAAAATATCTGCATCTCCTCCAGCTTTGTGATTGTACTGAACAGAGAAACTTGAACAGCATTGTGTTTGCGGCCTGAAAAGCCTGCACTTGAACAGATTAGCTGGGCTTAAATAAATTGATCACTTCGACGGGGCACCTATTTGCTCATTTCTAACTCCACAACTGTATTTTGGCTGTACTAGAGTAGCTTTGCATGACTCACTCCTCAAGCTCCTCCCCCATAAAGGCAACTTTCTTATAAGCCATCTTACTCCTGAGTGGCTGTCTCTCGCAAACAGAAGATTTGAAAAGTGGGTGATTTGGGGGCTTCTCTCCCAATAGCAAAGGCCATGTGCCTACGATGGCCATATTGAAAATATCCACTCTCATTTAGTTTATACACAGAAGAGGCAAAGAAGAGAGCGCTGGCAGGGTGCAGTGGGTGAAGACGAGTATCAGGGGGGTGATTTGTGACAGAAGTATAGCAGCAAGAGTGAAAGGGAAGGTTTACAAGATGTTAGTGAGACAAAAAGACAGGAGGCAGAGATGTAGGTTGCAGAGTTGAACATGCTAAGATTTCACTGGAAGTGACCAGAAAGGACTGACTATGTCAGAGGGAAAGATTATGTCGAGCGCTTTGGAGACAAAGTTAGAGAGGGAAGGCTGAGATGGTTTGGACATGTGCACAGAAGAGATAGTGGACAAAGGATGCTGAATAGAGAGATGCCAGGCAGGCGAAAAAGAGGAAGAGGCTTGTGGATGTGATGAAGAAGGAAATGCAGAGGGTTGATGTGACAAAGGAGGATGGCAGGATTAGGGTGAGATGGAAGCAGATGATTCATTGTGGTGACGCCTAAAAAAAGAAGAAGAAGAGAAGTGTCAGAAACTGAGCGCCTCAAGTAATAGTGAAGAAAACCATGACCGGTTTTCTTTAAGAAGAAAAAATTAACAAAATAAGATGTTGGGGTTTAGTCAAGATACAGTTACAATGTTATAGTTCATGATACTAATTTAACCCTGTTCCTCTTCTTTTCCTAAGATTAATTTTTTTTAGTGTATAGACTGACCGACTTTCATTATGTGACTGAGAGCAAACAAGACAGGGGAAGTGTGTTTCTGTCTTCAAGCAGAGGGACAGAAAACTTGAAAGGGTTTGGAAGCATTTCTTGTTTCTGATCTTGTTCGGAGTGAAAAATGTCTTTGCCTAATGCAGTGATTGATGGAAGGCTGGGAGACAGATGGACACATAAGGAGCACTTTGCTAGGGAGGTGCCACTCAGTGCACAAAGACTGACGCTGACATTTCACAGAACAACATACATCAAATGATCAATAGTCCTTCCCCTGTCTGACGAGGTACCTTGCTTGAGAAATAGGGCCGCTGCTTTGCAAGGACAAAACAGCTCAGTGGAAAAGTGAGCTGACCTCTCACCACGAACATTGTTTTGCCAGTGATTTATTTTCCGACCACACCACTTGTACAAGATAAGGTTTTTGGCCAGGACATGTTCAATCCTGGTGGTTTTTGGAGCAAATCTGTAATATCAGACACAAGTTTGCACACGTTCTTTGGTCAGAGTCCCTGGAGACTCAGACACTGTGAGAAACTGGAGTTTGGGCACTGACCTGTTTTTATTTTGACAGAATGAGATCGGAATTAAAGGCAGCATGCTAAAGAAGGCCTGTTTCCTTTGAATGAAAGGCTCATGAGCAAACACTTAAGGGAGTCAGACTTAATGCATCTAATTATATCTCAATCTGATGTTTGTGGGATTTTTGAGTCCCCTGTTGTCTTCATTCACCTTACTGATTGATTGATTGATTCCTAATGTTCTTCCAGGTTCTGTTGAAAAGAATCTCCACGACTGACAGTGGCAACCAATCCACGCTGATGTGCTGGCAAGGCCAAGGATCCCGATGCATTCCACCAATTCCTGCTGGAGCTAGATGACTAAGAGCTCAGCACAACAGGCTCCCATTTCTGATCTTGGAAACATTAGGAAAATAACAAGATAAAGGTTATGCATGCACTGCAGGCATAACTCCACGCTCCTCAGCCAAATCTGTTTGCAAAGAAAATTTCACACGTAGTGTCTCCACACGGGCTTGCAACATGGCCCACAACCTGAAGAGCTGAGTTCAATAAAGGTAAAACACATAAGTAATATCTTTAATTTAGATTTTTCTTTCAGTTTGACTTTTGGTACACATTTTTTAATCTATGAAAGAAAAAGAAAAAAAGCCAGAAACCAGGCGCACTCTCTTAAAGTGTTTGTGGTTTCAGTATATTTATCTTTTAGAGACTCACTGGAAGAGAGCTCACAATTATCTAAATTACTCTGTAATTACAGTAAAAAGTGTTTTAGTTTGAAACATGACATACGTTTCCAAAATGACTGACCCACTGGTCAGTTTTCGACAACAAACTAATCACGCTATCCCCAGGAGATAATTGACAGCAAGGCCCTGTGCAATTAAGGGCGCACCATATTGAGTGAAGGATCCGGCATTATTCAAAGGCTCCTGTTTAAGGGATAGGAAATAAAACTTGCTCTATTTAGTTCTCTATAAAATACACAGTTTTAGCTGTATATTGCTGCTCATAATTTAATTTCTTCATTTCACCAAGTGGTGTGTAAATGCACAGCCATCCATCCACTGTCTAATCTTAATCAGTTTTTATTTTATGCATTAATGCACCATCATACATCAGAGATGCAGGTTTTTGAATTGAGCACCGAAAACAAGCCACATGGTCCCTCTGCCCTTCTGTCTGGAAGCCGCGATGTCTGTGTTTTCCACTAAGAATTGAAAATTTTGATTTGTCTGACCACAGACGAGTTTTCCAGTTTCCTCAGTCCATCTCAAATAAGCTTCCAGTGAAGACGGGGGTGATCTTCAGTACATGATGGAGCTTTAACCTCCAGTTGTGAATCACTCAGTAACTTGCGTTAGCAGACAGGGATTTCCACGACAGGATCATACCTGTTTTGAATGCAGTGCCACTTGAGGCTCCGAAAGTCACGGGCATCCCTTTGCACACTGAATCTTTTGATGATATTGTATACTGTAGGTGATGGCATTGTCAAAGTCTTCACAATCTTACATTGAGAAATATCATTCTGAGGTTGTTCCACAATTGTAGATCCAGGTTTTTTACAAACATCTTTACTTTTGAGACACTCTAGCTCTCTTAGATGCTCTTTTTATGCCCAGTCATGTTTCTCATCTGTTGCTAATTAACCTAATTAGTTGCTAAATGTTCCTCCAGCAGCATCCTTTTGGTTTGACGTTGACAATAATTGCATCATAGTGTTTTTATTTACATTTTACATGCCATCCCAACTTTTTTGAAACCGGTGTAATAGAAACACAAGGTTAAACTTAGGGTTGACTTAAGAGTTTAATTCATTAATATAGTTGCATATACATTAACATGTCATTTAACTTGTCATTTAACCTTGTGGTGCCTTTATTTGCCCAAGAGCCTTCTGCTACCATGTGCATAGAGGAGGTGGGAGGATGAAATTTGAGCAATGTGTCCTGCCTGTAGGAGCGTTCAAGAAAGTCCACACATGTAAATGTTACGTTTTTGTGTGCAAGTTTTGTCTACCAGATGAAAAAAAATCAGCAGCAGCACGACCAGTAACTAAATACTTAATCACACATCAGAAATTTTAGTTTTGCCCTCAACAAGATCAAATTTTCTCACCCTTTCTTCAGTTTTCTCTAATCAGTCTTCATAGTGTATGCTAAAGCAATATTATAGAGCCAACCATCTATCAGGGAGTTGCTGATGGTTCTGGCATTCATGTTCACACTTAATGGCTAAGGTGACCAGTCTGCCAGAAACTTGATTTGTCTCCTTTTATGTCCTCACATCTCAGGTCGCCACTTTCTCTCATTTTATCTCTTTCAGGGAAAGTGAGAGGGGCGGGTGCTGCTCACTCATTCATGGGCACATCAGTCTGGCCTCTGCGATCCAGCCTGCAGAGCCCCTCGTGTTCTTGCTTTATCACAGCTGTCCCCTCAACTTCCTCTGCCTAATCGCTCTCAGCTCGCACCTTGTAAAAGGTGGACAGCCCAAAACTGTGCTTACCCAAGCGCCGTCCGATAGGTGAGGGCGGCGAGGGCTGCGCTGTCATTGGCTGACTGCTGGTGAGAGTGCGATGCGGATTGGAGGATGTCAGGGGACTGGGATGAAGACCTGTGTAAGAAGGCGCTGGTGTTGGTGGAGGAGCTGTGCTTCAACACGAGGGGTTACAGCCAGAACGAACGCTGCCAGGAGTTCATCTTCCTGAGGAGGGGCAACAGGCCGCTAGATACAGGTAACACACACACCTGGTGCTTCTTACAAACAGTGATTCAATAAAAGATGGATGTAACGTGCGGGTTTGCAAAGTGAAGTCAACGTGGAAATGACTTAAACCTACATGCTCTGGAAAAAAGAGAGAGAAAAAAGGCCCTCAGTTCCCTTCATCAGTGACCTCAATAAACACTTTTTGGATAACCTTATGTGCTCAACCACAAGTTCCACTTACTAAAATTATAAGAGAAGGATTAACCAGAGTATCCAGAGCAGTCAGTGCTGTGTGTTGTGTACTCAGATCCACCCCTTATTTGTCAAAGCAACACAGGAGCAATACTGGAAACCTTTAACACGAATGTGACTCCTCTAACCAGTGGATAACACCACAGCGGCGTTTAAATACAATCTATGCTTATGAATCAAGTTTGGCAGTTCATTGGTGTTTTAATGCTATTTTTCTTTTGTTTTAAACTTATAATTATTTCTATAAAACCTCAGTGAAATCTGCCTTATTCTGGGAACAGACTACATGAAATGAGCCTGATCATGCAGAAGATATAAGGTGTCACTTGGTAACAAAGTGGTTGTCATGTTGTGCATGCAGTCTTTTTTCCCTCTTTTTTTTGCAACAGTAAATAGGCTGATATTTATGTAGAGCTTTTCTGCTTTTCTGATCAGTGTGAACTGCTCTAATACTAAACGGAGGCTTTTAAGGTCTTGGTTCCCTCAATTCTGCAAGCTTGACCGATATAAGCACAGAGATCTCAGTCAGCAGTCAGGAACTTTCTTTCTCTGCAATTTATTGATTTTTCAAGATTCTCCCCTTTTTTTTTAAATTTTGTGTTTTACAAAAATTGCCAGTTAAGCCTACTGCTTCCTGCTTTATGCCAAGTTCAGTCTACACAATACCAGCATGATTACAGCCAAACCTGGAAGGCGTTGGTTAGGAGCTGACTTTGGAAATGAAATTGTTTATTGTTGCACTACAGTTGATTGAAAACCAAAGTTGAATCTGGGAACCCTGTGTTAGGGTTAGGGATGTTAGGATGTTTAGTATGTCTTTGAGTCCTCAAAGGTTCTCGAATTTCACAAAGAGAGATCTGCCAGCAACTGTAAACATTACAGAGCAAAAGAGGAGTGATGTTGCTTTTGTAGCTTAGGGGGGCTGTGAAATCGCGAGCTAGTGCCTCCTTCCTGATGACGTCAAACACACTGTGAATGACAGAATGATTGATCAGGGAGCCACCTATGCTCTGTCTTGTCCTTCAGTCAGAAAAGAGGAAGATTTTATTACTCTGTAATGGCCCGATCTGACATAGCGACCAGAAATTAGGTAGCCTGTGCTCAGCATTAAAGCAACACCTTATTCAAGAAATACCCTTGAAGTATCAAAGACTCATCAAACCCTGCAGTTTGTAATTTACTCCTTCACGCAGAGCAGGAACAGCCTGATTTGAATCAGTTTAAATGTACTGCGAAGAAAATGAGCTTTCACCGTGGACAAAGTAGCAAAACTTTCCAAACATCTGCAGCAGAATAAATAACCCTTCTGCTGCGCGTCCATATGCTCAGTAGATTTCAAAAACTCACAATCTTAGCAAAATATGCCTAAATATCCAGAGACTTGCCATGGCTGATCTGTATGTTCTGATGCTTTTTTTCTCACCCGCCATGAAAACAAACTAAAGTCAGCTTTGATTTTCAATTTAATCTTTTCACAAGGACCACAGCGGCTGGACTCTCTCTGAAGGGAGGAAAATGTGAACTTAGCAGACACCTTTCAAGCCTACAGCGAAGGGAATGGTGATACTATAAAAAGATTTGGGGTATTGCTTTAAGGAACTGCTCTTTTTAATATAGGCATGATTGAAGGTTTAAGTATTCCATTATGGACCAAATGAAGTTTTACACCAAAGGCCTTCTTCTAAAACTGGAACTCTTTTTTTGTAGGTTTTGTCCCGAAAGAGGTAAGAGCAAAAGATTCTTTTTTAGTACTGACTCGTCACAGTGACTTTAAGGTATGATGAGGCGAAATGTTAAGAAGAGTGCTCACATTTAAGGATGGTTAGAGGTACTGTGCACTCACAACAACAGACCATGAAATATTCACGTTCTCGACTGAAGTGGCTACGGTACAAGTCCATCCCATTTCTTTTATGATCCCCAAAAGAGTCTCGGTAGAATTCTGTGATTGTTATCTCAGAGCTGGATTACAAGAATATATATATTTATATCATCACATCCTCTGCCAGAGTGAATAGGTACACCCTGCTGCACTGTGGATGAGAGTATTGTGTGCAGGTTCTTAGTGAGCCATTTGGAAGTGCACTGTGCTGTTATGCAGATTAGCATGGATCTGTGGCTCAGTGTAGATTAGCCTGGATTGCCTGTGTGTTGCCTCCGGAGATTTGGATGGCTCTGAGAAGAAATGTCATGCCATGGTTTTAGGCGCTGGCCCCCACCGCTTACCAGCTGTGATTTTTCGGTGTTTGCTGATGGAAGTCCGCGGTCCCTCGGAGGATCGCGACCGCTGAAAGCTGTCAGTGAATGACTTGTGTAAGCAGCGGAGATGTGTTTGATGTGGAGCAATGTACGACTCCCAGTGGGCTTGCATCAGTCGCTGACTGACAGGAAGTCTCAGTCCCTCTTCACGGCGTACTACAGAGGCCTTCTACCCACACACCTACCCGCCTGCTGACTCGCTTTTTATGCTTTGTGGATTAGCGATGGATCTTTGGCAGGATCAGCGCTCAGGAAGTTACAGCGACTGCCCTAAAGAGAGACAAATGGAGGCGAGTGGCTTGGCCCCCGACAGTCCCTGCACACATTTGATCACAGCCACGTCTTATCAGCGCACCCTGATCTGCCAACTGCACACAACCTACTCCTCTAGCTCCTCGCTTTGTTTTTTTCCCCTCTCCAGATCAATACATTAACCTTTCTCATCCTCAAACTCCTCCCCTCTTTGGGTTTCGCTCTAAATCACTGTCAGCTTGTTTTCCCCAATCTCTCCTTTTCCCTTGCTCTCTCTCTCTCACACTCTCTTTGTATCATTTCCTGTGTGGTTTCGAGCCTTTCACACATGGTGTGGTAATTGTATCAGCTTTATCAACCCCCCACCCCCTCTTCTCTCTAGAAATAAAAAGGAAGAATTGACCCAGTCATCGTATATGTCTGTTGCAACATGCGCACCAATCTGTTTTTAAGCCTTTCTATGTTTGTAGCAGCCCTACATTTTTTTCCCACCCCTCATCACAGCTGTCTTTATTTCTCTTTTGCCTCATTCTTTAACCCCCCCCCCCCTTCCAACATTTCTTCCTTCCTGTCTCCTGATCTCAGTCATCATGTTCTCTCGTGCTTTGCTTTTGCTTTTTTCCTTCCCCCCCATTCGTCGCTCCTCAATTCCCACCTCATCATGTTCTCCACCACCGATCTATGTCCCTTCGCCTATCCTCCACCTCCACGGCCCCCCAATCATATCTTTTGAACAAGTGCTGATTAATGACATACAGGCTGATGAATAATTCACCAAAGAGAAGCTGAGGCAAAGCAGGGGGGAGACAGATAGAAGGTTGGGGTGACGAACAAAGAAAGCGAGAGAGAGCACGCAGAGGCAGACAGCATGGGGAAAAAAATGACAGCGAGGAAAGAGGGGTGTTTGAGGGGATTACATACGAGAGAGTGAAAGAGAACGTGAGGGAGGGCGGATGGAGACAGTAGGCGAACCAAGTTCCAGAAGATGTAGCCCTGGGCTGAAGGATTGGCTTCTGTTGTCTTGTTTTCATTCATTTGCTCTCAGTCTTGTTGTCAGCCGGTTACAGATAAAATGTAATTCTTCTTTGTTTGATTTAAAAGTGCTTATGTCTTTGTCATGCCCATAAAGGCACTCTGAAACAAAGTAAATTAAGACGAAAGGGAGGTTAAGGCCTTTGTGTGAGACTTGTGGAGGTTTGGAAAACATTTCCTTCTGTGGGTGAGACAAAGTTATAGTATGCAAAGGTCGTGCCTGGCCCGCCTGCGGACAGAAAAAACTCTTAATTGGTGACCTCGTGTTCTGGATGCAGCTCAAGAGGGCAAAAGGTAAAAAAATTTTTTACTTATATGCCGCAAGGTGCAGAGGAGTACACAGTCTGGGAAATCTGAACGCTGTGTCTTACTTGGTCTGCTTACAGTGATTGAATATTCATGTTCAGGGCTCTGGGCCTGTAGTTCATTTTGATTCTGATTGGTCCGTTTGTCATGAAAGTCGTCAGACCAAAAGATGCTATTTATAAAAAGACTTCAAATGGTCCGGGATAAGAATAAATACTCATTGTATATTCGGTCTATTTATTAATTAATATTCATATAATATTTATAAGGTATTTACAGATGTATTAATTTATAATGAATTTGCAAGTCAGAGTGTCCAGCATGCGCACATGTGCCCACTCCTCAGCAGAAGTTATAAAGTTTCCCAGCCCAAGAGCTCTGTCAGCGGCTGCTGCTGCTGGAACTGTCCAGCAGTCTGGTGCTGAAATGGCTCTTTTTTTGTATTTTTTATTTTATTCTGCTCACTTTCTACATACAGATGAGTCATACTCCACCCTTCACCATCCCAAACACCCACATCCTCACCCTCACATATCCACACGCAGCAAACCCCCAACCCCACCCTCACTCCGCAGTTACAATCCTCGAGCCATCACACATTAAAAAGCTCATAACCGTGAGGAAATGCAGGATGACACTGCATAGAGACATCACTGTCGGTGTTGGTGTTTTTTTAATTGCTACCCCCACCCAACCACCCCACCGCCTCCTCTCCTTCTCTAAGAACATCCACTCTGCCAGCGTTTGCCCTCATTTTAAGCTCAGGATTCAAATTTGGGATGTGAGCTTGAGGGGATGGCTGCATATTGCTATTTACGCCTACAGCAGGTTCCCTTTCCTGCCTCTGCCGCTCCGTGATGCGTGATTTGTAGATAATGTGGTGATGTTGGGAGCGATGTGCGTGCGTGTGCGCGCGTGTGGATTGTTCATCATGCAGTGGTTTATTGTTGATTTCTCAGACATATGTATGCATAACATGTTAACGTGTAAAATACCAGATGCATGCTGATGAAGACGCTTTTTTTAAAAATGCCTCAGCAGCTATTGGATTACATTTGGTACACACAATCATGTTAGAATTGATCTCGTAAGCATGCTCAAACCACTGCTAAACATAGACTGTATACAAAAATGTGCGCAACCACTGTGATGTTCAGCTGTGCATCCTTGGTCTGAGCATTTTGACCATTGCAATCTTGTTTTTGGTAAACTGGACATGATAAGCGGATGCTGCATTTTACTAAGAAACTTGCAATGTTATGGGGAAATCCTGGCAAAACATGAAACCAGGTAAAAATTTGTAGCCTTTTATGGGTTTATTTAGCTTTTGACTTCAGGAGCAATTAAAGCACTGCAGACTAAGCTTACCTAACCCCAAATCAATAGAGCAAACAGACAAGTGTCCATCCTCCTAACTCATTAAAATATAAAAACTTGTTATTAAACACATGCGCTGCTTGTCTCTACCTTGACTGTTACATTATTAGTATGACTGAAGTTTGCAGCTTGCACATAGGTCCAACAGAGATCACACCATACCCTACTTTGCTGTCTTTTTTATTCCAATGGGGACCATACTGTACCAAATAAAGGTCATGGTGTATACAAATAGACTTGAAGTTTGCAAATGAGGCCATCAACTCCTGAAAAAAGGAGAGAATGAGGGAGCTTTTCATAATAAGGACTTTTTCCACATAGTTTTTCTACAAGCAGAGGATTTGCCCCCTGTTGGCCTATTGCAGGTTTAAGTTACTTCCAAGCTGGCTTCACGGTTCAGATGTCCATCTTTAATATCCAAGCTATGGCCCGTGGCAGCGCTTTCTTTAGCATTGTTAGCATTGTTGTGTTGCAGTGTGGGAGTGGGCTGTGCTTGCAAAGATTTTTTTTCTCGGAGCTCAGATTTAAAACAAAACACAAACATTCAGGGCTAACCCTGCCAGGCTCAGTGCAGGAAAATCGTGTAAAAATCTCAAGAGTTTAACTTGTTGGTTAAATAGAGGTTACAAAAAAGTGCACTCTCAGAAGTGTTATCTTGGCTAGAGACTTGTAAGTGTTAACTCGTCTCTTTACCTTCTTCCTGTGGTCCTCTGCAGAGATCTCTGTCAGTCTGCTGTCGGTCATTGTGACATTCTGCGGCATCGTCCTCCTCTCCGTCTCCCTTTTCGTCTCCTGGAAGCTCTGCTGGCTACCATGGCGGGACAAGGAGGGCGGAGGTCTGAGCCTGACATCGGGGTTGCTTCCTGGAACCGCCGGTGTCGGAAACCTTGCAGCTGCCGGGGGCTCGTCACTCTTACCCCCGCTGCTGCAGAGGAAAGAGGGCCACTCCTCGTCCTCGCTCTATCCCACCCTTGGCCAGCAGGGCCAGCACCACCCCCATTTCTCTGACCTAGTGGGGCTGGAGAGGGGTGAGGTCGGAGGCGTGGTTGGAGGGCCAAATGAGACCCAGGAGCACTCCTACCTGGACATGGACACCTACCCCAACAATGCTGGTGAGAGAGCAAAGACACGCAAACATTCATTTCAGCCAGGCTGAAAGAGCGATGCAATGTCTCCGTCAATACCCTCTCATTTCAATATACTCACAGGGTAGTGAATTTAATATGTTTACCTACATGCTGTAAAATAATTTGTCTGAACTGTAGCACTATGATGAATGTTGACCATTACTGCGTGTATATAAATGGGCTTCAGTGGTGCTACACTCAAGGAATATTACTTTTTCATCGTACTGGCGTGGTCTTTTATTACAGACATTTATTTAGTAGTAAAATTTAAAACAAGTGGTACACACATCTTTTAGGATCTAAATGACAAAAAATATAATGTGCAAATTTGTTATTTTATTATTTTTTTAAATAATTTTTGGAACATATGATGCAGGTGAGTGGCTGATTTACAACCTAAAGACCTCTGATTCCCGCCACCTGATAAATATATCTTTCCATTTAGCTCTGTTTTGTTCTTCTTGAATGCTGAAGGAACTCTACTAGTAGCTCCTTGGCTGCTTAACTGTCCTTAGCAGCTAGTTTTATCAGAGCATGCTTGCAGAAAACACCTGCATGCAGACCACAGTGCCAATTTCATTTTAGCTTATGAGCCACACACAGCCCAATTCCATCTCAAGGGGGATGAACTGGTAAAACCGCTGCCTAATAACCTGTAAAAAATACTCTGTCCAAAAGTTCCCTTTCTTTTGGTGTATAGCTGTGCAAGTACGTTCTGAAAACACTCAGATTTAATCAGCCGTCCATTTAGATAATAGATTACGAACATCCTGAGATGTCTCAAGAAAAATGAGGGCAATTTCAGCAATATATATGAGTTTTTCCCACATTCAGTCAGTATACTGTCATTATAAAGAAACACTGCTAAATTAAAGAAGCACATGATCAATTCTTAACGAGCTGCAGCACAATGCTTCCTTTTGCAAAATACAGGGAAAATTCCCAAATCTATGACCTCCTCTGCAATTTTCACACTTTGCAAAGTCATTCGAGCGGCCGGTTCTGCCCCCCAGGCTCTTAGTTTAACACACCTGCTGTAGAAAATAAATTGAAACCCAAGTGAAAACAGATATGCCCTGAACAAACAAGCAATCGAATTAAAATTATTAACATTAATATTAAATATATTGAAGACTCTCATTGGATTTTGCCTTTATTATTATTGACTTTATTACTATAATGATAATATTGCACTATATGAAGATGAGAGAAGTAATGTTACATAATAGAATAACATATAAATATTCATAAAATGATAACAATTCTAATGATAATAATCAAATTATCAAATTAAACCGTATCTTTGCTTATTGAGTCTTTTTTAGCAGATTAATTAAATTCAAAATCCAATTGCGGTGCCAAGAGAGTTACATAACTGTAGAAATCCATAATGATATTTCAACGTCAGTATCACATATCACAGTTAGAAGATGGTAATGTGACACCATTATTCCTATGCATTTACCTCTGACTTAAAGCTGGGCTCAAGAGTTGGGAGTTTGCCTTGTAATTGGAAGGTTGCTGGTCCGAGCCCCGGCTTAGACAGTCTCGGTCATTGTGTCCTTGGGCAAGACACTTCAGAGGGCCCGGTGGCGCCAGTGTCCGGCAGTCACTGCGCCCCAGGGTGGCTGTGGCTACAATATAGCTTGCCATCACCAGTGTGTGAATAGGTGGATGACTGGATGTGTAAAGTGCTTTGGGGTCCTTAGGGACTAGTAAAGCGCTATACAAATACAGGCCATTTGCCATTTTTATGCATTCTCACTGTTTTGTGCTGTTTTGTGCTGTTTTGACTCAATTGCAGGAATAAAAGACAGCCTTAAAACATGCACCTGACTTTAAGCCATGCTGTCCAAACAGCATGTGATGGTGGAGTGTTTTGAACTGGCCTGTCAGCTGAGCACAACATTATACAAAAACAGGCAGCAATTAGAAAAAGAAGCTAAAATAGAAACTGTTGTCAGAGATATTTTGGACCTGAGTTTATAAAAACAGCTCTGAGTTTTCATCCTGGAGTTTTATTTATGCTGGCTGTCAACGCTGGTGCACGCTGTTTATCATTATTCAATATCAAATGTTTGCTGGCTGCCTTTATTGCAGTTTGATGTAGCCTTGTTTCACGTCTCTGTATGCCTTTAATGCTGGCTCATGTTCTGCTATTGTAAATATGTCTGCTCATTCCTTCACTCCCCTCAGCTGGTAAATCACTGCCTGCTAAATCAAAGTACAACAATCAATGAGATCAATGTTGCTGACAAAAATGCAGGTCTTTAGTGGCACTGTAACAAAACAAAACAAGCATGTGAGTCACCAAAGATTTTATACTCTTGTAGGAACTCTGAAGCTGAGTCAGACGTCTCCAGACGTTCCCAACTCAGAGGGTGGAGCCCATAAAGACCTGCCGAACGCTCACTCCCAACAGCAGGTCACCCCTCGGTCAGTATCGAGTGTGTGTGTTTGTTTTTCATTTAAGTCCGTTAGCGCTGACGTTTTTGTCGCCAAATTCAGAGACAAAGTGGGAAATAAAAACAGGAGTGAACTTTAACCCCCGAGCTGGTGATCATTACCGTACATCCATTTAACAAACACATCAGTAAATCAATAAGAGGAGGACTCTACCTTTATAAAATGTGTTTTTGAAAACACAGTCGTAAAAATCGCATTACTCAGGTTACAGCGGTTTTAATCTTGCTCTCTTTTAATGAACACTTTTGAGGTCTGTAAAGCGAAGCGTCTGCACTGCTTGTTTTGAATGGTTTTTTATGATATCTCACTTTGTGGACACGTGGATTTTTTCAAAGCAAGGGCACAAATGTTAACTCTATAAACACTAAAGTGCACATTTTCTGAAACGTGTGTTTTTTTTTACAGAATTATTATCACCACGAAGCTACTTTGCTATTTGCTTTTTTCCCTTCATATATTTCCAAGCATTGCAACTGCACTGTAAACATATGCATACAAAAAGGTGTGGGAAATCAAACTGTGGGTAAACTCCAATTTAGAATGTTTGCCCGTCTCTGTATCTCTGATAATGTTACAAAATCACACTTTTTTAGTGACTACACGTGTGCATTTGGTGCGCTTCCCTTAATATTCACCCTCTGAGCCCTTTTATCTCTGTTTAGGCCCAAGCCCATGACTCACCAGCTCTCCAGTCCCGATTTCCACGGAGAGGAGAAGGAACAGGTAACCAGCATTGGGCAGATTAAACCGGAGCTCTACAGACCCAAAGGCGACCAGGGCGAAGGCAAACAGGGCGACACCTGCGGCAAGATCAGCTTCCTCCTGCGCTACGCCTTCAAGTAAGTCAGCAAGTTTGCACCAAAAGCAACCTACTCTCACCCTGCCAATGTCTTCTAATGTAAAAAGTGGAGAATTTGAACATTAATAAATCATTTACCATACATAGTTTAACAGTGAATGGTGCAGCTGTTACATCACCACACAGCTGGGTTGCACTAGTATTTTTGTGAGGCTGTTATTGAGTGGGCATACAGTGCTTTCAACGAATCAGTAAATACACACTTACACAGTCAGTAGCATGGAGACTTTCCCATCATAAAATCATCTGTCATAAGACTTTCAACACGAACCACCACAGAATGTAACAGCGTCTTTAGTTTTGAGAATTATCACACTAATATGTACGCATTTTTACATTTTCATTTATACATTTGCATTTGTGTTTAGTGTTAATATGCACATATGTTAATTTGTACTAAGATTGGCAATCTATCTTACAGAAGTTGGGATATTTTAGTCAGGACTATAGCCTGTAAATTAAATCTTTAAGCACTAAGATCTGTTTTGTGAGTTTTTGACCGCGAGTGTATGGGTGTAAACCCAACAGAACCACAGGCTGTTAGTACAACTACAGTCAAAGTTAGCCAAATTATTAATTTAATGCTCTAATAAGGGTCAACAACACAAATAAGGTTCAGCAGTTCATTTAGTGGAGGTGAAGCCTAGCAGACATCCTAATTAAGTTGGCTGGGTTAGAAAAAAATAACACCCTGCACAGTTTTTATGACAGAACAAAAAAGCTCCAGAGCCCCAAACCCTTTTTTTAGCAGGCTATAAACATGCTTTTTAGTATTGTAAAGGTGGGTATTTTAACATGGGCATCTATGGGGAATGACTCGCCTCGAGTGGCTGCTGCAGGTACTATAATTTTTAGCACTTACACGTTGTTTTCATTTTTTGGCTCTGGAAGTTGCTGGCTGGCCTGGGCGGATAGACCACTGGTGCCATGCATAAAAAAAGACTGCTAGCCTGGTTAAAAGACGAGTAGATAAATAAATCCAGCACCCTGTAGATTCTTGTGATAGCAGGGATATATATTTGTAGAATTTTATCTCTAAGAACAACTTCTCAGCTGTGCATGATGAAACCAAAACTGGTTCGAACTACCAGCACGTCTCCGTTGAATGCTGACGCATCTGTTTTTCAGCCACTTTGATCACGCTAGGTTGTAAAGTCGTTCAAATACTAAGTCAGGTGCCGCAAACAGGCACTGATTTGCTGAATGTCTTTATGGCACAGAACAAAGAGGATACTTCTTGGGAAAATATCTTCCAGCGTGTTTATCCACTTCAGTAGACACAAAAAGAAATCCTCCAACTGAAGTAGAGAAATTGAGTTTGAGACAGCGAGCACGTTCTGAGCTAACTTATCACCAGCAGGAGATGTGAGAGTTGTTTTCTCAGCTGTGCTCTCATTTGTTTATGATAATAAACTGAAATATTAAGGTTTTTAAAATGAGAAAGTGGCATCTGTGTCTTTAGATACTGTGTGGCACAGGCTGCTGTACTTACTTTCCTTTTTTACTCCTTTGACGACGCTCAGTTGAATGCTCTCTGCTGGAGAGCACGGGTCTGCTGGGTCTAAGTATGTAACTGTTGGCTGCCATGCTGTGCGGGCTGGGTGTGTACATGAATGTGAATGTAAGTCGAGGTGCTGGTGGGTTGTGGGAAGGAGTGAGTCGGCTGCTCAGCTGGCAGCCCCCATTTCTGCCTGCTTTGACATGTAGAAGCACTGCGATGGGCAAAAGTGCTGATGGTCAGAAAAGAAAGGGAGCGAGAGGCCGTTTCGGTCATGAATTATATATGGAGAGCCACTTTAAACAGCAACCCTGTCAACACATAATAACACCAGGCTGTGTTATAGCTGAAGTTACAGATACGGAGAATTAGCATGGGAGCTGGTAGGAGACGGAGGGCAGTGACGAAAATGGTTCGTGTGCCCTTTTTTTCCTCCCCCCATTTATAAAGTCACATGTTAACTTGTGCCTTTCTCTAGTCACTTGTAATGCATCACGTTGTTTCATTAAGGCCAGTGAGCAGATGTAAGTGAGGGGGAAAGGTCTGAGATGTAGCAAAAACAAGTGTGGGTAGGTGTGTAGATGCACACGCGAGGTGTTGGTGTGTTAGTGTTGCGGCAGTGATAAGATTGGTATGTTAATGTGCGAAACCCCGCTGTTTGGAGTGTAACATTCAGAACAACAATGTCAGTCTTCCTCAGATCCTGTGGGAAAGGCATTTCTATTGACAATCCCATTAAAAGCTGACACATTTCCACTGTGGGAATAACAGCTAGCTTTCGGGCATTGTCTGCCAGGAATAAGGCTGTGAATTTCACTCCCTGTTCAAGCAGTAATAGGTATATTCTCTGCAGGTTGCCTCGGGGATTGTGTAAAAACCTGGCGTTTGGTTCGAGCTCATGTCTTGCTCTGTAGTAAGACATATGAGTGCAGGAAAACCCGCAGCCATGTTAAACTATCAATTAACAGGTAATGGAAAATTCATGATAATAAGAGAGAGGTAGATTTGTTTGGGTTTTTTTGTTCACAAGCTTCCTGTCATTAAAGCGCACTGATGCATTGAGGTGACCGCAGAATCTTTGCTGCCAACATATCCACAAATCATACTGGATTAAATTATTATTTGATGCATTTTTAAATGACTCAGGGCTTTCATGTTAAAATATTTACCTGCCTGGAAATGTAATTTCCTGCAGCAGTTGGCGCCGCACATCTTCTCCCTTATTCGGTGTGATTGCCGACTGGTAGGCATGTTTATCTGATTGCTTTAATTGGATGTGATACGGAGGTAAACATGTGTCTGGATTGGCCACGGCTGTACTAAATGCTGCATTTGGACAGAGAAGACATAACTGCCAGGGTCACTGCCAGCGTTCGCCCTGCTGATCCTTCCTCAGCCCCAAAGTTCACGCTGTTCTCCTTAAGCAGCTAATGAAGTGCTGACACACTGGTTAACTCGTAGAGACACAGTCTAACGAGGTCTGATTAAAAGCCTCCGAGCCATCTTCATCTTCATCTGCTAATTAAATACATAACAAACGACTTGGGAGATGCGGCCATGACGGTGTGATGGAGCGTTTAGATGTTAGGGCATGCGCATCAGCATGCTTGTGTTTGTGTGTGTGTTTGTGGGCATGTCGCACGCATGTTTTTTTTCATGACAAAAAAAAAATGCTCACACTCCAGTTATAGTGCTTACTTGTGCATTTATAAGGGAGTGTGTCAAAAGTGCTATTTTTAGATCAAAGCTGCTGATAGCATTATTTTTCTGTTTGGAGAAAAACCGATGTAACATACATGTACAATACAAGGTAGAAAAACCATAAATCCACATAAGAAATCAAAATGTTGAGGTTTCTAGGAGCTAATACTTTGACTCGTTTACTGGAAGAAAAATAATCAGAACTTACAACAACAGTTTAATTGTTTGACTCATTTTTAAAGATTCTGTGGTGCATAATGGTAAAATAATCAGCAGATAAATTGTTAGTGAATGTAATTGTTAGCTGCAGGCTGTTTTTATTTATTTTATATATTTATATAAGAGTTATAATTAATATTACGGGCCTGTTTTACAGTTGTTTGATTAAACAATCCTGTAACAGCAAAACTATTCATTGTGATGTTTAGTTGCATGAAAAGACCCATCAGTCACCTTGGAGGTGATGGACACATGCAGGTTTCTATTTAAAATGTCCGTGTCCGAGGTACACTTTTGTTTACTGCTGGATTAAATAAGGATTATAAAACCACAATGTGTGTTTCTGATAATCGCTTTACACCAAGGATTTCTTTTGATTTGGTTTCCAAACCCACAGAAAAACCTGCGATCAGTGGGGTTGCAAATAATTTTTAATTCAATAATTTCACAGTCACTAAAAGCTGAAGGTTTTCACCATAGAAAAAAATTGCTAGTATTGCTGGTAAGTTGTAGCTTTCAACCTGATTTATATGTTAATAACTTAATTCTTACTAATTTTGTTTGTGTGTAACGTGATTTTCTCTTTTTTCCTTATTACTGGGAGTAGCGTTGTGTTAACAAATATAACATCTGCATGAATGCTGCCAACTGAAAAAAGGTGTTTCTTTGGGATGATTTCATTTTTACAGGAGTACAGGAGTCATCTGACAACTTCTTTAAATTCACCCCAGCATCTCTCCTGGAGCTCCTGCTCCCTATTTGGGAACCACTGCCTTAGGCAATCACTGTAGTATTGATTAAATGTACAAGAAATATGCAATCAGTCAAATAAATGTGTTTACATTGATAACTCTGACAGCTGGGTGCTTGCACGTTTTCGTATTTTAGGGGTTTTTTTGTAAAGATTTTGAATCTGTCTCTTGGGTCACGTATTATCACACGTGATGTAGAAAAGCTGCAGTTTCTCGCATTTTCCGAGCAAATGTTAAACATGCACTTGTTACAATGATTAATCCGTACTCCTGTGAAATACATTCATTTTCTTGTTATTGGCTAATAAATTATTCATCTTTTTCTGCTCGGCTCTTATGCACCAACATCTCCATGACCCAAGTGACTACAGATTAAAGGGTACTGTGTTAAGGTTAATTAATGAGCTCAGCACTGGACAGGCGCGCTGGCTGAACATCTGTGCTTGCTGTGCTTACATCGCTGATAGTGCAACCAAGATACAGCTGCAGGGATAAGACACATACACACACACAGACACGCACACCACACAAGCTATTCTGGATACTCTTTACACCAGAGACACTGAACCTCCCACACTATTATACGCGTATATGAGTTCTGCTGAGGTGTTTGGGTGTGTGGGGAGGCTGACCCTGTCTAGGGCTCATACGTGTTCGTGCAAATTTGGGAGACCTCTGGCGTCTTGGCTTTTTATATACGAGTTTAATGGAGTTTTCTGTGTATGTTTCTCGCAGTACGGAGCAGTTGGTGGTGAAGATACTGAAAGCTTTGGACCTGCCAGCGAAGGATGCCAATGGCTTCTCTGACCCGTACGTGAAGATTTACCTACTGCCAGACAGGAAGAAGAAATTCCAGACAAAGGTGCTTCTCACTCCTACCACACTCATCCTTAGTGGCAAACTGCTCACTTGATGCTGTGGAAAAAGCTCACAAAATAAAAGAATCCCCTTAAGATTTAAACAGCATCAGTTTTTTGTTTTCTCTCGGCCTGTTTCCTGATGCACTGATGGCCCAGCCTTCCCGTGGAGAATCGTTACAGTTCAACTAATGTAATCTAATCTAATCTGGAGCATAATTTATTCAGGATAATGTTCTTCTGACTATTACAGGGCTCTGCTACTCAACTCCTGCGTGTTATTTTGGTGTTTGAGGACAGCTCAGTCAATATTTGAGTACATTCCGGGACATTCTGTACCAGGAAATGTACCCTTAGCCCTTGAAAAATCCTCCTGTCTTCTAATTTATTCTCTGTGGAAAAGCTCAGAACTTATGAGCTCTGTGGCCTCACAAATGTGAGTTGTTGTTCTTTGTGTTAGATCTATAAATATCACCAGTAGCGCCCTGTCTCTGAACTTGTGAACCTATGTAACATGTAAGAGAAAACAGAATTAAATGATGTGCATTTAACACCGCTCCTGCTTGTATGGGGGTTTCAAATTCAGTTTCACTAAAGGCCACAATGGGAAATGACAATCACATCAAGGCCCACACATGCTTTAATCACGTCAAGGGTTATTGACCCTCGACCGGTCCACACAACAGTTTATTAGCCCTTATAACGTTTACTCAAAAAATAAATAAAAGATCTATGATCACCTGTATTATACAGCCGAGGCGGCTGCTGTGAAACTGGCTGCTCATAGAAATGAAACTTGGCCTTACAGCTCCATCACTTTGAGATTGGGCTCGGAGAAACATAGTCGCTGTACTTGCATTTCAGTGCAGCGACTTTCTGAAGCCTCTGTTCCCAGTCTGTGACTCCATATCTCGGCTGGATTCAACCGTCAAAATGACAAGGCAAAGGATGTTCTTTGAAAACACAAAATTGTCTCATGGAAATGGGTAAAGGGACCTCTCTTTACACTCGGCTATACTGCTGTCTAAAGCCCTGAAGATTATGGCTGTAAAACAGGGTTTGGGGCCTTGGTCTTTACTACAGACATTTCTCTGGATTTTTTTATTATATTTTGCTGTAAATGATGAAATTCTTTTCACCTAACTTTCTGGCCGTGGAGTATTTTCACAGTGTCCACAGCGCCATATTTGCTACAAGGTGTTTTTTTAGGGGGGGGGGTTGGTCTTTTTTATGCTGTGAAATATTTTCAGTCTTCATTTTCACATCATCTTAATCTCTCAGAAAACCCAAACCTTCCAGCTGATCAGTTAGCTAACTAGTGGCAGGATTAGTTTACCAAACACAAATGTGCAAATGAACATCATTGCCAGCACCTGCGACTGGCTGAAGTTGGTCAAAGCTGGGCCGTTGGCATGTACGTTGCTGCAGCCTTGCACATGTATTTGTGCCACTCTTGCGGCACCCCACCGTGCGGCTGTTTCAGCAGGACAAAGCCCGTCCCCACGCCGCCAGAGCGGTTCAGGCCTTTCAGGCCTAATATGTCTGCTGCTGAACACGTCTGGGACATGCAGGGTTGCACAGCTGCAGGCGTGCTTACATCACGTCCAGAGAAGGCTGTGCCTCCTATTAAATGCCTTCTATATAATACTATATGTTATAGTAGTACAATCTGCATTTCATTTTGACTGTCACATTTTTGATTGTACTATTTTCAGTTAAATGTAGATTAAAGAATATATGTATATATATATTTAATCATTTTAAATTTTTCTTTCATGTTCTGGAAATGGGGTTGTACTTTTGCCGTGTTGGGATAAAAAGAATCAAAGAGGGCTGGGAAAGTGAGAAAAATAAGCTTTCAGTGACAGTGAAGCTGTATGATTTGGAAATTTCTCCCTTTTGTGTGACTGTCTCCGGCACATCAAAAGCCCCTTCAACCACTGAAAAGCATGAATGCTTCATCCATTTGCATAATACGGCTCCTCTTTTGTTTGGAGTGTAGGTGATTGTTTAATTTCAATCACATCCTCATTAACACCGAATTTTTACACCACTCATATTTTGCAATGCTTTTATGCCTCCAACCGTTTTCAAAAAAAGAAACACAACGCCTCGATGTAGACGTTAGGGCTTGTGTTCGGGTTGCAGAACTCAAAGAGCCTTCATCAGCTGCCTGTTTAATCCAAAGCTAACAAGTAATCATCAAGTGCTAATAAGCCGAAGTGACAGAGCCGCTCACGCAGCCACAAAAGTTGGATTTGGAAAACTGTGTGCATCACATTTTAATTTGCACATGCTTTATAACATGACAGCATCCACATCAAATGCTTTCATAGCAAATAAATCCCACTGGCAAAACAGCAAATAGCAAAATTATGTGTTGGAGCCGGAATGAGGTTGACGACAAATTTACAAACGGAGCCCACAATATGCTGAGATGTGATGAGGAGGAAATTATAGCCGCCGTCTTTCCGTGAGACTGAATTGATGTGACACGAGATACGAGAGTTAAGGAAAGAACTGTGCGTGTTTGACAAAAAGAAAATATTCAGTTTTAAATCTAGTTTTTGGTCGTTATTTAATTTCACAACTATGATTGGGTCTTCCATCCCAAAGGGAAAGGTGAAATTCACTTTTCTCACCCTGGCAAAGGAACAAGGTCAGCCAGTGTGTTAGATGATAATTATGTGGCTCGAGGACATTTTAGCAAACGCGGCACACTTTTAAACACATCCCTCTGTCATGTTTTTGAAATAATGTCAGTCATTAGCAAAAAAAGAAAGAAGTTGCTAATGCTTACAAGTCTGGGCTGATGTTGCTGTTTAGATTCACCCTTAAAGCTTTTAAAGCTCTCTGTTTTCTAATTTGTTTTGGGCGAAAGTGAGGAAAATCTGTGTGCTTTAGATAGGGAAACAAAAGAAAGCCCAGGATTGAGAAAAAACACCATAAACTCAAATTCAGCCAAAGTTTAAATACCAAAAAACAGCGCTAAGCTCTCATTGTCAAAGATGTTGCTTTAAAGCACGAGGATCCTGTAGATTACCGCTTTCAAGGAAAGGAATTCTGAACAAATGCAGCTCAGTTTGTGCCTCCAAGGAAAGCATTTTGAAAGTTTTGCATTGCTTCATTCAAGTCACACATAAAAGCCAGAAGACAAACTTTGAAACATTCAGCAGGTCGTTTGAGGATTTTTGAAGCCACAAATCCTCAGTGACTCCTCTCCTCTGCTGGAAAAAAGAAAACATCCTGTTTGTTTGGTTGAAGAAATATAGTTGCACTTTGTGAAACAGCCTGAAAAATACATTTTACTTTGCGGCAGATTATAATGATTTTTCATAAATTCAGCAGAGGATTCTGGGTGCATTTTCAATAGAGCATTAAGAGTTGCCAAACAAGTCGCTGGTTTTCATGAATTTATCTTCAGAAATGTCTTGTGTTTTTAGCTGGAATGAAAGAATCAATAAAAAAGACTCAAATGTGAAAATAATTGTTATATATAAAAGAGTAAATCTGCAGATTAAAACAGAAAAAATTCCTTTGCAAGTACTTATTATTCTGCATGAAAAGTTACAAATATAAAGAGAATCGGTAATAAAACAAAAATGGATGGATGGATGAAATGATGATATTAAAAATTGTTATTACTGTATTATAAATTAACACATCAGGTAACGGCCCTTAAAAGGATATAAGTCTGTAGCTACAGTGTAGTTCACCTATTACTAGTCTATCAAAGTAGTTCTGCATAATTATTCATTTAAAATAGTCTTTATTTATTTCGTCCTGGTATCGCCCCTCAGTTCAATAGCCTGAGTCGCACAAGCCTGGAGACTGTTTGATAATTGCCTGGCAACAGTCGGTTGCTAGGAGAAATGTGCATTCTCTGACCAGTTGGAAACTGGTTGCTGGCAGTGACTTGGTGAAATCGTTTGCAAAGAGGTATATAATGCTGCACTGAAAAAGTACTTGTGATTCCTTTGGTTGCAACCAGGTTGCTGCAGTTGCATTTCTGCACATGTCAATTACTCACCTAGCAACCGCTTTCACTCAGCAGCCTCCAGAAGTTGCCAACAATTCTGTAAGCATGTGGGACTAAAATAAGCCAGACTAGCGCCCTTCAAGCCATTGTTTCCAGGAGTTGTCTTAGGCAGGAACTACTGGCTTATAAGTATTCCTTGCACTTATTTGATACCTTAATAACAGAAGGTAACATCAGGTTAAATGTGTTTTGAGTAATTCTAGCTGATGGAATTGCCATTGCTTTTTACTGACAGCATACTATTGAGAGACAGCAATGAAAATATAGGCAGTGGCACTCTTATTACAGTGCAAGTCCAGGGTGTGTGGGCTGTAAAATATAGTAGTCCCTTGCTACCCCTTCGTTCCCCATTCCCACCTGAAAATCTTTTACCTACCTATTAATTATTTCATTACTACAATACGAGTACAAGATATTTACGCAGCTATGATCTAAACAGTAAATTCTGTCTGTCTTTCAGGTCCACAGAAAGACCTTAAACCCAGTGTTCAATGAGACATTTCAGTTTGGCGTGCCGCTGAATGAGCTACATTCCAGGAAACTGCATTTCTCCGTGTACGACTTTGACCGCTTCTCCAGACACGACCTGATAGGCCAGGTAGTGGTGGACAACCTGCTGGACTTCAGCGAGGGCACCGGGGACAAACCCATCTGGAGGGACATTGTGGAGGGCACTGCGGTAAGAAATAACCCAAAATAGACATGCTCATTTGGAGGAGATGCCCACTGTAGATTAGATTTGATGAAATTTGAATGAGCCTTGTGGTGCATTTGGGCCGTTGCAGCTGCAAATTATGGGCCAAAGCTGTGATAAATAGAACTGAAACAGAAATGGGAAATCTGACAGCTTCTATTTGAGATTTAAGGCAGAAGTGGGTGCCATAACGTTACAAAAATGAATCTCAATTTTGGCCTCGGAAGAAAGAGAAAACAAATATAGCTGTATGAAGGTACAAAAAGGTAGACACAGACACGAGGTGAGTCAGAGTTATTACACCTGTTTTTCAATAGTTCTTATTTTTATTGCATTTTAAACCTCTTTTGTTCAGCTTAGTTTCAGTTTTGGTCATCTCAGCTTTGTTTTTATCAAAACAAGCTTATGTTCACATATGAGCGCATAATGTTCTGCCAGTTAAATGTTATTTTTATATCAGTTAACTAAAATGTTTCAATATTTATTAAAGGGTTAACATATTGGGAAGTTGAAAGAAGGAAAAAAAGGACCTGCACTGTTTGTTTTTCTTGTACTCTGCTGCTTCAGTTTTAGATTTTTTTTTTCATGTCTCTATGACAAAGAGAAAAACAATCTCAAGGATTTTAGAACTTTCAATAACTCAAACGTTTAACAAAACCTTTGGCCGTCACTGTCTTGTATTTCCTGTTGGACAAAAGATGCAGTGAAAAAGTTTATGGCCCTGAAAGTAAAGCAACAATTGACTGACGTGCCATGAATTGTTTGCATTTTTCGAATAATGACAACAAAAGTGCAGTAAACTGAAAAAAGTAGTAAATCCTTGGCTTTTAACTGCGTGAATTCTCTCGGGTACACTTGCACACAGTAATTTGCAGGTAGGTTATCGAGCAACTGGAAGAACGTGCCACAGTTCTGTGGATTCAAGTTGTCTCTGGTGCATTTTTGTCTTAATGTAATCCCAGACCCACACCTTCTGTTTGTTGTTCTGGTGACTCGAGATAGTTCTTTAGGATTCGGTTTGTTTGGGCTCGTCGTCCTGCTTCAGACATAATTTGAAGCCAGTCAGACATTTCTCTGATGGTCATGTATGATGTAATCTCTCCCCAGATCTTCCAGATTTCCCTGAGAGTACAGAATTATGTTAACAAAAAAAAAAAACATTCAGTTACCAAAATGACAAAAGCATGAAAAGCCACAATAGTTTTACTTTTAAAGACAGCCACGTACTAAATATGTGGATGTCTAAATACCTGAATTCTTTTACTTTGAAAATCATTTTCTGAATTGATGTGGTTTGTATTTAATGTCATTAAAAGTTTCAAATATTTGATAAATATGAATAAAAGATGCTTTAAGGCTTCTGCAATTAAACTGGACAATTTTTGGACCGAGTCAAGAATGTTTTATTACTCAGGTTTTGCAGGGGAAATTAAGACTCAAATACTAACACATGTCGGAATCATCTAAAATAAACCCAGCTTGTATTGTAAATGTAGGAGGAGGAGAAGTATAGAAATGGTACAGAGCGGAAATGGCCTGCAGCACAGATTAATTCGCAGTCTGGTAAAGTAACAAAGCAGCTCAGAAGAGTCCAGATAGATTACTGGAAGGGCAATGCTAGCCACTTCCAAACTTTATATTAGGCAATGTCCAAGTAGATTTATATGAAATATTCATAGAAGGCTATTAGCAAATTAGATGGAGCAGAGTCTTAAACATTTTTTGGCATGGGGCTTTAATTTATTAAGTAAGTTTAAAGCATCAGCGTCATCGGCGTATTTCAGTGTTTCACTTTGGGAAGTATTGATTAGTGAGCCTCAAAGCCACTAAGGAGCCATCGCATCACCGTGTGATCTGAATACCACCGGTATCATTACCGAGGTGCCACTGAGAGCACGGGCAGATCAGCAGATAGCACTAGAGGCAGAGATATAAAAAGCCCACATGTCGTTGCTTGTATTTAACTCTTTCCTAGTCAGTGACTTCAGCAGATCAGTGTATGATTCATTTGCAGCGACAGCATTTCCCCCGTGCCCAAACACTCCTGCTGTCCACATCGGGACACCTGCTGTCGCGCGCTGTCAGTCACAGATCTAACTCGTTTCAAGCACAGATAGCAAACCACAGAATTCTTATCTCTGTGTTTCTGATGCTGCGTGTGATCTGTCTGACCTCGCCCCATTTCTGATCTCTGTTTGCGTGTATATTGACCTACAGGAGAAGGCCGATCTCGGGGAACTTAATTTCTCGCTGTGTTACCTGCCCACTGCAGGCAGGCTCACCGCTACAATCATCAAGGCCACCAACCTCAAAGCCATGGACCTGACTGGTTTCTCAGGTAAAGAATTAACACATTCACACACATCATGCTGCTGCAAGACCTCCAGCAAGCACTCTGACTGGAAACTCATTTATAGGAAAAATATGACAGAAAACAGCTTAAGCGCTGTCTGCAAAAACAGCTGCTGGTGATATATGTTGCTTTCCTGAGTGCTTTTAGCTTTATATCCTGATCTGACTGATCACTGGCCAGATGTATACCATAATAACTGGCGTGAAGCCCTGTAGAGATATTTTTCTCCTGTGGGTAAACATCACTGGTAAACATGGTGTTAGATCCTTTTTCGATAAAATAGTCATTTACATGCCATTTAGCAACAAATGAAGAAGAAAGTCTTCTCCAGCAGAGGCCGCCGCCACAGATCGGTGTAATGCGGCTTTGTAACACATGACGGAGGACGCCAACTCCTCTTTCGTTACCGTTATCTCCACTTTCAATAAAACCAACAAGCGTGCATAAAAAATGTTGTCAGAAAGGAATTCCCCAAAACCTAATAAATTACTTACAGGAGCAGACGTAGCGTGACGAGGCAAATTACTACAAATCTTTGCTAAATATTCCCTGAATATATAGAGCATCACCAGATTGACTGTATTTAACTGTGTGACCAGAGCTTCAAGGGGTAGAGGCACCTCAACTATCTGACCTGGAGGCGTTGCAGACGTAGAAATGCGAATCCAAATTCTGATATTTAATTAACAATTATATTAAAAAGAGATTTTAGTTATCCTTCACTTAAGGGCTTGATGATTGCCCTCTCAGATTAAATGAGATCTGAAATGTTAATGATCGCACGCTGCTATTGTTCCTCGCTGATCCCGACATGATTGCGGGCCCGGAAAGATGCTTAAACGTGGCATAAAAACAGAGTCGTGTGGGTGTGTGTGTTTTCCTTGGCTGCTGTCACCAGGCTGCACATGTTGAATGGATAACTGAGGTGATTCAACCTGTGCTGCTTTTCTCCCTTTGTGTTCTTAATCCAGCTTTGCCAAGGTGACTTGATTTTCATGCCTTTTATGCGTTACAGATGCGGATACCTGTGAACATAATACCTAACAGCATTCACAGGAGTCCCCTCTTATCTTATTCTCTCTGCTTCCGCCCCCTGCTTCTCTCTGGCTCTCTCCACCTCTTTCTTCTTCTGCTCCTCTCCACGCCTCCCCCTCTTCCTTTTCCCACCACCTGCTTTCTTTCCCTTCCCATCTTCCTTGTTCTCCCCCCCTCCCCGTTCTCTGCTTCAGATCCGTACGTGAAGGCCTCTCTGGTATGTGACGGGCGGAGGCTAAAAAAGAGGAAGACCTCCATCAAGAAGAACACGCTGAATCCCACGTACAACGAGGCGCTGGTGTTTGACATTCCCAATGAAAATATAGAAAATGTATCCATCATCATCGCAGTGATGGACTATGACTGGTGAGCACGCTGAGGTGTTATTATAGTGAAGCACGCTCCAGGGGATTTCAGATCAATTCAAGCGTTGCTGTGAAGTAGCTGCTTATTGAATGTGCGCTTTTTGCGCATGAGGCGCGATGCTGCTTTTGGGTCATCACATTTTGACGCGCTGCAGCTGTGTTGAACACGATGAGGGGCCCCTTGTGAGTCAGCCTCCTTGTGGATGTTCCCTGTTTTACATAGACGGGCACCTCATGAATAAGAATGATTTATGCTAATGGCGAAGAAGGAAGTGTAACCCTGCCAGCGTTGGGCTGTCTGACGCTTGCAGCAACACTTGGCTGCTTGATGTGTTTGTGTACAAATGCACCGCCTCCCTATTATGTAGCCTGCCCTCCATTTGGCATCTCTATAGGTGTGTGCTTTTGTATGTTTGTGCTCATGCCTGCTTCCTCACTGACAGAGGTTTTATACAGAGCTGTGTGTATTTGTGAGCTGCTATTCAATTCCCTTCCTCAACCGCTGTATTCTTTTCCCAATACTCAAGGTTGATAAATGAGACTCTGCGGCTGCTTCTTACAAGCCCTGTCTCCCTCCTTCTGCTTTTCTAATCCCTCTCTTCAACCGTTTCCTTTTCTAACTGCTTGTTTTTCTCTCTCTCTCTCTCTGTCTCTCCCATCCTCGCTTCCACTCCTCCTGCCCTTGCTGCGTATCAGCATCGGTCATAACGAGGTTATAGGGATGTGTCGTGTAGGGAGCGAAGCTGAAGGTCCGGGGAGGGAGCACTGGGCTGCCATGCTGGCCAATCCTCGCAAACCAATAGAGCACTGGCATCAGCTTGTGGAGGTAATGAGCATACGAGCGTGTGAGTCTATGCATGTGCATCTGTGTGCTTTCACTATGAGTACATATGCTTGGGTGCTGAGCATAACTATAATAATTTATACAATATGATGAAAATGATTTAGCATTAGCATAGTAACAGTGACATTAGCATGGAAGAAATGGTACAGTTTGAGTGGAAGGAGTAGCAGTGATAGAATAATTACTCAGCTTTTGTTTAAACTCTTCCTCTGATGGTCCCAGGCAGTATTTGTTATTAGAGCACCGACAGGCTGCAGAGCATGACACATTCACTTAAGAAGCCGTATAATATTACCTTGACTTAAAGTGAAGCAGCTGTTGCTGAATTTCATATTTGTTGCAGTGGATTTGCTCACAAACATCAGCGTTCCGCTCTTTTATAGATTTTATTAGGTCAAATTTGAAAGGTTAAATTCTCAGAATTTGCTGGTGGTAAGATTAAGAGGACTATTTACATTTCAAAGTTCTTGACCAAACATCTCTATTCCACTGAGCTCAGAGTTGTTTAGGTTTTGCCACTGTTAGTGATTATATTTGGGAATCTATTTTCAGGTGGAAATGTCAAACAAAAGCAAAGGCCTTTAGAGGTCTAGAAAAAGAAGCAAAATAAAATTCAAAAACATTCTACCATAGGTAAGAGGTAATAACAAATACTGCCTGGGAACATATGCACTTTCATATGAGAGTTAAAAGTAATTATTACGCAGGATGTGCCATTGTGTGAAACACCTCCTAATCTCTATAATGCATAATTATATGTAGATAAGCTTAGATAAATGTCATCATTTCCAGCAGACAGACTTTCTTATCTTTTCTGAGTCAGGTAAGCTGTTTCCTTACACTGCTCACATCCACCATATGAAACAACAGCTGCTGGCTCTTTCATATTTACGTATATACCTCGCACACTGTTGCACTGTTCCTTTAAAGTGGCAGTTCACCCCAAACTAAACCTACATGTTTGCCTTCGTCATGTAGTGCTGTTCATCTATTTGAGTGAGTCATCCAGTTTTGGAGATTTGACTGTTGACTGTAGAAATGTCTGGCTTCTGCCTGCTTTGCCTTTGATGTGCCAAAAAAGAGCCATATTAAAAAACTCTGCAGAAATGTCTTTTTTTGGAAGGCATGCACTGGTTATTCAGGAAAAAAATCCTCAGACCTGAGCGGCTTCATGTAGAAGCCATTTTCTTTCTATGAAACAACACCTGCCAGCCAGAGGAAGCGTACAGCCAGCTAATGTTACAGCTCAGCTGAGTGTTTGCATCCTGCCACGCTTTCACAAGCGTGAGCCTCTCGTCACAGGAGGCTGCACCCTTCCCTCTGCTACGGTTGGTGTAGTTCAGTAGACAGAAAAAAAGCATCTCTTTCAATTTCTGGAAAATGACATCTTTTCTGTGAATTTTCAACTCTTTTTAGTTTTTTTTGTTGCCTCTACTGGAAGGTTTTGCATGATTCAAAGATCCCTTTGTGTCTTTTACTGGGGTTTGCAGTACCTTCGTTAATCCTCTGTGTGAAACAAGCCTTTTTGGCAGTCTTACTTTGAAGCAATCCCTCCTTTTAAGCCAACTTTTTCTTCTTGGCTACTCCTTATACACAGAAGGGTTGGTGAGTAGAAAGAATATCTGAAATCAAGTCTTTAGAGACGCCTGAGGTGTCATCTAAAGCCACCATATTAACCTCCTAAGACCCGAACTCTTCCACGACATGTATTTTTAATTTCTCTTTGGTATTCGGGCACATTGGGGCCCGATGAATGTAAAAACAAAGAATTAACAGATTTGTTTTTTACCTTATTTTTATTTTTAAGAAAAATAAGAGCCACATATGAGGATATTCGTTTAAAATTTTGATAGAACAGTAGCAGCATAATGTCCTCATAAGTGAATATCAGGCCCATGTAGAGCAAAATTGAGTACTTTAGTCTAAATTACCCAAAATGTGATGTCCACATATGTGGATGCCAGGTCCTAGGAGGTTAAAGAAAAGGCAGTCTGTACAGCTGGACACCAAAACAACAGCTAAACAGCACTGCAAGCCACAGATAAAATATGTGTTAGATTTGGAGACTAACTAAAACCTTAAATACTATTTTGAGAAAAAAGTCGAAATGTGAAGATTAAAGCTGTCGTTTCAAGTCAAGCGACTGCCAACTCTCTACAAAACGCCTCGTGTACATGAGTTAGTGAAATCGTACTTCAGTAATGGTTTCAGTAGCAATCACACAGTGTGGTGATAAGTGTAAGGACATTGAAGAGACGCAGAAGCTGCATCTGGTCAGAACAAAAAAAAAAAAAACCACACAAACTTGGACGAGTTGGCCAGATTTGTACAAAATTAAATATCCGGCAATGGACAGATGCAAGGATGTCGATGTTTACAACCCTCGTGCAATAAAGAGAATGTATGTTGTGTCACAAGACGCAATAATGGTAAAAGGCCTGCATTTGTATAGCGCTTTACACTACATTCAGTCATTCACCCACAGGCGATAGCAAGCTACATTGTAGCCACAGCTGCCCTGGGGCGCACTGACAGAGGTGAGGCTGCCGGACACTGGCGCTACCAGGCCCTCTGACCACCACGGGGTTAGTATCTTGCTCAAGGATATTTAGCATGCAGCCAGGAGGCAGCCTGGGATCAAACCACCAACCTTCTGATTAGTGGCTGACCTGCTCTGCCACCTGAGCTACAGCCACCCTAGCTGATAATAAGACAGCCGATCAAGTTGCTTCAATAACTCTACACGTGGCATTTTGCAGAGGGCATATCGGCCGTGGCAGCTGTTAATAATTTTTTTCCTTAATGTTGCCCTAATACTGTGTTGCACTGTAACTCTGTGCATAACACATAAGCAACTACACTTTCCACCTAAAAGCATGATAGACAAAGTAAGATGAGTAGCCGTGGTACTTCAGCATAATGTATAAAATTTACATTTTCTTTTTCCTTTTTTTTAACTGAATGTATCAAAAGTGTTTTCTTTGTCACAAAGAATTAACATAATTGTCAAACGTATTCTCCCTTGCAGGAAAAAGCAATCGGTACATTTGTGTCAAAGAGTTCCACCACATCCTCCCCAAAGCCACACATCGTGGTGGACAGTCCCCACTCCGATTAAAACTGTGAGTCTCTCCTGACTTCGTTCTTTCCACGCCATGGTTTCTGAGCTATTATTTTCTTGTCATCAGGATATGGTAATTTGTGTCATCACTCCGGTAGCAATAAAATATCTCCTGGAGTTCAGCTTGTAAAGTGGATGCACTTTTTTTTAAAATCTGAAAGTGTAGTACATATCTACAAAATGTGCAGCAGATGCTTCTCCAGACAGATTTACACTGGAAAACTAGTCAAGTCTTTAAAAGCATGACCTGACTGGGAATGTGTGATAAAGTGGAAGCTGTGGAGCTGTCAGATGTAGGAGCTGTAAGGCAGAGGCATGTGTATAATCTCGATGTTATGGGTTATATAATGCATCTCAACCCTCCTCCCTACAAACGTACAGTACTACGTGCTGTTTATATCTTCTCGACCCCCCTCCCTCCCCCTAACTCACACTCTTCCTTAATCTGCTTCTCCCCCCTTATTCCTTCTTTCCTCAGGTCATCATCATCTCTACAGCTCCAGACTTTGCTTTCTTTCTTCTCATCTGTGAATAATTCTCTCCATCAAAGAAAGAGAGACGTGGAGACACTGCTAGTGTCCAACTGCTAGTGCTGTTCTGCTCCTGCTAATGAATCCTTCAACTCCTGCGCTGTCTTTACTGAGCTGGAGGGGGGAAAAATCAGCTCCATCCATCACAAGCTACACTTTTGAGCATCAGACTACACATATACAAACACATGTGGACACTTAACGGTACAGTGGACTGAAATCAGGTGTACATTTTGGGATCTAGCGAGGAAACACCCACCCACACACACACACAGACAAATACACAAATACAGAGTTTGTAGTATGTGAGTAGTCCATGTGTGCTTCAGATTAGTGTAGTATTTCATCTAGAAGGAGTGTGACGTGACAAACTTTTTCTCATTTGAAAACTAAAAAAAGTCAAAAGTAAGCCATCGTAGAATGGTCATTTCAAACAGGACCAAAGGTTCATGCCCTTGTACAGACTACAAAAGAAGAAAATCCTTATGTCAATATTTTTCTTTTAGTGTACAGTATATGCCGTACTGTATAGGAATACATCTCATGTAGTACTAGCAGGGCGAAATATCCACCGTGGATACTCTCGGCCATTTTGGACGCCTTCTCCAGGGTTCCTACCCTCTGGTTTCAGAGTTAACTCGCTTATTTTCCCCAGAGGAAAGATGACGAGGCATCCAGTGGTCTTTATTGATGTCAGAAGAGCGAAAAATGAGGACAGACTCATTGGTCTAAGCATGTTACATAGCCTTGAAATGTGTCCCTCTTCCTCATGCTTTTTGTCACAGTCCTCATGGTGCTCGTTAGTATTTTTTAAATTATTTTGCTCTGTCATTTGTGTGAAACAGTATACATGCAACCATGCGGAAATGAGTTTATTCATGCCATTTTTTTTACGGTCCACTGAGGATGAGATGATGCGAGACACGAACTATTTGATCGACACTGGCTTTCAGGCCAAATCGCCAGACTTTTCCTAATGTAGGACAAAACGGGTTCAACGAATCCTGGCTTTAGGATTGGACCAGCATCTGTTTGGAGTGCACTAGCTGGAGGATGTATCCCACACCGAAGGATATCACCACTCTAATTTATTTTTCAATCATTCCAGGACAATGTGTTTTTTGTTGTTTTTGTTCCTCAAGCTTCAATTGACAAAATTATTAGTCCATATCATGTCACCGACAAGACTTTAGGAGGACACACACGTCCGTGTTGCTTTTATTAGTGTGTGTTTCTGTGTTTGTGGGCGTGTTTGTTTTGTATCGTGCGTGTCTGTGCGTGTGTGTATGCCTGCGTGTCACTGTGACCTTGTGTGTGACACGTTTTTGTGCTCACCTCCACCTTTTCCTCCTCTCCCGTGTCCTTTTCCTGTCTTGCCTCCCTCGCTCCTCGAATCCCGGCATCCACAGACTGTGAAAAGCGCGTCTTGGAGCCAACTTTGTGTTGTGTCTTTACAAGGAGCTATTTTCTGTGTGTGTATGTGTGTGTGTGTGTGTGTGTGTGTGTGTGAGTGAGTGAATGTGTATGTACTATACGTGCCTCATTGCACTAGGTGGGGAAACACTGTCTTTCATAGACATTAGTTTGTATTGTCTATGTCGTCTCTGAAATCAGCTGCCAATCATTCAGCCCTTCTCTCCTCTCTCACCCTTTGCCTGATGTAAGTAACTGTGTTGATTGTGTACTTCTTTCAGTAGTTTGTGTACTGTATGTCCGAGGGAAAATCAGGACGGCGCTGGGATTGATCATTTTAATTGTTGGGTGTGTTTTGATTACATTCACGAGAAGGAAGACAACAAAAAATAAAAGGTTTAAGGGAAAAAAAAAACAGATCAAGATAAATTTAGATCCCCATAAAGGCGAGACATCAGGGAGGAGGTGTTGTGAGAAACGAGCGCTTGAAATATCTGCACTACTTGTGTAAACCGATACAGACTTTTCAAAGCCATGTCTGTCACCACACTGTAACCTCAGCAAAACAGTACAACACCTCACTGCAGCTACTTGTATTGTTGCCATTTCAGTCTCATCCTCACGTGCACAAACTACACACGTGTGTGTATTTTGTGCGTGCAGTTTGGGGATGGGGGGGGGGGGGTCTAGTTTTCCTTTGGATCAGTGAAGGTAGCAGGAGGTTATAATTACATCTGAAAGTATTTTGTGTTGTTTGTCAGATGGGAGGTTATTGATCAGCTTGTATAAGTAGATATGGTATTGATCCATCGGTCTAGAGGCCCCATAAACTCTCCTCCTTTCCCAGCCTCTCTCCTTCTCTCTCTGCTTGTGTCTACCCTATTTAGCCCTAGTGTTACTGCCTTGTGATAGACTGCAAAACTCATACTGGAGCCAGCACATTCCCTTATTCTCCTCCTCCCTCTGTCCACCCCCCCACCCCCACCCCATCTAAACCCCTCCCTTTCTGTTTCTGTCTGTCTGATTACTCATTTTCTCCTCCAGCAATCCTTACCTTTCCTCCTGCAACTCTCCATCACCTAACCATTTTTCCTGCTCTACTTTTTCTTCCCCAGTTCCTTCAGCTTTCTCCCCCCATCTTGCCCTCTTTCTTTCTCTCTGTGTATGACAACCCCACCCCACCCTTTCCGTCCTCCTCCCTATTCTCCCCCTCGCTGTCTTCTCTCGTTTGTGCAGTTCCGAATGGTCATGGGGAAACATGTTTGCATGCTTATATTAACATGAATGATGTCAACTTGATGCAATGAAAATTATATAAGTGATGCTTTAAGCAAAATCTGACAAAGAACTTGATACTAATACTACTAATGACGACTAAAAGGAGATCTAGCAGATGTTTATCTCTGTGGTCAAAAACAACACTGAAGAAAAAGGATTGTTTATGCTGTATTTATCTTTCTCGAATTGGTATTCCTTTTGATTTTCATTTGTTCTTTTTATATATAATTTATTCAAGAGGTTTACTTTTTTATTGGTTAATGCTGAGTATTTTGATTGAGAGGTTAAGCCAGGGCGATCGTTTCAGTCGAAACAGCTGTACCAGGTCGCAGGATGTCTGTGAATGTGTAAGTAACAGTGTGGCTGAAGTAATGATCATGGAAATAAAGGATATGTATCATCCAGCCTCGTGTTTCTTACTTCCCTTGATGCACTGGGCTGTCACAGATGCCAGGCAGTGTGCTACGTGCTATATATAATATACAAACTTCACAAACTTCTGAGCATTTCACATGTCCACAGTGTATATTTGCCTCAGGCATAGAAGGTAAGACCTGGATAGAGACTGCCTGAACCCTGAACTTTTTTATTTATTTTTTGAGTTTTTGGACTTTCAGCTGTGCATTACCTCGCATGTAATTATTCAGCCACTTTGTCATGAATTCTTTATTGTGGCCACATTTTGCCTAAATGCAACGTGGAGCACCGTCGCCTGCCCTGTGTGCGCACCCACATCTGCACTCCTACTTCTATTTTGTCTCCCTTTCTTTTAGAAAAATCACTCATATCATTTGTCATGTGGTTATTATCCCTCGTTAAAGCCCACCAGCAGCAAGCTGCACCTCCGGTGTTTCGGCAGAAAGCAGAGTGAGGAGGAAGAGGAAGCTCAGATGTGCAGAGGAATGACAGAGAAGGAGGATTAGGGGGGGATTAAACAAATGAAGGAGGATGAAGAACCACAGAATGCCAGCGAGGAAGAGAACAGGAGGAGGAGGAGAACACAAATGGGAAAACCTGGAGGAGAGAGGCGATAGCTGCTTGCAGGATGTGTGGAACTGGACACAGGAGGAGGTGGAGGAGGCTAGTTCTGTATATAGACACACTCATAAAGGGGCACCTGCAGCATACTGACAGTGTTAACAGTTCAAGAAGTGCAAAAGACACACACACACGTGACATCGACCAGTTAGCACAGCTTTAATGGGCTACGCTCTTGAGCAAAAAATGAAAGGAGGGGCTGGGTGGGGGGGGGGGGTGCTGTCTCCATGGCAACTTTCCCACCGTGTAAAAAAATCATTTAGTCGGAAAGACATTTCACTCAGTTCACTGAACTGAAAGAGGCAGAGAGGAGGGAGGGGGGAGCAAGTGAGACACTGGGTGTGGGAGTGTGTGTGTATGTGTGTGTAGCATAGAGCTGTGTGTATCACGCTTGAGGGACAGATCTAAAGGTATCTAAAAGCTGACAGCAATTCATTAACCCTTATTGCAAATATATCTGATTATTAAACATAATGATAATGAATTCGCCTGCATCATTAAAGATGTATGCTGTAACTCTGGGTGATGCTTTGGTTTTATAGTTTTCTTGACAGGGCCATCTGCATGGAGCCCAATCTTTATGTAACATGTTGAAATTCACTTTATGCCACGACATTAAACCTGTGTCTCCAGCGCGCCGGAAACCTTTACGTGACGCCCAACTTTTGCTTTCTCATTTTGAAAGTACGCCAACCACTTATTATGCCACGTATACAGTTTTTAACATTTTATTCCAAAACTATAAATAATACCCGAAACCTTTCAAAATAATGAATTCAATGAATGCATGCAAGTGGAAACTTCAGCCAGCAGGGGTATTAGAGGAGCCTGCCTCTGCAGGGGAGCAGTGTATTAATACAGGAGTGAGCCCCAGGATCTGACCTTCTCTGCAAACTGCTGCCATGGAGGAACTTGCTATTCACCTGATGAGCACAAACTTATGTAAAACATCCACTGACATTAAATTGCCGCATGCATGGCTTTAAATGATGAATGCTCGGGAAGTTCTGTACAAGATTAGAAACTGAGGTAAAATCCATAATTAAACTCTGTTTTATTACTTTTCATTGCTGGTCCATGATTTGACAGAAAAAGGTAATTTTCTATGAAGATTTTTTAAAATACTATCAGATCTAATACTCTGGGCAGGAGTGTGTCCAGCGGAGCTCATGGGACGGAGCTGTCTAACCAAAATATAACTGAATTAATTATCTTTGAACTAATGACACAAATAAATTTTAACGCATTCATTTAAATATGTCTGTGTTACTCCACTTTCTGCTTCCACCTCACTATATGTTGGATCCAAATATTGCATTTTGTTCTCCATGTCATTTATTTTAAAGCTTTTAGATATGATTTTAAAACATAAATTTAAATGTTGCCTTTTTTATATGTTTTTGTTTTATTTTTTGTTTTTTAATAGTTTTTTATGGTTTAAAGTGATTTACACATTAATAATTAATTGTGATCTAACAATATAATGCCTGTGCTTCTGGAAAGGCCCCTTCCCTTTACTTCAGGCACCTTATTTATTGCTAAAACCTTTCTTAAGTTAGATTTTGACATTGCTACCTCACCACTTTGCAAAACAGTTATTCAATTCTGAAGAATTTTCAGGCTCTTTTGCAGCACAGTTTTTACGTATTACATTGTTTCAGGTTGCACAAAAGCCTACAAATCACACCTAAGGTTTTCAACATAAATTTTTCTACATTTGATTTATTTCTGATCAAATATTACGATTTCCTGTTGGCCACTTTTCCTTCACATTCATGGAAACGCCTCTGGTAACCTATTTGTCTGGTAACCTATTTGTGTGGATGCCATTGTATCAGCATGCTGGCTGTGATTACCTGTTGTGAGGCGACCATCTGGCCCTCAGCATCCCAGCTGGGTACCAATGTCAGGAGACGGATTGTCTTTACCATACCACCTGGACCTTGCAGACATAGATAGCTACAGCACCAACTATATTTCTGATTCATATTGTATTATGTAATTCTGTGACCAAACAAGGAACATAAGAGGAAAAAAAGAAAAAGAAAACACTGTCTGGTCTTCCAAAGGCATACACAGAAAGCAGGCCTTCTGTAATTGCTTGGCAACTGCTGGCATTGTGTGTGTTGAAGTTCAAAGCAGCGAGACACACTGTATAGTCCTCTGAGCGGCAGAAAGCATCAGAGTTGCAAAGTAAAGGGATGCCTACGCAGGCACACACACACACACACACACACACACACACACACACACACACACACACACACACACACACACACCATCCATTCTGTCAGTTTAATTTGGCCATGATGCTCATTCAAAATAAAAAAGCTCTGTGGAGGAGCTAATGCTTGCATCCAGGGGGTAGCCTTGGGCATAAACCCTCCCTCACATGAACTTTCTTTAAGTCGCCTGAAGTGTTCTTGCTTACTGACGCCCAAATAGAAAAGCTGCTTGGGCCCACAGCTTGTTGCCCTCCTTAGAATTTAGGTTAAATTGATGTGGAGCATTGTTTCTGTGGGAGGGTTTGAGCTTGATTAGCTCTGAAGCGCTTTGCTGAATGCTGTGCTAAGCTGACTGACTGGCTGGCATTACCACAGGGAAGGGGATGCTATTGTTGGACCCACAGAAGCAGCATGCCGATGTGTTACAACTACAGGTTAGCCTCTGGTGTATTGTGCTGATCTGACAGCAGTTAATGTGCCGATAGCTGCTGTGGTAATTATGTTCTTGTTTCCAGCACTGAGGTTGCAAGGGGAATGTGAAAGCCTTTTTATAGAACAATGAAGTTATGAAACCATGAAATCCAGAAAAAAGCAACAACTAGGTTAAGAATGTCAAGCCGAAAAATCACAGGCCATGCTTTGTGGTGAAGATGTTTTTCTCAGTACCATGGATTTTGTCTCGGTAGCTTTTCCTATATGTAACTTACTCTAAACATATACCGAATATAGATAAACAGTCTAACACTAAATTAAAGGAACTTTAAGTTAAAATGTGTAGCCTGCTCTCTGATAACACCATCATCAGTTCATCATTACTAGATATTTGCTGACATCTGCTGGAGGTCTGGATCACAAGCACTTGGATATCTCCAGCGTTTGTCCTCAGAACCCTATTCGAAACACAAAAAAGAAAATAGTCTGGTATTTATTTATTTATTTTTTGGTGGGGGGGGGGGGGTTGCTGTGGCAACACTCAAAGATTTCAATTTCTGTCTCTTCAGTACTGAGCATAAGTTTGCATTAAGCAAATTAATGTGTGATTCCTGTCCTTTGGACTTCGGGAAATTTAATCTGAATGCACCTGCCATTGTTATCTGTAATAGTCAGCTGTCTGGATTTTTCTTGTGTAGATTTCAGTTTTACCCTTGGGAAAAGCCCTCTGGCTGCCTCAGGTTGGTCATTAGATAGATTTAAGGAAAGCTAACTGGAGCCTTTCCTCATCACTCAGGCACTGAAAAGCAAAGATGAGGTTTAGAAGTCTGAGCCAAGACAATATTCACTGATGACCCTGCACCTCCATGTTTCATTATGTGGAGCAATATATATTGAGGGCATTTCATTTTCAGTAATTGCTTACAAGCAGCCAGATAGCAGAGACGTCCGGGCCTGCTCTGGGCACTTACACATCAGTTATGGCAATGGCAAATGTTTATGGGCCAGACGTGGTCTAAAAAGTCATGAAGTGGATTCCACCAAGTTAAGCGTGGGCTGGAAGTGACCCAAACACTTGGAAGCAAGAAGAATTAATGGCTTGACTGTTTTTTGTTTTGTTTCTTTTGTTATTGTTTTGATCTTGTTGTTCTTATTCAAAATAGAACTAGATGAAATTAGCATTTAGGAAAACACCTGGACAGATCATGCTAATATAACTTTGTCTTCTGTCCCTTTTTGTTTTTTATCCTCACCTCTCCGTGCTCCCGTTTCCCACTGTCACCAAGTTCTTGGTCATAGGGGATCATCTGAATGTTGGGATTCTCTCTGTTTAATATTGTGTTAGAACGCACTTGAACTGACTGTTGTTGAATTGGTGCTATTTAAATTAAATAAACTCAAAATGAATTGGATATAATCAGGGTCTTGGCCTTCAGTAAGCCTAAGAAGACAACAAATAAATTCGACAAGGTAACTGGACATCTTTAAGCTTGCAAAGACCCACTTATTTAGGTACATATCTGCTATGTGGGACCACACAAAAACATCTTTGACTGATGAGGACCAAAGCTATTAGTTTTGCATTTTCTATTAATTAGATTTCATTTTTATTTTGTGTTTTAAGGGAACTGCCAGTGCTTTTGTTTAGTTTTAAATGTTTGAAAATGTTTCGATTTAGTTTAAAACCAACCACTAAGAGGAATGAAAACTAGTCTTTGTAAGGGGTATTGATGTGAATTGTTACTTTTTGTGAAACCGATATTGAAACAGTGGTTCATTTATTCTGGTATTGCTGGTTTACGAAACATCTCTAGAGCATATTTTCACGTTTTGTTTCTGATCATGGTAACCCTAATTTTTCGTTATGCTCGAAAAACGTTTTTCTTGGTTACAGTGATATTGACAGTGTATTCACACATCCAAGTTCTCCAGTCGTAAGCCAAATTTCACTGAATTACTTTTGATATTAAAGCATTATATTTTCTCAATAATGGACAGCAAGAATTGAAAATACCTTAAAACCGTGTCACCGTCTTAAAGATTTTAGTATACTTCTATAATTCTGTGTGTTAGAACGGCTTGAAACCCCTGGTATGTTGTGTTTATGGTAATTCCCAAGTTGTATCGTTTTCGTTTATTTTCCTTGTACTCCTTTCGGTGTTCTTGACAACCTGATGTATGCCATATTCCGCTTTGTTGTTATTAATAAAGTTTTTTTTTGTTTTTTTTTTTAATTCTTTGACTCTTGTGGGCATGTCGTTTCGTCACTTCCGCCAAAAATACAACAAACGCTCACGCTAACTGTGCTGTGTAATTCAAGTTAATTTTTAAAGTTACAGTTTGGTCCAACCGGTTCAGCGGTTCGTCGGACAGTCACAGTCCATCAGGTCAGTCTACATCACTTAACAGCTTGAAAAAGGCTTGTTAATTGGGGTTATTTGAACTATATTAGCTTGAATCGCTCACTGACGTTTGCTGTGCTAGCTAACGTTAAAACGAAAGCTGTGCGCACTTCAGCTGTTGTTGACTCGTTAGCTTGCGTTTAACCTCCCCTTGGCGATAATGTCGATTAGCAATATTAATTATGGATTAATGATTAGCGAAAAAAAGCTTGGTTTTAGGTCCTACCTTTAAAACTAGAGCGCACAGCTATCGCAGCAAACATCTGGTATTTTATCACCGGTTTAAAACAAACAAACAAACAAACAAACAAACAAACAAAAAGAAACAAAAAATAAAACATTTCTCGCAAGTGTGCTACACTGAAAAACATGTGCTGTTTTTGTTTTTCTTTGAGAAAGAATAGCAGACTGTTACAGCTTCACAGAGGTGAAGTCACATGCTTCCATCGTACTGTAGCTGCTGGATGTCCCTGAAATCACTATCTTACATTGGGGTGTTTCAGCTCAGAGTGATTTACTTGTGTACCTGACAAAACAAACTCAAAAAAGCAAATAACATAGATAATCGAGCTCGAATTAAGGTAAGAAATCAAACAGGAAATTAAACAAGGTAACGTTAAAGATGGTATCCCAAAAAGTTGAAGCTGTTCGTATGGACTTTGCGTTTTCAGTTGGAGAAACGTTTCGTCACTCAACCAAGTGAGTTCTTTAATCTCAGTTGACTGCAGGTTATAAACAGTGCATTTGCTTATTGACTAAAACTAACATCACTGGTGAGTACAGTACTGTTTAAGCCATGGGTAGCTTCAAATACGTAATAGCTGGAAGTATATATTTTTTCTTAAAGATTCAAAGTAATGGTACAAGGTTCGCTGTCTCTTCAATGACAAACACAACATCAGCTGTGACTGAAGAAGTCACTTTGATGAGTGATGAAATGTTTTTCCCACTGAAAACGCTATGTCCAGATGAACAGAATCAACTTTTTGGGATTTACTTACCTGGATGATTCAGCATGCATCAAGACACTAAAGATATTAGTTCCGATAATAAGAAGACAATATTAAAAAATTAAAATGTAATGCTTTCTAAATGAATATATATGAAATGAGTAGTCAATTAACATGGTTTTTGCTTTTGTTTAGTTTTAAAGGAAAATTGTAGTTTAAATTGTAGCCCAATGTGTCTGTCTTCTCACTGTGCTGCAGAGTATACGTACAGATCATAATAGATGCCATAAATACCACAAAGGCATTTGTCTGTGAAGGTTCTCAGTCATCCAGGTCATCGTAGCCTAAGGAGCTTGGAAAGAAAAGCATCTGGACTTTAAGTTGCTTGAAGACATTTCACCTCTCATCCGAGAAGCTTCTTCAGTTCTAAGGTCAAATGGTGGAGAGTCCCAGATCTGAAGTCCAGACGCTTTTCTTTCCAAGCTCCTTAGACCACAAGGGCCTTTCATCCGAGTTTTAACAAAAGTGATTTTTAGAATTGTTTTGTCATTTTCAATGTCAATTATAGCTTTTTATGAATTATATTTATTGAATCAAGATTTAAGAATATCAGAAATGCATTCAAATAGAAAGGTAGGTGTTACGACCCGGCTCAAAAGGCGCAACATAAAAAAGGAGATGAGTATCGGTGAGAAGAGGTTTCATCTTAAAATGGAAAACCAGGTTGGCTAAAATGGTTGCTGCCACCAAGGCAAAGACAAGTGAGCTCCCTAGGAAGCTTGCCTCAGGTATGCTTTTATCCACACCTGACTAGGTGTGGCCAATTAGCACCAGCTGAACACACTGAGCAGATTAGAAGCTGCAGAGGGACGTAACAGTAGGTAAGAGGCTTAGAGTTACATGGACCAAATCCTACTAATGCTGGTGTTGAAGAAATCAGTCAGACTATATTTATTTATTTATTTATTTATTTTTAACCAAGAAATATTTTTCACACCTAATTTTGGTTTTTATTGTAGTTTTGTTTTTTTAAACTATGAGAACCGTCTCTGTATCTAGATCTATGGTGGCAGGTTCGGCACTCATGGAGCCATCCAGTAAACCTGGGCCCAACCAGGTGGCTGATGTGGTGTTTGTCATTGAAGGGACAGCGAACCTTGGACCATACTTTGAATCTTTAAGAAAAAATTACATACTTCCAGCTATTGAGTAAGTATCTAAAGCTACCCATTGTTTCCTAACTCATTAATGTCATGTAGCCATGAATTAATTTTATTTCATTCACCACAGGTATTTTAATGGAGGGCCTCCAGCAGAAACGGATTTTGGTGGAGATGTGAGTGTTGCTGTAATTCCTGTTTTCTATCTTTTTAACTGCTTATCCAACTTAAGGTTGGGCTAAAACCTTTCCCAGCTGACATAGGGCAAGAGGCAAGGTACACTGTAGACAGTCTAATCTCTGCTTTTTATTCTTTAGCTTGCATTCCCTGTCACTGTTTGCTGAAATTCGAATATGTTTTTTGAATTCTGTGGATAATTTATGATTACTATTTTATTTTTTTTCTAGTACGGGGGCACACAGTATGGCCTTGTGGTCTTCAACACAGTGGACTGCGCTCCGGAGTCATATGTCCAGTGTCACGCGCCAACCAGCTCAGCCTTCGAATTTGTCTCCTGGATCGACAACATCCAGTAAAAATTATTTCCCTATTAAACCTTTTAAACTGCCCCTTTGTTCTAATCATGAAGAGAAATCGTACAAAATCACACTTTTTTTTTTTTCCCCACACAGGTTTATGGGAGGTGGAGCAGAAAGCTGCAGTCTGATTGCAGAGGGACTTTCTGTGGCCTTGCAGCTTTTCGATGACTTTAAGAAAATGAGGGAGCAGATGTAAGCCTGTATTTGTGTTTTCTTCATTGATAAAACAAACCTAGAGGCAGAATCTTTTCATCCAAGGTAACTTGGTAAAAGACAGTGAGAAGCTAATTTTGGCACTTCCTTAAAATAACATATTCTTCTCTTTTCCAGCTCCATGTTTGTATTGGGCCTACCAGAGTAGCTTTTTTAGAATAGCAAGTTCAAACAAGCTGCTTTAGCTGCTACCTCTCAGTTCAATAATCCTTATTTTTCTTATATTTGATCCCGTCAGTTCATCTTCTTTCTGAAACGACACGTTTTAGCATACTTCCCTGTAATTTTAACCCGTTTTCTCTGATTGGCTCCCTCTCTGAAATACCTGCTTAAAATGGCAAATGGGTGGGGCCTCGTTGCTCTCAGTGTCTATGATGAATATATTACGGATGTCTGCTGTTATTAACATTATTATGAGACAAAAATAGAAAAAATTTAATTTGAGTGTTTAGATCAGTTTTGAAATCTGAGTTTTCACCTCACACAAATTACACTCACATAAACTGACCTCATTTTCAAAACTTTGACCATATGTAATTTTGGTTATATAGATGAACATTCACCAAATTAATGGTAAAGGAAAAGTATAATAGGTTCTCTTTAAGAGGCAAAACTATGATTGAATCAGTATAATAAGTCTTCCTTTATTCCCAAAATAACTGGGTCTTCTTGCTAAAATCATCTTTAAAAAGTTTGTAATATCTCATGAAATTCAAGTAAAAAGAAAAAACAGTTACAACAACGCCAGTTTTATTTTTTGAATTAGCTTAGTAGTGATGAAAATCTAAACTTTTATGTCTCTCCCTCTTTCTGTGTGCTGCTGCAGAGGTCAGACCCACAAAGTGTGTGTGCTGCTGTGTAATTCCCCTCCTTACCTGCTTCCTGCTGTGGAGAGTGTCAGCTACACTGGCTGCACAGCAGACAGCCTGGTCAAAATCATCAGAGATGTAAGTAAACACAGATTTTGTCCTCAGTAGATACTTGGAGGACAGGCTGGCTTTTTTGGTGAAGGTTATTTTTACTGGGTTAGATATAATCATAGTATTAACCTTGATATATATTTGTTGTTTTTTGTTTTTTTTAGAGAGGAATTAATTTCTCTGTTGTGGCTCCTCGGAAACTGCCCCCTCTAAGGGCTTTGTTTGAACGTGCGTCACCAGTAGGGGGGGCAGTTGAATCTCTTCCTGACTACAGTCAAGATCCCTTCCACATGGTCCTAGTCAGAGGCATCTCGCTTCCTGGTGAGAAAACTATGCCTTGTCCACTTGTAGCACATGTTGTGTTTTTTTTGGGGGTTTTTTTGCTCTTATACTAAAGATATGTTGTGGAACAATAAGCCTTGATGAATTTTCAATTTTAAGTCTTCTTTGATACACAGTGATATGTAAAGGTATTTGGACTCATGTTAAAGCCTTAGCTTTTACACGCTGGGTGCCATTACGCTGGTTTTCGGGTGGAGGAATTGTTCTTATTTAGATTTGAGAATGGACTGCTAAGTTGTCCGCTTGGTTGGAACTGTAGTTTTGGCACTTTGACATTTTTAGCCCTGGAGGTTGATGTTTAATATGTGAGTAGACAAGTGTACAATGCTGTGAAAAAACAATTTGACTCCTCCTTGTTTTCAACATGTTTCACCTTTTCAAAACATTTTTAATATTAGTCAAAGATGATCAAAGAAAAATGCAGTTTTAGAATGAGGATTTCATTTATTAAGGGAAGAAAAGTTATCCAAACCTACCTGACCTTATGTGGGGGGGAAAAAAAGTTATTTCCTCCCTTGTTAAGTCATTAATTAACTGTGAGTAATCACATTTTTTGAAAGCTGAGTTCACTTTTATTGGCCAAACCCAGGCCTAGACTCTGGTGAACCATGCTGCTAGCCATTATCCACAAATGAAAAAAACAGTGGTGAACGTAACCAGGAGTGGCCAGCCTACAAAAATTACTCCAAGAGAGCATGAACGACTTATCTAAGAGGTCACAAAAGGACCCAAAACAACATCTAAAGAATTGCAGGCTTGACTTGCTTCAGTTACGGTTGTGGCTACACTTATGATTCAACAAAAAGAAAGAGACGTGGCATAATGGGATAATTGTAAGGTGAAAACCAATGCTGACCAAATAGAGCACAAAGGCTCATCTCATGTTTGCTTAAAAAAATGTCTTGATGAACCCCAGGAGTTTTAGGAAAAATATTCTGTGGAATACAACTGGCATAAAACTAACGTGGCATTTCATAAAAGAAACCTCATACCAACAGTCAAACGTGGTGGTGGTAGTATGATGCTGCTTCAGGACCAGGATAACTTGCAAAATTTGAGGAACTATGAATTCTGCTCTCTTCCTGAAAATCGTGAAGGAGAACGTCCGACTATCAATTTGTACTCTGAAGGTTATGCAGCAGAAAGTGATCTGAAACACCTCACTTGTCATCGCCATTGTCCATGCTGATGACAACTTGCATATTAACAATCATGAAACTGAGCTCACAACCATCAATGGTGCTAGTTTTTGTCATAATGCAACTATACCATTTAGAAGTTTGGGGATACCTGCTGTTAGCGGAAACTCAAGAAGTTCCCACTAAATTCAGATAACCAGAATGAACTTTCTGGGTTTTCCTTACCTCGATGATTGAGCATGCATTAAAATACACCAGTCACTCTGCTACTGAATGGCTAAAAAAAAAAAAACTGTACAAAATGAAGTTTCTGGAGTGGCCTAGTTGAAGTCTAGACTTAAATCCATCAGAAATGCTTTGGCATGACTCCCATGCTGCTGAATATAAAAAAAAATTCTACATTTATCACAAATGATTGATTTCAGATCTTCCTGCCAAGGGTGCCACAACCAGTTATTAAGTTTAGTTTTTCACTCAGAGCCAGGTTTAAATAGCTTTTTCCCCTTAATAGATGACATCATCTTTTACAAACTGCATTCTCTATCTCTTCTGGTTATTTCTGTCTAATTTTAAAATTACTGAAACATGACTGTAACTTTGTATATCAGTTTATGAATCATCCATTTATATAAGATTTTTATTTCACTCTGAGCGCTTCTTTATTTGTAATTCTTAAAGGAATTTCTAAAGACTTAGCTACTGTTCAAGGTTACTCCGACACATCTCTGTGATCAGAGTCATAAATGCATATCATGCTTCCAGTTGTAAGAAGTGCAAAACAGAACAAAAAAACGCTTGTACCTTTTCAACTGGACTTCACTAAACAATGGGTGATGTCCCGATGGCTGCAGCCATCTTTTATGTACAGACTATGAGCTTATCTCCCCGTCTCTCTCTCTAGTTTCTGCAGGTGGAGGACCTGGGCCGCACAAACCTGTCATCCCTCCTCCGGTGCTGGCTAGTAGTCAGCCTGTTGTTGGAACTCCACAGCCCCCTCCACCAATAAACACAACCCCTCCTTATCAGGTAATGGGCAAGCAGCCATATAGTGTAAAGCTGGCTGGAGACTAATTCGTGCTGCCTGCTTTTGGCTCAGTTTCAGACAGCGGTGCTTATGTTTCTTCCCTTAAAACGTTTTACCAAGCATTGTCTTCCTTTAATCTGCCCGCTGACAGAATACGCCTCTGACTGCTGCTCAGGTGGCTGCACAGATGGTCATGGAGGCAGCCAACAACCAGAAGAGTCGCTGTGAGTTACCAGAGGGCTCTTTGGGTCTTTGTGAACAAGCTTTTACTTGCAGCGTGTCTGTGTTTACATAGACCATGTGTGATTATGCCTTGGTGTTTAACCCTACAGCATATTTATATATGATATTGTTCGGATTTATGCTTTTTTTTATTTTTTATGTCAGTCTTGTCTTTTTATGCCTTCTTTCCTTCCTTCAGTCCCAGGAATGGGCCAAGGGCCTCCATTTCCCAGTCACCCTGTAGTCAAGCCCATTCAGCCGAGTTTATCAACAGTGAGTACGGTAAATACGCCAATCCAACCAGTTACTCCCAATCAGCAGCCAGTCCCACCCGCAGGACAGCCAGTGCCCAGCCAGCCACCACAGCCACTCCCTCAGCAGCCACAACCCTCTGGAAATCAGACCACGCAACCATCTGCAGCGCCCACTATGGTAATTTCTGTTTCTTCTTCTTCAACTTCCAACCCCCTTTTAAGGGTTAAAAATACAGGAATTTGCAAACAAGGCAATAAATGCATTATTTGGGAAACTGTTCGTATTTCTTGTGTTGCTAAGAGTTAGATTAGAAGAACCGTAGCTCTGTAATGTGTCCCTGGAAAAATCAAAGCTGCAGAGATCAAGCTGGTAGCTCAGACAGACTCAGTGGAGCTGGGTCTGACCACCGATGACAAACTCAATATACTTCAGACATTCAAGAAGAAAAACACTTAAAATAAACCGATATTAGATAGGATATGAAAACATGAACGTCTTGTAACATGTTTTCATATCCTATTATTAAAAGGTGACAAATTAACATCCAAAAAAACGAATAAACTGCGACCAAAAAGTGTGGAACATGATGGACGCTGCTCTAAAATTCATGACAACCTCTTCAATATAATTTAAAATCTAAAATAGCAAAACAATAAACCATCCAGCAATTCACTTATTTGGTTCTGGGTTGCAGGGCAGCAGCCCCTCTCGCGAGCCATTTCCTCCAGCTTATCCAGGAAACATCAGGTCCAGCCAAGAGATATAATCTCTCTAATGTGTCCTGGGCCCAACCTGGGGCCTCCTGCCAGTAGGACATGCCTGGCCAGACAACTTTATATCCAGGACTACCTCAGCTGCCTCCTTTCAATGTAGAGGAGTGGCAGCTCTACTCTGAGCCCCTCCTAAATGACTCAACTCCTTACCATACTGTTAAGGGAAAGCCCATCTGCCCTTTGGAGAAAGCTAATTTTTTCCACTTGTATCCATGAGCTCATTCTTTCACCTTTAAAAGAACTAGAAATAATGGTGCAATAAGATATCTGCATAACATTTAGGACACAACAATTTACTGGTATTTCACATCAATTAAAATCTTAACAAGACTTGGATTAAATGAGTAGTAAGTCTGGTGCTGAGTAGTTACAATTAGTCGTATAGTCGCACACATGCCTACGGTACTAAAAATAAGAAGTGTTTTTCTATATAGGGGATATTAGCGATCAATCGTGATATCATGTAACTAAAGAATTACTTCCATGTTGTCCAGTGCACTGGAAACATTGGCCTTCAAGCATATATATTCCTATTTCCAATGCTGACTTGTCCTGACAGTTGCACATTGCAAAACACTTTCATCAGATTAATTGCAGCGGTGTTTTTGGCTACGTTCACACTGCAGGTCTTAATGCTTAATTCTGATTTTTTTTTTTTTTTGGTCTGCTTGTTCACACTACAAATAAAATGCGACAGCAAATGCGCTCTAGTGTGAACCCGCATGCGCAAAAGAAGACGTCACACACAACGCGCTCTGTTTAGACCCAGAACAAACAGTATTGTTTGACTGATGGTCCTTAATATAAAGACTTGTTTCGGACTTTATGTTTCCCAATTTTGCTTGAAGTTATAAAGTTATTTTGTTATTTACAAATGGCCTAATAATGATCCTTATTGCTGTTTTAGAGAGGAGCGGTGCTTCAAAGGATAGTTGCAGATTCCTGTCAGAATCTGCAGATTATACAGTACAAATAAAATGTTTACGTTTCTCCAACGTTGTCTTCCCAACAGTTTCACTGGATGGCCAGGAACCGTTCGCGATGTCTTCTCAGGCGCTGATAATTGCCGTCTGTCTTGCGTCAGTGACGTAAAAGACGGATTTAATGCGACATGACCGTTCAAACAGCAGTCGCGTTCTAAAACATCGGATATGTATCGGATTCAGTACCACATACGAAAGTGACCCAGATCGGATTTGAAAATATCGTATTTGTGCCGTTCACACTGTCACACCATGATCGGATATGGGTCGCATAGGGTCAAAAAAGTCGGATTTGATGAGCTTTCGCCTGCAGTGTGAACATAGCCTTTGTAAACCTAAGTCACATTCATGCCTTTATTTTTCTGTTCTGTTTACACATTTTGTTCAAACCCAGAGAAAAGAAAAGGGTGAAAAAATAGTTGGACTAATGCTGAAGACATACAGTACTCTGCATACAGAAGTTCATCTTCATTCCATGTTCCAGTGGCATATTGTGTTTCCTAATCCAGGTTTATTTTGTGAAAAGGCTAATTGATCTTTGTGGGGGGGGAAACCCCCATCCAATTATCCCAACACAGAGCTGAAACTGCTGATTAAGGAAGCAATAAATCTGTCTAATTGAGCGGTTGGAGCATCAGCGTCTGTGGTTCAAATATACTCAAGTTGGCTGAAAAAATATTGGGTTATCTTATGTTTAATTTGCTGTTTTCACCCCTGTAAACGCTATCAAAGATGAAGTCATACTGATATTTTTACATGTAAATAGCCCTGCTTCACTTAGAAAGACTCAGGACTTTACTTGGTGATGCTCTGCAAGCAGCAGCCTTGAGCTGAGTTTTCAGACCAGCACACTGTCTGAAGCCTAATATCAAAATGAATTTTAAATGCTGCTACTACTACTACTACTACTACTACTACTACTACTACTACTACTATCAGATCAAAACCAGATAAGAGTCGCAATTCCCCAGAAGATCATTGTGGGTAGCGTTTTTTCCCCTTTGTTTTCCAATTCATTTATTAATGTTCCTTTTTTAACAGATTCAATTGTCTAAACTTACATCTAATAATGTAGTTCGATCAGCTCTAAACAATTATGTTTTACTATTGAAATAATTACTTTTCCTATGAATTGAGAAGTAATTCTTTATTCCTGGAAAAGTGTTGTATTGATAGCGTCCTCTAATTTCCTTACAGCCTGGAAGTCAAGTCAATCCAAACCCAATTCCACAAGGACAAGGTGTCACCAATAAAGTAGTGGCCTGGACTGGTGTTCTCGAGTGGCAAGAGGTAAAACAGATTCTTTGATTTTGAGTTAATGTTCATTCAATGGGAAATAAATGGATGTCTTACTTTTATTGAGAGCTTTGTGATCAGAAAGTAAAACCATCAAGGAAAGAATCACTTAAGTCATCAGAGTTCAGACAAAAGAGGTCTGGGAAAACTGCTAATACTAACCATTCTCCTCCTCAGTGGGCCTCACCACCAGTACACTGTGGAGCTCCATTTACCAGTCAGCTTGCAGATATTTCTTTAAAATGTGAAATAGAGCTTTTTAGCAGCTGACCGATACTTTAGTAAACATCGAAAGTCTGATACTTTTTAATGATGTGCTGCAGCAGCTGCAAATGAGTCTGAGGAAAACAGAAATGTTTTCTTTTTGTCACAGCAAAAATAAACGAATTAAGGGAAATCCGGAAAGATATTGAAGAGTTGCAAGTTGGAAAAACAAAGTAAATAACTGATTACTTCAAATGCAATACTAACGTGTGTTGCTTAGTGTAGCTGGAGGGTAATCTAATGCATTACTTTACCTAACACTGCCCTTGGCTCTGTAAGTCAGTGAGAGCAGATGTTCCTCATATCCTCACATCTCATGCACAAACCCTCTGTTTGTAGGAAGGAGCTAATCAGAAGAGAGCTGTCTTAAAAAAAGAACCTTGGACGTCTTGGTTTAGACAGAGGGGCTGTACATTATGTTGCATTTATTTAATGTGCAAAATTTGTATGTTGTTATCTAAAAAGTTTTGTCTTTGCAAGCTTCAGAGGGGCTACAGACAAGTTACCTGGTTCCTTGAGTTTCCATTCCTAATGCTAAGCTAACTGGCTCCTGGACTCAGCTTTATATTTTCTGTCCTTTTGTAATTGATAAGTATTTTTTGAAACTATCTTCAGAATAAGTGAATTAGATGTCCCTGCTGTAAATCAGCCTGTATTAGATTAGAATAAAAACCAGCACAGTCTGAGACTTGCCCTACCGCTGTCTAGGACCTATCACAGCAGTAAGTCTTAACCACCTGCCATTGATTATTGTACAGCTTGATTAATTGCACATCATTTTATTGTGCTACTTCTATTGGTTTTTGCCCAAGGTCAAATCGATTCAGTTTACAGTTGCATTGCTGAGCCAGGAAAATGGATGTTAATGCCTTTTATGCGACACTCATGAGGTCTTCCAGTGTTTGTGTTTAGTGGACAGACTCGGATCAATTCCCTGCATCGACTCCAGCCCCCGTCTTCTGTTTGTCAAAATTATACAAGTCGGTTAAACGGACAGGAATAAGAATGAAGAAGCTCTGGAGAATCTAAATCTTGTCTATGACAATACAAACCGTCACAAATGATCTGAGTGGACAAATTAGAAGCATGAAACATTGCTCTTAATCTGCTGCCTCCTACTGCAGTTAAGTCATCAGGCTTTCAGCTCTGTAAGTGATTCTTCTGTGGCACAATCTGTAATGTTGAGAATAATTACAATGCAGACACTAAAATTCATTTGGAGAAATGGCTGTTGATAAAAACTCTCAAGGACTGCCAGCACACTTGGGTGACGCTTGCTCGGAGTACAGTGTTATCAATATGGTATGTTCTGTTTTTGGCTGAATTTCAATCTGTTATTCTATGAAAGCTTTTCTCGTCTAAAATGTGGCGTGTTTGCGGTTTCCGCTGTGGTTTACTGACACACTTTTTAAATCCACCCCTAATTTAAAGCAGATTAGATTGTTTTGTTACTGTCCACATTCCTGGCTCCTTTTCTTCTCCACCTTAGCAAGCCCTGGAGATAAATAACCCATTTGTCTGCAGCACAACACATTTGTAATGGTCTATAGTAGACCTGACTAATATGTGATAGATTAACCATTGATCGTGTATTGATGCGCTGAAGACGAGTGCTGGCAGTGTTCCCAGTGGGATTGCTGCAGTGATGTGCTTGGAGAGAGCGCCCCTCTCCTTTTAATTCTTGACAATTTGTTTAGGTCTTAAAAGTCCATCCATTTCTTTAAATTGCTTTTTCTGATTGAGGTCACTGGCAGAGGCTTGAGCAGGGCAGCCCACAGATCCTTTTCCTCAGCAATATTCTCCAATTGCTCCCAGGCCAACTTGAAATCCCAGATACCCATCAGAGCATTCTGGTGTAAATTGAATGTTGGATGGTCAAACGCATCCAAAACGGCAACATTACACACCAAATAGGAACGGTGCCTCTCCAAAGCAAACTCTTTTGGGAGTTCATTGCTCAAACTGAATAAGCTGTGAGGTATTTAAGCCTACAAAACAACTGACTAGGGCCCTATGAACTGCAATCACAGTCATTTTTCTCCAAGTAACATCTTTGGGCTCTCTGAATATTTTGGAAATTATTGAGAGTTGAGTGTGCTGATAAGTAAAGAGTTGCATAACAGTCACTTTTCTAAATTTTACAGTGTTCCGATTTTCTGGTGTTAACAATATCTGATATTTTAATTAGTCAATTAATGAATTTAATGATTTATTAGTAGTAACACACGTGATAATACTGCAAATGTTCCAGCACCATAACCGTCTGTTTAATTTGCACAGTTATGGTTAACTTTATGCTGTATTGCAGCATTGAATGCATGGTTTCAATAATGAGGTCAGCATATGTACACGTAATCCTGGTGAGCCTGAAGCTCTGCTTCAGACCACTCTAAATGCTCAGTATCAGACTGTCTGAAAATTGAGAGTGATCTGACTCTGGTGAAAAATCTGTTAAGGCAGTGTTCACACACAAATCAAATATACTTTTTTTTTCTTGTTTTTTTTTTCTGGCCTTTAGTGATTGTTTTCAGAGAGATCTGTTCTTTCTGTCTAAATATAGAACTCTGTGGCACTAGCCTTTGGGTGCTTAAAGGGAGTATATTATGTTTTTCCCTATTTTTTTTTTTTTTTTTTTTTTTTTTTTTTTGATGTCAGAGAGAGTGGATATTCCTCATATGGTGGCTTGGAGATATAAGAGTAAAATTATCTATTTTAAGTGGCAGCCAATCAGAAAAAAGCTGTCTTAC
>NW_005187419.1:4999321-5009228 GCF_000239375.1 Pundamilia nyererei
CTTTGGGTGCTTAAAGGGAGTATATTATGTTTTTTTTTTTTTTTTTTTTTTTTTTTTTTTTTTTTTGTATGATGTCAGAGAGAGTGGATATTCCTCATATGGTGTCCCACCTATCTGCTGTTCAGACCTTGTATTTTAAGTGGCAGCCAATCAGAAAAAAGCTGTCTTACACAGAAGGGAAAGAGCTGCTTTTTTTCTTTTAATATAGAGGATCATCTGTTAGGTTGAAAGCCCAGAAAATGATAAATAAGAATGATTTTGAACTGAATCTTGCAAAGCTACTTTGGCTGAGTGCAAGAATAATGTGCTGAGCGTTTTAGGCTTTGAGTGTATTTCATTTGCAAAAGACCACAATAATTAAGATTAAAAGTTCATGTGACTTATAAAATTATGTTATTGTTCACTCATTTCTTTTCCCAGATTTCAAAAGCTGTTCTAGTTGATATAAATTATTTTGGCCATCATAGCTGTATAGTGAACATCTAATATTGTAACAGCTTTATCGACAACGAACCCCATAAACTGGCTGCAACTATGCACTTCTTCCCAGGCTTAAAATGCAGACCAAAATAGAAAATTCCCAGTTCCTTTTAATTATTTGTGAAAGAGTAAAAATCTTGTCCACTCTGCAGGCTGAACTTGGGCTTTTTCAGTTGTTTTCTCAGGGACAGTAAGAACACACCATCAGGTCTATTTTGAAGTTGGGCTAGAGGTGCGAATTCTTATATAAAAGTGTTAAAAATATATTTGTTCTCTCTGCACTCTTACTGATTTCTTTGTTCTGCGTGTCCACACTAAACTTAATACATAATGTGCTCAGCCACAAGAACTTTCACAGTTTAGCTAAATCCAGTCTGCCTACTCTGTATTTCAATTTTGGTTTAAGAGAGTCGGCCGTGGTTTGAAAGATCACACAAATGTCTTGGAATAAGCTTTCTGTGAGCTTTAAGTAATGTTTTCTGTGCCCTTCTAGATGACTTCTTTAAAGCAAATTTTCTAAATTCCCCTCTTCTTTTTGTCTCACACGCGCCCCTCTATGTTAACCCATGCAGAAACCTAAAGCCTCATCCATGGATTCGGCCACCAAGCTCACGCGATCCCTGCCATGTCAGGTGCACGTCAACCCGGGAGAAAATCTGTGAGTAGCTCATCAGACACCCTGGACGTTAAAAGCGGTGAAATGTTTTTGTTCACGCCGTGACTATGCGCGTTTGTCTCTAAACAGAAACACAGACCAGTGGCCACAGAAGCTCATTATGCAGCTAATTCCGCAACAGTTGCTGGTGAGACCGTGTGTTTATACTGTTTTCTATTGTTTTGTTTATGTGCAACAGTGATGCCTTTATGAATGATGCATATCTCGCCTGCTCTCTCCATAGACAACCTTAGGTCACCTCTTCAGAAACTCTCGGATGGTTCAGTTTCTCTTCACGAACAAAGACGTGGAGTCGCTGAAAGGCCTGTACCGCATTATGGCCAATGGTTTTGTAAGTTTTCGAGCTCCCTCTGCCTTCCTCTGAACCTGGAATGTGTGTCCTCTGCTTGTCCCCGCTCTTGTCCATCATTCAGCATACCTCAATTTATTTTGCATGAGTGCAAATTGCGTGCAGGTTCCACCTCTACCCAGTAGATGGACTGAGCGTGAACCTGTGTTGCAGTTTTATGGTGAAGACTCTAGAGGGGGTTCTAGGCCACTCTTTCTTTTAAAGCTCAACATCATTTTACAACATTATTTGTCATCAGTTTAAGCAAAAGAAAAAAGCTTTTAGTTGTGATCCTTTTCCAAAGGGGTAGCATAATGATAGGACTTTTGTTAGTGTGGTTTATTTTTAATCTGCTGGTACCTTTGAGAAATAGCGGAGGCATTAATGGCATTCGGTCCAGCTGAGCTCTACCTCTTTGCCTAAATTTGATTTGCAGCCCAGGGAAAGAACAGTGTGAATTAATATCATTTGCATTCACTTTATAAAACTGGCATGTTTGATTGGGCAAAGGAGCTTAGGAGAAGGTTATGTCCCCAAGCCGGAGCCCATCACATAATTACAACAGTGTCCCATGTCAGGGTCTTAATCTGCCCTGTGACCCTCTGCAGGCTGGCTGCGTCCACTTCCCCCACACTACCTCGCCCTGTGAAGTGCGGGTGCTGATGCTGCTTTACTCATCCAAGAAGAGAATATTCATGGGCCTCATCCCCAACGACCAGAGTGGCTTCGTCAATGGCATCCGGCAGGTCATCACCAGCCACAAGCAGGTCCAGCAGCACAGAGCGGTGAGTGGAAGTGGAGTTTGTGGGAAGAAGGATTCAGTGTGGTAGAAAACATGTGCAGCGGGGAGACCAAAAGCAGGTGATAATGAGGAGGTATTTTAGAGATTGGACAGGGAATTGAGGTGCATTGTTTAAGGCGTTAAGTTGCATTGTTGTTGACATTTCATTTAGTGAGCCTGGTATCTTCACAGCAGCCACTCTACTACAGGCATTACCTCCTGCAACATTAGCTGACTGTTGCACTCCCACCTCATTATCGCTGCTTAACTGAAGGCAAATATAGGTGCAAAGCATAAAAGCTCTTTATGTCGAATTTGCTTCAACCACAACACAATGGCCTCTGCAGTAATCGGCGCTGTTTGTTTATTTCAAAATGCTGGGATAATGCACAGTTACTGCTTTTTAATTGTTTATTTCACGTTATTGATTAATAACTGGCTAAAACATCAAATATTAAGGGTTTAATTGCCCCTAAATTAAGTGCTTCACTCAGCTCTGAGATTGTGTGTGTGTGTGTGTGTGTGTGATGAAACTATCACACCTTTGTTTGTTTCCAAGTATTTTTAGGGTTGTCAGAATTTGGCTCTGACTTTGTTAGTCTCTTCGTAGTTTAAAGCTCTTGTAAACTCAGTTTCAAATATTAAATATTTCTCTTTAACATCAAATATTTATATTAAATCAAAGTCACAGAGGGGAAAACCATTGTTGGGTATCAATTATTAAGAGTGAAACACTCAAAACTGAACCAGCATGGTAAGCAAAGACCAAACAGCTGAATTTCATATATTGATTTAGTGTGTGTGGTTTTGTTTTTTTGTCTAAATGGAGTTTGGAGGTATGCTTAAATCTGACAGCAAATAATGCACTTATATGGGACCATAAATACAGAAACCATGACTACAAAAGCCTTCAGGAATAATAGTCCAAATTTTTCCAGCTTTCGTTTAATTCAGGTGTACCCAGCACATTTTAGCTCACGGGCCACAAGCAGTCCAATTTAATCTTGAGTGGGCCAGACCACTAACGCTATTGCATAATAGCCTATAAATAGCACATTCAAATGTTTCCCTTTCTTTGTTTTGTTTTTTTTTTCTAACAATGACGGAAAATTATCCACTTTCCTCATTTAATATTAGCCCTGCTGAGTCAACAGACACTCACCGGCCAATTTATAAGGTACTCATGTTCAACTGCTTGTTAATGCAAATGTCTATTCAGCCAACCACATTGCAACAACTCAGTGCATTTATGCATGTAGGCACAGTCAGGACAACCTGCTGAAGTTCAAACAGAGCATCAGAATGAAGAAGAAAGGTGATGCAAGTGACTGTATGTGGCATGATTGTTGGTACTACATGGTGTGGTCAGGGTATTTCAGAAACTTCTGAGAGTGGTCAGAAAAAGAAAATATCCAGCGAGTGGAAGTTCACTAGGTGAAAATACCTTGGTGATGTCAAAAGTGAGAGGAGAATGAGCAGAGTGCCTCAAGCTGATACGACTGGAACAGTAACATACTGAAAAGCTTATCTGTAGGCAGAACAGAGAGAACCTTGAAGCAGGTGGTCTACAGCAGCAGAAGACCACACCGAGTCCCGTCAGCTAAGAGCAGGGAACCAAAGTTATATAAGACTGGAAAAACATTGCCTGCTCTAATTAGTCAAGTTGTGCTTTGATGTCTGTGTGGAAGGGTTGAAATTTGGCACAAAATAAGATGAAAGCATGGCTCTATCCTGCCTTGTGTTAACCACTCAGGTATGTGGTGGTGGCGTACTGTTGTAGGGGATATTTTCTTGGCACACTTTGTACCTCTCATTGCCAGTTTAGTGTTGTTTAGCAAAACCAGATGATACCTGTTGCTGACCGTGTCCATCCTTTTGTGACCACACTGCACCCATCTTCTGATGGCTGCTTCCAGCAAACATTGCAGTCAGTTTACTGTGCTTAAATGGCCTCCAGTCAGCAGAAATCAATCCCGTAGAGTCCCTTTGGGATTTGGTGGATTGGGAGATTCATATCACGAATGTGCAGCTGACGAATCTGCAGCAACTGTGTGATGACTCTGTCAATATGCAGCAAAATCTCAGAAAATTTTCAAGCACCTCGTTGAATCTGTGCCACAAAGCATTAAAGCAATTCTGAAGGCAAAACGGGGTCCAACCCAGTGCTAGCAAGTTGTAACTAATAAATTGGCCAGTGAATATATAAGCACAATTTCCTCTTCTGTTGTGTTGTGTTTGTTTGGCTCCAGACACGACAGTCAGAGTGCAATGAAGTGCTTGTTACGTCTGATATCAGGCTGCTTTTGTTTCTTAAGCTTGTGGAACTAACTTACTTAAACGTGCATGCGTCACCTGTTCACGTCAGTGAAAAAATTAATTTGTTTTAATTTGTAAACTCCTGCACCTTCATTTCACTCTTGTTCATTAAAAGCACATTGCACATGTGTTTTTTGGGATGATTTTTAGGAATCAAGCACTTCTCATGTTTGTTATTGAGACTGTCTGAAAACAAAGAGGACAGGCAACATGATCTTGAGATTAGTTAGTAAATTAGAAAAAAAGAATTTCTAAAACCTTTTTTTTTTCTGGCTCCTCTGTAGTTGTCAAACTGCCAGCACCAGAGAGGAGGAGGAGACACTGCAGCTGCTGACTGATATCACAAGTGTGTGTGTGTGTGTGTGTGTGTGTGTGTGTGTGTGTGGCAGGGATAATTATGTTTACCACATAAGATTCAGTGGTGGTATGAACTCATAATTTGTATTCATATTTTAAAAGAAAAGATCCTCCACTATTGGAGGCATTATTGCCGTTGCTAAGTGTAGCAGTTTTTCTGCTTTTTGAGACTTGTAAAGGGGGAGGAGGCAGTAAGTGTACGTGTTCTAAATATTCGAGGGTTGACGGTTGATATTGCATAGTCCAGTGTGACTTTGTGGCTGGTTAGTATCTTTACCTTGTTGTAAGCAGTGTTGGGGAGTAACGGAACTCATACTGTATGTATGAGGAACTGTATACCGTTACAGTTGACTAGTAGTATGCAGTTACTTTGTTGAAATAAATGGATTGCAGGGCGATCTTTTCCCGTTTCATATGTGAGGCTATTCCCTCTCAGATTTTGGTAATTACACGCATTGCCGAAACCCAAATAAAACACGAAATGAAAAGCTCTAATATAAGGGTCCTGTTAATTTTGGTGGCGTTAGTTACACAATGGACCCGAAGCCAGCACAACAGAACCAGCAGTCAAAGAATCGACCTCCAATCTAAAGAAACATCTGGAAGTAAGTTCTTTTATTAAGAACTTAACCATTAGCCTAGTTCAATTACCTTGTTTTAGTTGTGTTAGCTACCTAGGCTATGTGCGACTTCAGTGTCTTCAATGTACTTTTGCTGTGTGATTTTATTACTATTACTGAAGGGTTCTCATCACCAAGCTAACATCGTTTGCTGGCATTAGCTGAGGTTAGTTCATAGACTGCAGGCAGTTAAAATTGATGGATAGCATTAACAACCTGCTAGCTGCAAATAATCATGCGTAGTTCTAAAAGCAGTCTATGAACTAACCTAACAATGTTAGCTCGGTAGCGAGTAGCCTTCAGTAATAGTAATAAATCACACAGCAATAGTACATTCATGTAGTAGTTGTAAAAAGCATGACAATATATTAAGTAATCCAAAGTATTCAGAATACGTTACTCACACTGAGTAACGTAACTGAATGCGTTACAAACTTCATTTTGGGGCATGTATTCTGTAGTGGAATACATTTTAAAAGTAACCTTCCCAACACTGCGTAAGTGGCTTTCAGTCACAGCAGAGGCCATCACCACTGGAGCAGCGAGGCTTGTAAAAATGTTGGGGGCGGGTGCGTGGAGTCAAGTCTGGGCATTCCGCGTTAAATCAGGACTGAGCATCCAAAAATGAAAGATGGCAGCCTCCTTTGGTTTTAGCTTTATTTTTGGGAAATGACAGGAATCAGAGGCACATATGCAGTCTATGATTAAACTACCAGGAAAAGATGAGTAATACATTTTCTGTGGACCTTTCAAGTTAACGTGATGATTCACATTTATAAATTGCTAGATTGTGTTCTTCTCTTTCTGAATCAGGTCTTGATTTGCTCCACAGCCCTCATCCAACGTATTGCAGCTCACTAGGCTATGATTTTAGCATTTTATACACCAGCATAGTTAGAGCACCTGCACCCCCACCTCTGGCACCGGTTTGTAGTGCAAAATACAGGCAGTCCCGTACAGAAGAAGAGTGAATAATCTCAGGTTTAAGGTTTCTTCAGGAGGAAAGGAGCAGGAATTTTAAAGCTCTTGAAAACTGTGATTAGCATTTTTTTTCCACATTTTCTTACCTTGATAATCAAAATAAAAAGAAATAATCTTTAGACTAATGAAAGATGAAAACTTGTCTTATTTTATGGTACCTTTGAGAGGTAATGCAATTTTGCTATACAGCAAGATGAAACCAAAACATTCACACTAGTTGCTGTGCTATGTTTTGTATAATGTGAAAAGTGTAAACTTGTGAAATTCAGCTTTAAGCAAAGAAGATGGGGTGTTAATTTTGCAGGCTGTCTAGATGTTAGCATTACATAAGACGTGCTGTAGGAGGCAAAGTGTGTGTCACTCTTCATGGACAGGGATGAGGAGGTCTAGAGACAAAGCCCGCCCTCCCACCTCCTTCCCTTCCATCTCACTGGCGAAGGTTCCCTGTTCCTGTGGCAGAGTTCATTACAGGTTACAAACACTGCTGCTTTGTCCACATGACTTGGAAATTTCACTCTCCCTCTCTGCTCATCTTCATCGCCAGAGACGGGGTGATTTAAAGTGTGTCCTCTGGATTAGCTGTCTTTTCCATCACAGGGCTGTACTCCAGTTTGTAGCATCGAGGGAGGAGAGGTGCAGCGTAACTGAAACAATGCAGCATCTAGCCAGAGAAGCAGTGTGTCTCTCTTTAAAAATGAAGCCCGCTGTCGGTTTTACACGAGTTGGATCACATTTCTCCACGCAGTCTGCTGTCATCAGCGATGATAGCGCTTGTTTACTCACCCCGCTAATTTTATGTCTTCGCGAATGCGCATAAGCCTTATACGTAACTTGAAGTCGTGTATGTGTGTGAGCATCAGGGCATTTAGATTAGGCAGTAGACATGAAATTATAATGAAGATTTTTTTTTTCCCTGCCTCTTGTGTATCATCACATATTCAGTGCTGCATTACTAATAGTGAAGCGGTAGAGCAATCTTAACATAATTAAAATTTCAATTTGGACCCGTAGTTAAGGTTTCTCTGTGTAAACCCCTGGAGTGGCATTCTTTAGGAACAAGATTGCAGTTTGTTCTGTTCACTGCAAGACAAAATTAAATATTTTTCCCTTAAAAGCAATGCAAGCTCCTAAACCTTGATCCAGGATTTCACAGGTTAGTGGGTTAAAGACAGGAGATCAATCAGAGGCAGTAGAACAGAAAGAGGCAGCTGTTTTGTTAGTTCCCTCAAAAGACCTAAAGCTGTTTGTTGCACTGCTTTTGTTGGTCAGAAAACATACCCTGCATTAGTGCAATCCCAGGGTGATTTCTTCAGACTCAGCAAGATGGATGGGTTAAGGTGGGGGGGTGGGGGGGGGTTGTCCCCCATCTTCTATCACAGTTTTTTCCTCCCTCAGTGTCTGGTTAATAATTTGTGCTTGGAGGAGGGATGAAACACCCTTCATTCCTCCTCGTCTCTCCCTTAGTGTAGAATCGCACAAAACACCACAGCACCTGCAGAGCACAGCTAACTCAGGAGCACCGCTGCCAGTTTCAAATTCTGCCTTTTCAAGCACCTACCACTCGCCTCATATTGCAATAGTCTGTCTTGGCTGATTTCTGTTTAAAGTGCAGGACTCTGCAGATAAAACTCAGATGATACTGACTGCAGTTCATTTTACTTCAGTATTTCAGGTGCTATATTTGTGAATTATTCAGACTCTCTCTTAGTAACAGCAACAGGTTTCCTCTTTTCATGTTGCTGTGTTTAACTGGAGATGCATATTGTATATGATATCCCCCACCCCGCCAGACGATGCTGGCGGATTCAGTTTGTTTTAAACCGTGAAATCCAAAATAACAAACACCTCAGCTGGTGGTGCTTGAAGTTAAATCTCCGCTGGTGTATCATCGTCCTGTGTTTGCTTTTGCTTGCCGTCTGTGCACACACATGTACAAAGAAAGTCAATATGTGGTTTCACACTCTTTCAGCATTGTTAACACAGTAAACATCAACTACATATAGGAAATATGAAGTTCTGTAAATATGGATTATGGTTTCATAGCATTAGTATAAAAATATCGAAACCTGTAAACAGTATTGATTTATTTGGCCTAGATGGGTTTTTTGTTTGTTTGGATAGGTTCTTATTTAAAGGGAATAAATTAAAATCGATCGTGACATGCCCATACTCATATGTATGTTATTGATGACTGGACTAATTTCTTCTGTCTTTTTGATAGGCCACACAGACCACTCCAAAGTAACAAGAAGTCTTTCTTCTGCGATTTTTATATAAATAAAATAAAATACTCAAAAGGTTCAGATGAAGTTAACATGAAGCTTCATAAGTCCTGAACACATTAACAGGGTTTCAGAGTTCCTCCTTTATATCTTGTGAGTCTTTACTTAATGAATCCTTTATTTAAACAGGTAAATGGTAAATGGCCTGTATTTGTATAGCGCTTTTCTAGTCCCTAAGGACTAGAAAAGCGCACACATTCACACACTGGTGATGGCAGCTACATTGTAGCCACAGCCACCCTGGGGCGCACTGACAGAGGCGAGGCTGCCGGACACTGGCGCCACCGGGCCCTCTGACCACCACCAGTAGGCAACGGGTGAAGTGTCTTGCCCAAGGACACAACGACCGAGACTGTCCAAGCCGGGGCTCGAACCGGCAACCTTCCGATTACAAGGCGAACTCCCAACTCTTGAGCCACGATCTCACTGAGATCAAAATCCACTTTAACAGGCTCTAGAAAGTATGAGCCCGGACAAAACATACAAGTAAGCACCATTCCCCAACTCTCTGTGAATGGTACTTATGACCATTTGCATTTCTTTTTTTCCTGACCTCACAGCCCATGTTCGTTGGTGGTGCTAGTTTCAGTCATTATGCAGATGCACTGTTTATAAGCTTGGGGAAACCTGCAGTTGGCTGAGGCTGCGTCCACACTAATGCGTTTTCTCTCCGTTTTGGCCTTCCGTCCACACTGAGACGGCGTTTTGGAAATGCTCTCGAAAACGCAGACTTTCTAAAACAATGACACATTTTAGTCATGTGATGCAGTCATGTGACCAATTAAAGATGGCGTAGTGCATTATACAGCAGTTGTTTTGATTGCTCTAAAACAGATTAATATCAGTTTGTACATGCTCCAGATAGCTTTTCTTCAAATTCTTTAATTCTCACTCGCTTTTGCGCATGCGCAGCACTGGAACGTAAGCGTTTTGGGCCATTTCAACGTGGACGCACAACTCTGTGAAAACGCTAGTGTGGACGTGGAGCGTTTTCAGACGTAAACGCAGTTTTCAAATCTACCCGGGCTAGTGTGGGCGTAGCCTGAGGAAGTCACTTGGGTGATTGACTAAACATTTCTCCCACTG
>NW_005187419.1:5010021-5052028 GCF_000239375.1 Pundamilia nyererei
GGATCAGCTCTCCTTTACGTTGTGCATACGCAGATGTGGTTTGCTTTTAGGGTGAGGATCGGAGATGCATATACACGATTATCAAAAGGAAGCCAAGACAGAATGGTAGATTGAACAGTGCTCTTCCTATTAGCAGAAGAGAAGCATTATTTTTCATCTGGGCACTAATCAGATTTTGATCTTCAGTTTGTTAATTGGATTTTGCATTTGGGAATAAAAAGCCATTTTAGCCGCTTGAATATTTGTAACATTTAGCAGTTTTCAATTCAAGATCCATTCACTTCAATTTGGACTTTTTTTCATTTCCACTTGCACAATAAGTATAACAAAACAGCATATTTATATATTTATTTTTGGCAGTTTTGACAGTTAGGCAGTGGAATGCTTACAAAAACAAACGACGATTTGTTTTTCTTTTTTCTTTTCTAGCTGATGACAGGTGGAAGGACTGACTGCTGCAGTTCACCTGTCACACTGTAACACAGGTGTCCTAGGGCAAGCTGAGAGTGCAGAAACCTTCAATGGAACAGAAAGGCCACAGGTCACTTGAGTGCAATTTTCACAATAAGTAATTTTCACAATCAGAAGCTTTCTGACGTTTCTGGTTTTAAGCAAGAGGTGTCAGAAAAACTAACACAAGGATTGACTGGCCTGTAACAGCCATGTGCTGATAGCAGCATTGATCCATTTGAAGTTGTCTACTCATCATTGTGTAGAACGATTTGGGTTGTTCACACGCTTACAGGAAGTTAGAGCTGGGACTGTTGTAAGATAGGTTGGGTTCATGGCACTGATGTTGTGTCTTAGCAGTAATAATTGTGGTTAGTACAATTTGCAAAGCTACATCTCTATGTCAGAATCCAGTCTAGATCCAGTGATACAGTAGCGCTGTGGAGTGCTGGTTGTTGTCACATAGCCAGCTTGTGGAGGACTGGGTTAGGAGAGGGCCAAGAGACTTTGTTTCTGGAGGACCCGGGCTAAATAACTTTTAAACGATCTGAACCGCAGTGCAAAATTGCAGGTTTGAATTAGTGGCTGTGGGAGAGGAAACTCACCAGTGATTTGCATTCGTAGCTCACAGATTATGTCTGCCATGATTTGCTTTCCTCAGAAATTACCTGAGCGTCTGCTTGTAATGCTGTTAAATCTGCATTTAAGGTTATGAGTGCTGCTGCAAGAAATTAATCAACGATTCTCAGATGCAGCAAACAGATTCTGTCTGCCATGGATTTCATTCTTATTAAATTATCTAAACTTTGTCAGTTTTCTAAAAGAGACCCCTCTCCACCCAAGGATAACAGATAAAAGCCTTACTGTTGTTAAAGTAACACAGACTTCAAGAAAACTATATATGCAAATCTATATATTATGCAAATAATAATTTGGTTACAATCAAGTTATATTATGATAAATGTAATCAGTGAATAAAATGATTTTTCTGTACTGCTGCTGAGTGATGTAACTGCAGACAGGCTGTATGAGTCATGGTTGGATGTTGCAGACATGTCTGGGCTTTCCCAAGAGGGAGAAAGGGAAGTAGGAGTTTGTAGAAGCTATAAAGCTAAACTGTGGACTCGCTTTTTGGATTTTTCATGAAACCATAAGGGTTTAAACCTGTTTATAAAGTATTGTTACATCTTTTTTTTAAATGGTTCTAACAGGTTCTAGGCCACCAAAGTAGAAGCCTAGCAATGCATAAAGTGTACATATCATCAAGGGGTGAGCTGCCGTTAACCGGTGGACTGGTAACTGTATTCAACTAACAGGGCTACTCAGTTGAAGCGTGTTACCAGAGGATGCAGGGTAGTCACCTGGACGTGTCTCCCTGTCACAAATTTAAATAAGTTTCTCGCAGTTCGTACTAGGATAATAGACTTAGACTTCCTATACAGGTGTAACTGGGATCTGTCACTGTGCTAATGTTCAGTTCCTGAACCATCAAAATATGGCCTGGTTCTTTTAAGTGACCAATCCAGAGTTTGTGCCCACTCTGTGTGAGTGTTTGGTTTTTTGTTTTTTTTTTGTTTTTTGTTTTTTTTTGGATTAGTTGTTTTTTTCTTTCTGGGTTTTTGTTGGATTTTTTTATGCGCGTGTGTGTGTGTGTGTGTGTGTGTGTGTGTGTGTGTGTGGAATGTGTGAAATACAGTGGTGTCATTCAAGTCATATACTAAAGAGATGGAGCAGTGTTGGAGTGGAGACCAGTTAAAGATGGTTAAATGTTATAATAACCGCAGTTTCTTGCTTTCTCTGGTTATTCAGCAGTTAAACAGTGCAGCAGGACCTATGCAGCCCAATCAGGTCCCCCCCAACCAGAACTTCATCAACAGAGCCCCAGGTCCTATTCCAGTTTCCCACGGCAATGTCCAGCAGCAGGTAAATAAATGAACCCTCTTTGTGCTGGCTCGTCTGCCCGTTTTCCCTCATCAGATTCCTCCTGCACTGCCTGATGTTGACACCTGAACTGCCTGGGATTTCTGCATGCGTTGCTGCTAACTCTTTCCTCCACTGTTTTTTCTTTTTTCTTTTTTTCCCTCACACTTCCACCACTCTTCTCCACTCCCCCTCCCTCCTCCTTCTGATCTGACCAGTCTGTGGTGGTGGGCATGCCCCCTGTTAGTCAGGTCTCTATGATGGAGGAGCAACAGAGACAGAACAACATGGTGAGACCCAAAGTAGCTCTCAACTTAACCAACATGTATTTACGTTGTTCACAAGGGTTTATAATTATAATATTAGAATCCAGTTGTAGGTCTTACTGAGCTACATCGATTATAATACAATATATAGTATAATAAGCTCCTTGTGTCTTCATTCAAAGCTACCTTACAATTGCATCTCTTGTCCTGAAAATCAAGAAACATTCGTTTGTTTGACGGTGTCAGGAATCTTGTATTCAACCTTTTTCACACGTGCTGCAACATTATCCAACATACACTACATGGACAAACGTCCTTGGCCACCTACACAACACATTGTAATCTTGTCTGGGACTTTGTGGCTGAATTACTATAGCTCCTAAATGCTTTCCCTTTCCAGTGAAAACTCTCAAATTCAAAGATTAAGAGGTGTGACCAAATAATTTTGCTCATACAGTACATGAGAATTCAAAAATGCAATGAGGCTCCCTCACTTAAACCACATGGAGTATATCCAGCAGAGTGAATCTCTGCAGAGGACTTTTTCCCTACATTGTGACGACTGTGGAATTTTCCCCAACCTGATTCTTTCATGATTTCTCTTACATTTGTGTGTGAAAATGTTGATAGCTATTTCTCTCAACCAATTGCTCAGCATCAGCCTGGTGTGTAGCTAATTTACATGGACTATATTTAAAAAAAAAAAAAAAAAAAAAAAATTGAGGTTGACGTCACCTGTTGGTTTTAGACTCAAATTTGAGGCCTAATTTTTAGCTTTGTCAGTTTTTCTGAGCCAGGAGTGATTCATGCTATTCATGCTAAGCAAGGCTGGTTTTGGTGCTGTTTCGTTGTATCTTAACAACCTTTGGAGCCAGCCTCATGTGGCCACTACAGGAACTGCACATTCCATAATTGCTTCATTTTTCAGCTGCTTGCTAATTTCCTGTCACAGCATGTGTGCTGACGTTTTAAGTTCCTGTTGAGTACGTCTGAGGCCGCATGCCCTTGATGCTAAATAATACATTAAACTGATGACATGCATATGTTTGTGTAATTTAATGAAATTGATCTTTTATTGTCATCTGAAGGTTTTTAGACTGTAGTCGCCAATATCAGACTCCAATAACTCCTTGTATTTGTAGTTGGCTGGGGATCGTATTTAAGGTACCCCAAGTGTGTAAACTGAGATTATGGGTCATCCACCCAGTAATTTGGAGAGCCAGAACTTATCTTATTTTTCCATTTTTACAATAAGTGCAGGTCAAGTTTAACTTTTCTTTTTCTTCACTTGAACCAAGTGAGTGCTCAGTGAGCCTGCACAAACACTGCTTTTTTTGTATGTGACAATGTTGAATTCTAATTTGTCACACCACTGCAGCTGCTATTAACTGTAGCATTGCTTTCAAAAATAGCAGTGTTTGTGATTACTCTAATTAATATTTAGGCTTAACTCTTAAACTGTGTGGCGTTCCTTCAGATGACAATGAGAGCTGCCGGACCAACCAATCAACAGCCGCCCGTCAGTGGCGCTCCACCTAATCAAGTTCCGACTAGCGGACAAGCCCCGCCCCAGGGTCCCATCCTTCGCCTCACAAATCCAGGAGCCAATCCACAGCTTCGCAGTCTCCTTCTCAGCCAACAGCAGCCAGTAAGAGTGCACCAGTCAGCTGTTCGAATGAATTACCTTGTAGTAAATGCTTGATTCTGAAACTGTTGTGTGTCTCTGTCCTTGCAGCAGGGTGGGGTGTCTCACATGCCAAGCATGATGTCTCACCAAGGTTTGGGACAACAGATGGTCCACCAGGCCCCAGGAGGTGGGGCTCAAATGCAGAGCCAGTGGAGGCAACCCATGACAGGTCAGCAAGCATCCCACAGAGAGATGGAAAGAGTTCACTAATATTTGACTCAAGTAGGCATTTAGAATACGGGTCAGGAAATGTGCTCATTGGAGGATATTAAGCTTGACATCTAAAGAAAATAATAACTTTTAAAGGTCACATTTCTAGAAACTGACAACAAGTTAGCAATTCTTGTTTTATTCCATTAAAGATATTTCTGCAGACTTTTATTTTCAAAGCAAATTTTAAAGCCACCAAAGCAGCCATCTGTATCTAACAAAAGTTCATGGACTTGTTAAAGTTGAAGATTTCATTCAAGTGTGTGTTTGTGTGTACTGGGCAAATTTTGATTCGTGACATTTTATTTTTGTGCACATTGATTGAAATGTTCTGGTGCATTAATCTATTGATTTCAAACTTTAAATGTTTTCATTGCTTAAAAAAACAAGAGCAGTCAGCCTCTGCTGAGCCTGAAAATTCCCTCAATGCCACGCATGAGCTGAGCCCATGGAACCAGAAGGATTTCTGGGTCCACATTAGTTCATATGATATGTTTTTATGATAGAAGTTCAAACAGGATGAACGTGTGCTTCATTTTTCTTAATGCAATTTGATGTGTTTTTGTGAAAATAAGACTAGAGATGTCCAATTATATCATGTCTGGCAATAGAATACTTCACAAGATACCTGGACCAACATCTGGATAGACTCCAGAAAGTTAATTACATAATCTTCTTGGCAGATGTAAAACGATGTTAAATTTTGGTAGGAAGTGGCGTGACTCAGAAAAGGTTGATGAGGAGGGCAGAAAGTCTGAGCCGCAACATGGAGAATCTGGCCATTTTTAAAAATAAAAGACCCAGTAGAGATTAAATGTTCTGCTTCTGAAATGTTCCTTTTATGATGTGAAGCTGTGAGATGAACAGGCTTTTTGGATCATGCTTTATAGGGATATGTCCATTGTCTTCCATGCAGTGTAATGTTTATGCCACAGCTGGTAGGGCTGTGCGATATGACCAAAATCTCATATCCCGATATAAGACATTTATCGTCCCGACAACGATATATATCACACAAATGTAACATTTTGGGAATCTCAGGCAACTCGACTCGCGTGAAGTATTTTCAGCTGGGCGGCGTGTACCTGGAGTCGGGTGTTACATAAGTTGAAACAGCCGCAATTTTCTTTGAGTATTTATTACACGGCATGCTGCGGGGAAAAGGCTGTTCTAAGGTTTATTTTTTTAGCACCTGGCGGCTCTTTTTAGCTTCTCGTCCGTAAACGTTCTGCATAGTATTTCACGTGATTCAGTTTATTTTGAAAAATCAGGACAGAATCTTCAGCTTTATTGTGAAAGGTCTATGTGGAAAAGAAACAAGTGGACGGCAGAGCCACGCGATGATTTTACCGTCATTGTTGCTAACGCCAACGCTTGAAAACAGTGGCTTGTCCGTCTGTAGTGTGGCTATATTAAGTATAAGAGAAACTTAAAGGAATTCTACAGTAACCATCAAAACTATGGAAAAATATTGCCGTAAACAGTTTATTTTATGACACCACGAAACAAACGATAGCATAAAATGAAACGATAGACATTTTCATATCATCATCCGATATATATCGTTATATCGAACAGCCCTAACAGTTGCCCTAAATGAACAATATTGGTAATTACAATATCATTTATGTTTCTACAATGGTTAATCCATTTTTTTTAAATTGCCCAAACAGAATTATTGTTTGTATTCATGAATTTGCAATTTTACTGACCTACAAAAAGCAGAAATTTTTTATTTTTTTCTTAATTATTAGTTTTCTATCTCAGAGAAGTGTAGTGTGCCGGCTCATGAATTCAGTTTATTATTTGCCTAATAAATAACAATATAATTTTTTTTTTTTTTTTTTTTTTGACAGAAGTATTTGTTTTTATGAATTTGTAATTTACTGTAGAGGTTTAGTGCTTTATTATTGACTCGAAATTACACAAAACACTATCGTAATCTAGTGTTTGGGGTAACAAATTACTTTCTATAGGGAGTAAATAAATTAAATGTGTTGCGTTTGAAAAAGTGCAGAGTAGACGTGGCTTTTCTTTTTTAAGAGTACTGAAATCCAACACTTGTTACACCCTCTGAGAGTATGGATTGATTTTAGTGACTGGTTTGCTTTGTGGTTTGATGTGCACGTACTGAAAGTAATCAGAAAAACAAACAAAAACAAAGCTACGCTTGCAACAGAAAACACAGCCGCTGCGCAGTCGTCCCAGTCTGAACACTGTCAGTGCCATCAGGCAGTGCACGTGGATGGGGTGTCAAAGATTTCCCTGATGATCGAAATGGCTTCATATACATAATCTTTGTCTGCGATTGCCTGTGGTTTGTTGTTCATGTTTTACTTTGAGAAAAAATAAAACAGAAGCACTTGGCTTCGAAATCCTGCATGTCTGAGCCAATACATTTTATTGCAGCGCATAAACATTTTAGCTCACTGTACACAGTAGTTAAGTACCTTGATGTTTACTTATCTCAAACAAAGTGTCTCTAAAGTAGGTCTCTGTAAAAAGGAGAACAAATGCAGTGCCACAGCATATTAGTTCTCACTATCCTGCTTTAAACTCTTAACTTTTTCTCTCCGCTTCGATTTTTAAAGCGTTTCCAGAAACTGTCTTATCCTTTCTTCCCATCCCAGGTCAGATGATGATGTCTGGAGCTCAGAGAGGAGCCGTCCCGCAGCCCGGGATGCCACAGGTCTCGAGCATGATGGAGGATGAAGTCCTCATGGATCTTATCTGATGGAACTGGGCTTTTGATTTGAATCTGGGCAGCCATTTTTCAGTTTCGACACATATGTCTGCTCTGTCGCTTTAATCCTACAAATGTTCAACGTAATTAGGAAACAAGTCATAAGCAGTTTTATTTTTTATTTTTTTTTTTGGTTTTTTTTTGGTTTTTTTTACAGGACTGAGTCGCTGAAGTTAATTAGGGGCACACAATGTGAGCATTAGTTTTTCATGTAAATGTTCAAACCATCAGCACGCTAATCCCCCATACTACACACAGGATAGAACAAGCTATCATGCTTCTAGAAATTATACTAAGTTTTATCATTGAAATGGAAACCTGTGTTTTTTGTTTGTTTTTTTTAAATTAAGATTTTTTTTTTAATTATTGATCATGTTGTTTTATGGAGATGAAATAAAGGTAAACATCGTATAAGACCAAGTTGTTTGTGATTACAAAGAGGTTTTATTGTTGATGAGTCCGCACTCCTACCGCCACCCCCGTGTGAACGCCGCTTGGACTCTTAAGGTGGGAGAGAGTGAGACTGAAATAGACACAGTAATAGTTCGGTGTCTTTTTCTGCCAAATAGTGTCACAGTGTTAATTTTAACTACTCCAATATGTTGTGGAACCATAGAGCGTCTCCTCGTGCCAAGTAGTCCTACCAGATGGCATCAGTTGGCCATGTTTCCCTTGGCATAACGTACAAACAGGCTGGCCGCATGCGCACATGGCACGGACTCCACATATATGCCCACAGTCTGCTTTCGCATCAGTTCTATTGCATGTGAGTTAAGTCCTGTACATCGACAAACACGGGCCTGTTGTGCACCTCGTGGTGGCACGGGCGCTGAGAGAAAAGGGAGAATGACGCACCTGAACTTTTCAGTCTCTCACATATGTTTAATGACATGTCAGTTTATGCAGTCCCCCCACCCCCCAAAGAACGTGGACACTGTGTGTACACACTAACCAACAGGAAATGATGTCAGTCCCTGTCACCTGGGAGACTGAGACGGTTGCTAAGATACCGTGACAGTGGGTTCTTGTTTCTGAGCTTTTTCCTCAGCCCCGCTTTCACATGGACTCACACAGATAGACACTAGTCCCTCAGTGGCTGGTGTTCATCCCTCCCATCCCTTAATCACTGGCCGGCCCTCGGAGCCCGGCTAAGCTTCACTTCATCTTCCTCTCTCCCTCTCTATCTCCGTCTATCTGCCTCCATCTCAATATGGATCTATTAGTGCCTTTCTAGGCTCATAAGTTTTTCAGTATCCAAGTTATTAACAGCCAAATTCATTCATATGGAATAAAAATGGTTAAATGTATAGACAAACATAAGTTTACCAAATCACTACTTGGGGAGCTGATAGCCAAGCGGTTAGTACACGAACTACATGGACACAAATGCCATCAGCGGTGATTCCCCAGTTTGCTTCCTTGTGTTTCTTACTCACGCATTTCCTGTCTGTGTCAGCTGGCGTTTTCCAAAAATTAATTTTACTAGTCATGCAAAACAATTGCATAAAATGGACATTTCTTTTTCTCCAAAGAGATTACAACCGTCAACAAAATGTGAGGAAACTGCTGCTGTGACTTCATATCCAAAACATGATTTCTGTACTACGCTAAAGTTGATATAACTGAACATGAACTCTTTGTAGCACAAGACAGTGCAGTGAGGAAAAAAATCTTTATTTGTTTAAACTTAATTTAACCAGGAAAATTTTCAATAACAGCCCAGTTGAACACTAAGCATCTGCAGGTAATGGAAGTAAGACTAAAGAGGTGAAAAAAGAAAACAAATTAATGAACCCACATGGTAAAATTCTCTCCCCTGGTGGTGAAAATATTGTATTACAAATTCATTGCGCTCATTACGAAAAGTACCTTTAAAATCAGCTGGAAATCTGCCCATGGTGTAACCCATCTTTCAACCTCTGACAGCTGGAATAGGCTCAAGCCCCTCCTAATTAATCAGCAGAAGAATATATATGGGTGTTATCATGTGACCCTTTACCTTTCATTGAGAATAATAAGTAATAGTGTGGCTGTCAACCCTTTTACAGCTTCTTCTAAGATGGAACATTGCAGAAAAAGTTTGTTTTGGTGTTTTCTGTGGTCATGAATAATAAATTAATAAATTCTGTTTCCCTTCCATGCTTGCAGTGTGCAAAAAAATGACGTGTGGTTCATTCAAATAAACATGATGCAATAAGGTTTTTGACAGCCTTGCTGCATATATTAGCATATAAAAGAGTTATAATTAGATATTCTGAAAACCTTAACCTTGCATTTTAATACATTAAGGAAATTAACTTTAACACCAATTGGGAAAGCAATAATCACAAAGAAGCATTCGGTAATTAAAGCATTAAATCAATGATGACTGTCTTATACAGAAAATATCACGAGGGTTTTGGTGAGTTATTAGTTTAAGTCATGTTCCTCTTGCTTATGATGCAATGGACTAATTATCTGGCGATCACATGATGTCAAATTATTGCACATTTCTTTGCTTAAACACTGGTGTTGTGGTTTTAGTTTGCACCCCTCAGAAGAAGAATATTTGATGTTTCTCTTCTGGTTGTAGATGAAACTATACACCACCAGTGTGTCCTTTACTTAGCCCTGACAGACAATTTTTCAATGGCCAATTAAACATTAAAATATAATTCATTTAGTTGCAGAGCTAGACAGTTTGGTAAATAAAAAGAACTTCATGAGCACTGCAGAACTAGAACTAGAAAATGTGCAAATTAGTTCCTGGAGTGCAAATGAAGACATTTAATTGCACAAGAGCTTAAAATCTTATAATCACGGCATAATTAGGAAAGCTGCGTTTCATAATTATGGACGTGGTAACCCATGTACATCTACATTATTTCCTCGAGCTCCTCCTAGTAGTTTCCAGATTCACCAAGGAGGCTGTGTGATCTCAACCTCCATTAAACTCACCTAACTATCTATGGTGAACCAAAGTCTGTGAAACTCAAATTCCTTCCCTTTGGGCAGTGCAAGTATGAAGGATGAAAGGAGATGAGTCGACTTCTGATCTCCTTCAAAATAAAACGGCAAACATTCAGGACTTCAGCTCAGGCGCATTTAGTTTAATGAGATGGGGAAAGCGGTCGTCACAATGGTAAGAGTGGCCTGACAAAGAGAACAAAAAGTATGGCTGACGTGTATAGCTTGATGCAGCTTAAGTAAACTCAGCACAGAGCCTGTTTGGTGAGTTATCTATGGGCTCCATAAATACCTTAAAGAATGCCACGATATCACAGTGCTGCACTGCAGCTTCAGATGATATAAAGCTCAGAGCATGCCACTTCTGAACTCGTCATTTTATTGCAAGTTTATAAAGAGATCAAGTGCTATTACAAATGCACATCCTATAAGGCAGCAACCAGCTCCCAACTCCAATGAGACATTCCAAAATTTTTGAGGAGAAGTAAATATTTAAAAGTGTAGTAAGTAACATTTTTCATGCATTTTTATTCAAATGTTAACTTGAAAAAGAAGACTTCCCTTGACTCTCACTTCTAAAAGCACCCAGACTAGTTTCTGTCAGTGCAAATTTGACTATTCAAGCTGACATATTTTAGGACAACAGGTGTGGTATATATACCCTGGACAGGTCGCCAGCCTGTTACAGGCCAAGCTCTGCGATGGGGGGTGTTTAATAAGCTCCCTGCAGCTGTTGATAGTTTGATCATTGCCAAGTTAACTTTGTTACCACGTACAGTCAGGTATACACTGTATACCACAGCCACAGCAGTCACAGCACCTCATACATGATCCTCCTCCTCCTCGAGATTAGATATAAGCAGGTCTGAAATCAGCACCCACCAACCAATCAGATCTTTGCAAAATGCCATCGCCATTCCTTCAGACTTTTATTCATGCATTTCTGGAGGGTCAAAAGTTGCGCGCGTCTGTTTTTCTGGTGAGCGTCAGTAGTAAATATAGATTCTTGGACACAACTTTGTTCCTTGATGTTTTTTTTTTCCTGTTTTCTACAAATAATTTTATAACACTTTTATTGTTCTACATTGACGCTTAGATCATAGAACACATGATGTAAGCCGAGGCTTGAATAGAATTTTTAACCTGCCAGGTGGGCGAGCAGACAACATGGACACCCAAGTTTGTGAATGTGATAACTCTAAAAAGAAGCAACCTAGGAGTTTCAAATGGATACCATAGGTGTATCTACTAAAAATCTTGATCGAGTTTGAATCTCATTGACTTTGGCCTCAAGGTCATAGGTAAGAGATCAAGTTTTCTTGCATGGTAAATGCAATAACTTGAAAACAAGGTGATGTAGAATTTTGAAATTCATACCATATCTACTAGGAAGCTGAGGGGTACAATTAGCCACCGCCAGTATTTTGTGTTTATTGTTTTTATACCCAGACGATTAAATTTCACTGCAGCTGCAGCTGAAAGAATAAGCATGTAGTCTATGTTTTGTGAATAATGATGTCTTAAATCCAACCACGTTTGATTCCTCAACTTACCACCGAGCTAAAAGCTTTGACATCGGCGAGCAAATGTCTGTTTTTAGCAATTTTTTCAAAGTGTGTTTTCAAATTTACGCAGTGTAAAAATGACAACGCTCACCGATGTCATGATTCAGACAAGCAGCTTCAGTGGATGCCCTCAATGAAATTACGATTGTAATCCATCAGATTAATACATCCCACGTATAAATAAAAGAGGTGATACGTGCTGATAAGTTTGTTTACTTACACAGTCAGCATTTTTACCAGGACTCTGTCTGGTCTTCAAATAGGTTAAACCTAATATAGTCGATCTTTTCCAGCATTCATACAGTGTGTTTTCAATACTACACCGCTGCACTGTGCTTGTCCTGTTATAGACACTGATACCGCTGATTTGTCTGCAGCAGCTGTGTTGCTATTGGTCTGTATTCTGTGTTTTACCTCTTTATATTTTTCCATGATTGTAGTTTTAAGTCCAGGGCTAAGCTGTCAGTAGGCCTGTCTACAGCTGTGATTGGTCAGAAGCTGCCAAAATCACCCTTTTTATATGAACATGCTTCTACCTAGATTGATGAACCCTGGGTTAACTTATTAAATAGATAACCACCTTTCTAAGACCTGCCGACGTTAGGGTAAGTGAAGCCAGATAATGGAAGGATACGTGAACTTGCTCTGTGCAGTTGTACAGTACGCTTTTAAGACGTTAAGATTGTTTGATGTGTGGATGCGTACACCTCGGAGAGAGGATAGATGCTTTTGTCAAGCTGAGCAGTGTTGTCACACATCAAACCTTATAAAAATCTCATGTTCAGAGTGAAACACGTTTTCTCCGGGGAGATCTTATGTGACTGCAGTAAAAAGAAAAGTTCACGTTCTCTAATTCTGGGTCAAATGACAAAAACAAATTATATTAAAAAGAAAAGCTAAGCTTGTCAGCAGAAGTAACTGAGCTTTTGATATTCCACAACACACCGAGTACAGTCAAGTTTCCCAAAAATATGTATAGACAACAAAAAGTACATATGTGGTCCTGATCCTTTTTTAAATAATTCAAATAGTTGTTGTACTCCTTTGTAGTTCTAGTTTTCATGTTCCCCTCTCCCTGTCTTCATGCCTCAGTGTGTTATCTGCCTTGTAGTAACTTCCTGTTTTCCTCTTTTAGAGTTTTATTTCCTTGTTAAATCTAGTTGGAATATCGCATTGATGGAAATCTCTCTCTCTCTCTCTTTGAGATTATGTATCGGAATTTCAGGAGCAGGACCACGCCTCCAAACACCCTCCTTCCGGTTGTCATCTACATAGGTTCCCCCTGTTCTGCAAGCTGTTCATTTCCGTGCCCCACCCTCCCTCCTTGTTCTCAATTCTTTAACTTCTTCATTTCTATTTAGTACATGGGGATCTGCCAGGCCTGGGAGCCATCACCAGTCCCCTTCGAGGCCCCCCCCCCCAAACCGCAGCTCAATTCATGTCAATGCATCCACTTTTACCTACTAAAACGCTGTCAAACCTAAAATGAGGACGTGGGCCCAGCTAGTGAATTGTAACTGTGTGCCTCTTTGGTGTTGTGCATTTGGGTCTGTTTAAGACCTTTTGCTAAATTATCAAACAAGCAGCTCATAAATTCACCGTGCTCCGTCTGGCTTCTGGCAAAGCTTCTGTCACATTTACATGCACTGCTGAAATTCTTTTGGAGGGAAAGTTTATAACTAAACTTCCTATGGCCACAAGTGCTCAGCAAGTTCATGCAGCTTCTGGTCAAACATGTTCTGTAAAATAAAACAATTCATGCATATTTAGAAATATTTCTGCCACATTTTGAATATCCAGCTAGTTTCCAGACATTTCCTGAAACTGTTGTTACGTTCCCCTGAGGGGTCTAGGCGGTGAGGAGGAAGTAACAAAAAGTGTCCGGGTCAGGAAAAGGAGTCAAGGAGGCAAAAGGGTTAAATTAAATAGTTTTATTGAAGTAGCTCAACTAAAAGAGACGGACAAGCCGCTATCACCATTTAAGGAAAACAAACAAAACTCAAGCGTTGGTCAATAAAGTAAAAAGTAAGTCAAAAAGAGAGAGCAGCTCACTAACTGCAAATACGGACATGCAGCTCACTAGCTGCAACCACACTAATGGCACTCTGGCCCAGAGATCACCTTTCCCTGGGCTTAAATCTCTTTAATTACTGATGAGAGTCAGCTGCACAAAAGGGAAAGGTGGCACCTCAGGTAGAAGAGGTGGTGGGACACGCCCACACAGGCACCTTCAGGAGGAGGCCCTGCTAGGGCCGTAACACTGTTTAAAGTTTGAGACAGTTTCTCAACTAGTGTTGTGAATAGTAGCACAGAGGTGCAGACGCTGGTAATGGCTCTGGGGAAACAGTTTGTTTTTGTAGAATTTCCATGTTAAAAGCTGGTCTTTTACAGTTACACTTTGATTTGATACCTGTTGCACCGAGGTGCAGTACTGTCATCTGACAGCAAAAATGTTCTGAGATGAAGCCACAGGGCAACTGGGGCTTCCCTGTGTGGAGTTTCTCCCTGTGCCTGTGTGTTCTCTCTGTGTACTCCAGCCTTCTCCCACAGTCCAAAGATATGTTTTTTCTTCTTCTTCTTTTGGTTGCTCCCTTTAGGTATCACTAAAGCAGATTGTCTGCCTCTGTCTCACCCTGTCCCTAGTGTTCTCTTTTGTCACACCACCTCTCTGCATGTCCTTCTTCACTACATCCACGAGTCGTCCTTCTACCATGCTTTCCCCCGTTCCTCTTTCTTTGTCTCCCACTGGCACCCTGTTGGCCAACAGCACTAGAGCCAGTTGGTGTTTCATCCCAGGCTCCAACCAATCCAGTATGAAAATGATATTGTTGATGATATGCATGTTTGATTAGGCAAAGATTTTAAACTGGATGCCCTTCTGATACACCCTCAGCCAGGCGACACAGCCAGGATTAATCAGACCGCTACTTCTGCCCTGGCAGCTGCCCACAAATATCCACTCTTTGTCATCAGCCATCTTGACGCTTTCTCTGTAGCCTTTTTTCTCTCCTGTGATGCCAAGCCCAGTGTAGGCCTGGCAGAGCAACTGTCCCATGAAGCACCCAGAGAAGTACCTTGCCCTCCAGCCTTGCTTCTGGCACTCCTTGACCCTGCCACTCTCCTCCATATACTCGTCTCCTCTTGGTGCTTTTAGCTCCAACACAATAATATTCTTTTTCGCTCTTTCTCCACCCTTTCTACCTGAATTGGATAAAGAATTAATCAAATGCATGGATGGACCCAGTTGTGTTTTCTGGGCATCAGAAGAAGAACATTTTTTCTTTGCGTGCTAACTTTTAAATGTCCTTTTTGCGGTCCCCCTCTGCAGAATTGACCTTCTAAGCTTTTTACCTGTAGATTTGTTAAAAAGGTTTTAAAATAAATTCTTCTACTTTAATTATATATAATACATATTGTTAAATTTTGCATTTTAATGCCTTGTCTGGTTAAAATCACACTGCACTGTCCTGTGGTACAAATTGTTAGTAAAGGAAAGTACAACCTGGCACCATTTGGGCTTTGTTTGATTTTTGGATGTACAGTAACAGCAGCTGTTTCTGCAAGATTTTGTTGATTAGTTTAGTTCACTTTGGAATAGTTTAAACATTTTTCAAAAACGGGAAATTAAAACAAGTACCTTTAGAATGGGTTTCTTTAAAATACTGGCATATGAAAGTGGAACAAAGACACTGAATGTGATATGAAACGTGCAAGTTAACCATAAAACAACTCAGTGCTTTATACCGAACATTCCAATATCAAGCATTTGAGTAAAGATATTTTCTTTTGTGTGCCTCATATAGATTTATGACATTTGCATTAAAAAGACGATTACACATATTAAGTGCAGTTACCCTTACGTGCCGGGACACATCCTCACACACAGTATGCCCATAGTCTGTGCTGTTTGACCACTTTTTACTGCAAAGTGGTTTGGGCCTGAAATTAAAATGTTGATGGCTGGGTGACATTTTGGTTATTGCTGTCTGCGTTGCCACCGCGAGGAAAGCAGCGGACCAGTTTAAGGGCCAGTTTGGCCTGGCTATAAGCTAGAGATGAAGATTATACAGCATGGTGCAAGAAGTACTGCTCGGCATAATGGGGTTTATAGGCCTGTGGCAGAGTTTGCTTTACGCCCTGCCGGAGGAGGTGTTGACAGGAGCGAGAGACAGAAAGGCACGAGAGACATGTCTTATTATTCAGCCTCACCACGTAGTGCGAATGAGTTGCGGTGGTCATGTTTGAAGATGTGATGATGAGATTAGGGTGCATGTGGAGAGACAATGAGGAAAAGGAGGCAGGTAAGAGCAGCGTATAACACCTAAAATTGGATGTGTCTTCAGGAGCTTTGTGGTCGAGGTCCACTTGGCCTGGGTGTGGGAGGATCAATGTCTCCATTGAGCCCTAATGGATGCGGTTGCCAGATAGGGCTGTTAGTGATAAGGGAGGAGTATTAGCTTTAGTGTTGCAGATACAGGCTTGATTAACTTTGTGTTTAAAGGAGCTTCTTGTTTTTCTGTGGGTGAAAGCCAAGTGTTTTATGGTCTACACTGCCATAAGCGTTGGAGCATTCAACCCTTGCTTGCTTGTCACGACAGCCAGAATGTTCAATTTGGTATCAAACGGGTTAGGATTTCTGCAGCCTGTGGCGTGCTGTTTCGCCATCAGATACGGATCAGGGCTCTGTTAGGGCCTCGGAGGCTGCGAAGAGTTCAGTCTTGAGACAGCATGTGAGAAGGGAGCGGCAGGAGGAGAAAGGCAGGAGGCCTGTTCCCAACACCACCGGCATATCTGCCCCAGTTCCTCTCACCACGTCATTCCAGCGCAGTAAGGCGATGGCAGAGGTTTCACCCCGGCACAGCAACTACCGCCGAGGCCACAGGACCTAAACATAACCCAGGGCAAAGAGAGCGCCTGCACATCTCTCAACCAATATGCCAGCACAGCATAACACACAGCAATACAAGGCAGAGCACAGAAGGCGTGAGCAACCTCATCCACAGGGCAGAGGCAGAAATACTAGATGGCAAGCTTTTTGTCTTCATATGAGGCACATTAATCCTCACAGTGGCTCCCATCTTTATTCATTTATCGGCCTGTGGTGTCCACTCAATCAGTCAGTTAAAGTCTGGCCTGATGGAGCGAGCCCCGCACACCCACCACAGCGAGGGAGAGAGGGAGAGAGAGGGGAGGGAAGGTTATACTCCATACCATATAGCCTGAGCAGACACTGCAGTACAGAGATACAAACAGGGTGGGATGGGGAGGAAGAGGAGGAAATGTGAGGGGGCTCTTTTAAATAATGAGGCAAGGAGGGAGGAGAAAGGGAGAGAGGGGGGAGGTGAGACAACTGGAGGTGAAAAGAGAGCAGCCTTATATCAAGAGTGAGCGAGATTGAGAGGTTCAAAGTGAAGGAGGGGAGAGAACAGTCAATATCAAGAGCGAGCGTTAGGGAGAGATCCGGGACGACGACAACACCTCCACAGACTACTGAGGTATGTATGTGGGAGGGAGGAGGGAGAGGAGGGAGAGGAGGGAGAGGAGGACAGGGAGTAGGGAGGGAAGGAGGGACGTGTTGGTGGAGAGTGTGTGAGAGTTAGAGAGAGGGAGGGATATCCACTGCACTGTTGTGTGACTGGAAATTTAATAGAGAGAGAGAGAGCGAGAGAGAGGGAGGCAGGAAGGCAGCAGGGGAGGAGGGAGGGTGGGGTGGAGAGAAGGGCGAAGGAGCGACGCAATGCAAAAAGCACTGAGCGAGAGCCGTTGTTGTTGGAATTACAGAGGACTGGGACAGAGCGTGGATGCTGCTAGACCCTCACTGCAGAGCGTGGGGCTGTTTGTGTGTGGGGGAGGTTTGGTGGGGGTGGGGAAGTGGGGGTCAAGTGAGCGAGAACATATTGTGCATAAAGTGGAAGAGAGCAGCCAAGGCCACGTAGAGTGTGCACTGTGCAATGTTTAATAAGAGAGAGGAACAGGTTGGCCACCCTGTTGCTGCATCCAGACTAAATATGCAGGGGTCAATCATAACCCTGATCCCCATCTAAATCATGCCTGTATGTGTGTATATGTGTGTGTGTGCGATAGCCGGGAGCAGTGCTGGAAGGAAGACACGTGTGTGAGGAGTGTGTGCATGAAAACACGTGCCTGTGATGAAGTGCTGGCGTTGAGGTGCAAGAATGTGAGAAGAGTGATCCACTGAGTCTCGATATAGAACATTATCAATCCAGCACTAATCACCCGTCTGAATCCCCCCACAGCACTCACACACTCATCCCCTCTTCCCTCTTACCCTCTGTTATCTGATGGACACACGCTCAACCACCCACCGCACATCTCCCCGCTAATATCTTGCTGAAGTGATTGACAACTCAACCCCGAGCAGACCTCCAACCTTAACCTGACCTTAAACCTCGCCTCACTCCCACATTTAATAACCTATCCCCGGAGAGGCTTTGCCCAAACTGTCATCACCTGAAACCAATCACATTAGTGCTCACATTCTTTAAAAAGGCAAGTTAATTTCTGGGAAATAAACACGCTCAACCCCCCGCGCCCAACACAATACCCCTCCTTTCCTCCATCTTAGGATGCCAATCAATATACCCGCGCGCATACTGTATATGCCACACGTACGACGGGATCCACAATGGCAGCAGGACTCAAATCCAACGAGGTAGCGCTGTACAGGTGGGGCTCAGCACTGCGTGTGCGTGAGTGTTGCCAAGGGAACCGACCAAGCAGCAGTGTTCCTTGTAACAAGCAGTAAACAGCACCATCACCGTCATTTTATAGAGATTATGCGAGCATATGGACACGTGCGTGACTGTCTCTGGGATCAAATGTAAAAAAAAAACACCGCAGCTGAATAGTGAAATGCAACGAAAGTGTGGGTTCCTGTGACTAATTATAATCATAGCACATAGGAAGGTGATAATTACTGTTACATTGGATGCATTTATTTATTATGTAATCCCATTTTTGCGTTATTAATAGGTTGTTTAATGCTACGAGCGCGTTTGCAACTGACTGTTTAGGTTTTATGTGCAACGCAGACCAACGCAAATCACTCATTTAACATTTTTTTTGCTTCAAAAGTAAGAATTTAAAATAACTATATATATATATATATTTTTTTATTAGCTGACACTTAGCATATAAAGAAAATAGTTCCTACATAAACAGGATTATTGATTTTTGTGACAAAATCTGATGTTGTGATAATTTATTGGCTTGGATTTGATGTCCTTTTCTGTGTTCCTCCTTTACATTAATATATATATATATATATTTATTATTATTATTTTTTTTTAATTTATTTATTTATTTATTTTTTAAGAAAAAGAAAAACTGTCCCGGCAGTGTAGCCCATCCCCTCTGAATCGACCAGTGGTTCCATCCACCTGAAGATGTCTGAGACAATTCTCATTACCAGCGGTAGAAGCGCAGCACTTGGAAAGGGTGAATCAATCAGAGAGGGAGAGAGAAAAAGAGAGAAAGGGAGAGAGAGAGAGAAGAAACAGTGAGGGAGACGGAGGAGAGAGAGAGAGAGAGAGAGGAGAGCGAGAGGAGGGAGAGAAGACAGCGTCGGCGGCTCTGCAGTGGAATACGCTGTTATTTGAGGGAAGGTGAGAGCTCTCGGAGTACCGACACGCGCGCTTTGAGCGAAGATGTGTTTCAGGACTTGATGGTAGCATAATAAAATAAAGGTAAGTGTCTCGATGACATTCAGAGTCCGGGTGCAGTTTCGTGACATTCTGGTGTTTGTCTGGTGTGTCCGCTTGTGTGTGTGTGCGCGCGCGCGAGAGAGAGAGTCTGGCGGACAGTTAAGTGCATTTCACGCGCTACAAACTACTAATATGTTGGAAATCTGCGTGTATCATGACCGGATGTGATTTGGGAACTGTCCTCGTTTGGAATCCGAGAGAGGCCTCTAAAGGTGGCTGATATCCAGGAATTACGCGTGACAACAAGACAGACGTGTGTCACAGGGAATCGATTCAATTCTATTGATTTGCATGATTGGATTTGGTCCGTATGCGCAGTTCAAACTTTGCACCAGCTCCTTGGGATGTATTTCTTGTTTCTGTTTGTGTTCTGTGTGCTTTTTCAGCACAAGTTAATCTAACCTTGGAGATAAGAGGAGCATCCACTGTAGCACAAGCTGTTGACAGGGCTTAATATATGATCCGTTTAACGCGCAGCTTTCACTCAAATATACTCAATTAAACCCCCCCTAATCGGACCAGTTTACAATGTTAATGTGTGTGTGTTGGGCTTCAGCTACCCTCGCTGGCCCCTGTTGATGACCCCAGATTTGGAGGAAAATGCGCAGGCACCTTGCGGCTTACGCGCGGTGGGTTAAGCTCTGAGTCAGAGCCTGGGGCCCCTCCGGCTGAGAACAAGGAACAGATAGATTAGGACTGATGAATGAAGATCTACTGCCTCTATCTGCAACACAATGATATGGTTATGAGGGGATTTAAATGCTAATGTGCAGTGTTTGAGAGAAATCCGAACCGACTGGGACTAGCGGGAGGAGATTGCTGGCAATGTGTGTGCTGTGGACCAGCTGGATGATCTCCTGAGTTTTATGACAGACAGAATAGGTTATTAATGGGGTGTAGGAAGGTGAACTGGGGCACTGGGGCAGGATTAGACAAGAAAAAGGTTGGAAGGATCTGTGTGTGTCTGTAGTTATGTGTGGGAAGGGGAAGGGGGTGTTGATGCACCGAGAAGCCCCTCCAACAGTGTACATTTTAGCAGATTTGCATGCCTGGAAGGAAGAAAATGAAGCCGAATTTCAGGGAGGTTCAGAAGAAGTGTGTGTGTGTGTTTTTAACTGGAAGATGGCTTGTGTCAGTATGGATTTCCTCCCATGCTCTCATACTGCTAAAGTAGAACTGTTTGCTGCTTGCATTTTACACCCTGCAATTCAAAGCTCTTTACAGTACCTATAAATTTCTACACCATTGTAGCTAAACAGTCGAGCAAATGACCACGACATATACCATTTATGGGCTCTCATTCCACTGCACATCCTTTCTATTGGATCCAAAATAAGCCTAGAGACGTAAAACTTTAAGAGGATGGTAAGTTTTTATGTTGCTCGTAAAAGCATGTATTTCATCCAATCATATTGGTTTATGGTCAATAGTGAGGTAGCGAGGCTTCTTTCTTAGCTGATCGTGAACTGTATTTACAACATCACCAGTAACTGCAAGGTTCGGGCTTCATGAAAAGCTTGTCACATGATATCGCATTTAAAGCCAAGGTGCTCCAGCTCGGGGCAGCGCTTCAAAATATCAAGACATCTCACTGCCGCAAAAGCCAGGCCGGAATGTCACCGGAATTTGTTCATCTTGAACTTTGCTGCTACCCTCCTCCCACCAACCCCACAAACCGAAGCGTTACCTCACTTACTGAAAGACAGCCACATTGTGACCACTCAAACAAGACAGCAGTCTATTTAGTTTCTGTGATGTGGTTTTTATGGATGGGGGGACGTGATTTCTTGTGATCCTCATTATTGGGATTTTAATTTTAAATAAAATCAAGAAGACCCTGTACTGAATGAGTAAAGACCTTGAAATAGGGGGAATCTAATGCACAACTTACAGTAGGTCAGATCTCTATGAAGTCCTGAAGGTGCAAAGTCATGACACCTCTTGACCTAATATGCATGTTATTAAAATTGAACAATGTCACGATTCACAAGGAAAGGTTAACACAGATTAGTTAAATGGGATGCAGGTGGAATGTTTTATTCATCTGATTTCCTCTTCATGGACTCTGTTCATGTAACGGGAACATTTAGACACTGGTAGCTCCAAGGTCTAAATTGTCGGCAACCAAAGGAAGGACATTTGGCAGATTTTCTTTTTAATTCTAAAATGTGCGAAAGGTGGAAAAATAAATAAAATAAAATATAGCAGTCAACACTTTCCTGAAGGATTTTCTGAACCTCTTCTACAGTCTGACCACTTAAAAAAAGAAATAGCATGTGGGTCATCTTGCAAATTTCAACTGTCACCTGATAAATTTAACACACAGACACACACATCCCACTGACTCCTTCCTGTGTCACAAATTAAGCACCGGCTGAGCAATTTCAGTCATTTGAGGAATCAGGCCAAGCTGCTCTTTAATTTCCTAGGCACACCACTTATGCATGGCCGATGAGCTTGATGAAAACAAGCAAGCAGGTTAACAGGGACATGGTAAATTACACCTGCACACCTGGCCTAGAGGGAAGGTGTGACTTTGAGATAATGCTCAGCCCCCCACTGCTCTAACGTTGTCGGAATAGTGGAGCCATTGCGGATTATTTCCAGAGGAGATATATAAAAGTCGAAGCAAATCCTCCAAAAACAAACACCCTAGGTGGCAAAGGGCATGAGAGGAGTCCAGCATATAAATGATTGCCCCCTAAAATATTGTCCCAATGATTTGTGCATCTCCCAAATGAAGCCAGGGTGCTTTTAATCTGGTTAAAGTGTAGTTTGCCTTTCTTTGTCCCCTTACTGTAAAAGGACAATGGACTGCATTAATTCGCTGCTACATTAGAATGCAAAGGGAGTAACTGTTGCCCTAAATATGGTGTCTGCCTGAGTTTGTGCATACCTTTGTGTTTATGCACACGCACTCATTTCTGTGACAAAGAGCCAGAGCCAGATAGAGATTATAGATGACACTTAAACTGTTCTAATCAGGGCAAGCTGGCCGCTGATCTCTTCATAGAGCGGCGGTGTCACTGATTGATGGCTGCAAGACTTGCTGATGTACACGGGTTGAAGGGTGAAGGGAGAGTCACTGATCAGCCAAGAGAGGCAGAGAATTGTGGGAGGAACCTCCGGCGTTCAGCTCAAAATGCAGTACGACGAGGGACCCATCTGAGAGGCTGGGATCGTATCGCACACAGTCGCCACGTGCTCACGCCACGCCAGAACCTGGATATCCGAGATTCTGTTTTTGTGCATGATGTGGCACAATTTGAATCCCCGCAACCAGGGGGCAGGGAGTGCATGAGCACTGACCCGTGCAGAGCAGAAATGCTAAGCTCCCTATGATGGCGCGGTGGGTATAATTAGCCATGATTGGTTTGATTGAGTCTTCTGTCCAGGCCTGGGTGTTGGCCCTTTGGGGAACATGATGATTGTCCAGACATTAATTATTGAATAATAGTTGGAAGATTGGCAATGGTTAATGACACAAAATGAAAGCTATAATCCATTGAATTGACATAATTAGAAATGGTGAGATTTCCCCTGAGGAGTATATTCTCATCATGACCTAAAGTGAAGAGCGACGCCTGAAAAAATGAACTAAGGCGATTCCTTCCCCCTCCTACCTCATGAGTTCATGAAGGCACATTGGGAGAGCTGCCTGGAGGTGCTCGAAAATCCGATCATCTCCTAGTAAAGATGGCTGAAAGCGGCTGTTTCTTCCTCGTGTCACCGTGAGTGGCAGTCAGGATGCAGTTTCGGTTTGTGCTGTCTGAAATGAGCTCGCCAGAGAGAGCGGTCAGCTCTGAGTGTCTGATATTGAGTTTGGCAAATAGAAGAGATATTATCTTCTCCTGGTTAGATTAAGTATTAGTAAATGTGATTGGGTAATGAAGGCGGTCAAGCCTCAATGACCACCCTGCTTTACAGCTACTGCTGGCTTGGCTGCATCTATGAACAGAGTCTTGAGGGAGTTTGTTTCGGGTCAGTGGTGGCATAAGAGTTCAATACAGCATTGCAGAGTCGGGCTGAGGCCTTTCCTCCTCTGTCTGCCTCACTGGCTGGCTGTGCCGGCCGGAGGCACAACAGTTGTGGCATACTGATGCTGATGACAGTATAAATATTGATGATGGAGATGGCAAGAAACAGAAGCATGAAATTATAATCCTGATGACCAAAGTGTGATGCTAAATGTTTTCTCTCTCTCTCGCTCTTTTTTTTCTTCCTCCCGCTGTTGTTTTTACATGTGATTCAAGCCTGACACAGACAGGTTTGGTTTCCACGGCGCTCTGAGAGATCACAATGAGATGCCTGGAGAGAAGCGTGGGCATGCTGTCGCACAAGATGACACGTAATCCAAACGTCCTTTTTGTAGCTGGTTGGAGGTTGTCGTATTTTCAGGGGCAGCAATGGGGGCTGTGCTGATGTCACTGTGAGATGGCGGCTCCTGAGGTGGGGGTGGGCGATAAGACATGCCAGCAGCCGTCCCTGGAGGCCGTTAAGGGCCCCAGAGGAGGCAGTTAGCAAAGCTACGCGCCATCGCTGTGATAAATCGCAGATTCTGCTGTATGGTTAGGACGATTACTCTCGGTGCCATCACATGAACCTGTGCACGTCTTCACTGTTTGTTTTCCAAGTCCCCGGACTCCCCGCGATATATGTAGAGTGTTGACTCAGTTGTACTGGTTTATTTATATATTGTGCCCCTCTTGCATATTTCTCTTGTGGTAGCTTTCAGATTGGGTGGTGCAGTGGCGAGGTGTTCAGGCTCAAATTTCTCTATCAAACTCAAAACAGTTGATATGGTAAGGCACTTCCCATACTAAAGCCTCAGTGAGGCTTAGTTTGAACTTTTCTGTTAGAATAGAGACTTAAAGAGTTAGAACATCCCAGACCAATCTATCTAGATTGCTTTGGTGTGAGCTGCTATGTACTTTTGGAGATATTATGTCTGCCCTCTCATGAATACCAAAAAACTAGACCTTACTTGCCTTGTGGTGCTCAAAGTGCAAAAGTGGGGTGGTTGAGAAACGTGAAGAATCTTAGTTTTCCCGATCAGGCACAGAAACAACTTGTTGAACTTGATATAGTTATCTTTAAAGTGACCAAAGACCAAAATAACCAAGAGTTCTATCTAAAGAAATATACCGAAGGCGACCTAACTGATAGGAATAAACCAAAATACATAAACTTGCCTGCCCAGCATGGGGAAAATGTCAAAAGAAACAGCATCCTACCACTACAAACTCCTTCAGTCTATCAAGCAAATCGCATAGCAAAAGCTACAGGTGGAAACACGTGTGGCAGGTTGGAATAGGAGGAAGATGAATAAATCTCTGCCCACGATGGCACCAGACTGTCCTCAGCCTGGAGCCAATCATCTGCAAGCCGAAAGATGGCACATCAATCATGTCCAAGTACCTGCACATTTCAGTTATCATATATCGACACACTAAACCACCCGAACCAAACATCCCACAAGGAGAAGGAAAAACAGATCTGTTACACTCATGACAAAATACCATTGAAGTCGTAAAATTCTCTTTCCAGAAGTCATGATACATTTATCAAAAAAATACTAATTTTTTAAAAATCCACAAACCTTGCTGTGATCAGTTTCACCTTAGGAGCTATTTTCTTTCTACTGTCTACATCGGCCAATCCAGAAAACATCCAGTTAGCTAATATGATGAATACCCATGCTGCAGTCATGGGTATTCACCTGTCTTTGCAGGTAGATAAAGACCAAAAATTAGACTGTGCCAAATACTAAATCATTTGGATATCCATTTGTTGAGTATTTAATTCTGAATTTTCAGATTTGGTTCTTTTTTATAAAATGTTGACTGTATACTCAGCTTGTGTGACTGACCTCCCTCACACTCCCAGTAGTGAGCATCACACTTCAGATGACCTCACTGCTGCTAACTTAGCAACTTTGCTGGGAGATTAAGCGACTTTTCACACCCCTGTAGAGGATTTCTTTTAAAGGCATTGCAAAAAAAAAAAAAACTCTGGTCAGCATCACGACGACTTCTCCTGGCACAGGAACAGAGGTCTCCCTCTCTCTGCTGCGTTCACTGGATGAGTAGAGCTTCTAAGAGTGACAGAGCAGTGGTGCATAGAGCGAGAGAAAAAAAAAGTTAAAAAATAGTTACTAAATGAAACTGCTCACATCAAAGTTTGTGGGCTTTTAGAGTACCCGGGTCATGAATTCTGGCATTGCTGTTGAGTTTGGATTTTTGAGTACCACAAGGCGAGTGCCGTTTAGTTCTAATACATCCAAGAGAAGGCAGGCATCTGAACAGCTGATAGCTTTAAAAGCAGGGCACTCATACTAGATTAATTTAGATGGATGAACAACACTACAGTCTAGAGGACGGGCCTGTATCTTTGATTTTGGAGTGAACTGTTCCTTTAATGGTTGTATTTTTCCTCTCAGCTGTGGGTTTACAGTGACCTGACCGATCAAACAAATCCGAAGATAAAATATTTGTTGTTGTTTTTTCAGTTATCACGCAGTTATTTCTCTTCTTAGAGGCGTAGTCATTTAGAGTTTTTGTCTGGCCAAAATCAGATTCGATCCAGTGACTGTTCCACGGTTCCACACTGCAGGGTTTAGCGAACTGACACCCCGCTTTGGGAGCTGCAGAGCAGGGCCGCGGACGCCCCGAGCCCCCGCCGATGTGACGGAGAGACGCAAGATGGTGAGTGGTTACTATGGCAGGTTACTATGGCAACCTCAGGTCTCTGTGAGAGCTTCCATTTCGCACAGCGTGGGAGAGAGTAAGAGAGAGGGAGAGAGGGGGGAATGAGACAGAGAGGGAGAGAGATGGGCTGGAGAGAAGAACCTGCAGAGGAAGAAGGGTGGAGAAATCAGCAGAGGAGGTGAGGTGTGGAAATAAACATGCCTTAGGTGTAGAGAGAGGAAAGCGGGGCGAGGAGACGAGCACAAAGGAGGTAGAGAGAGAGAAGAGGAGTGTGAAGGGGGAAAAGTGATGGAGAGGTGTAAGTGGTGGGGTGAGACTAGGGTGTGAGAGGAGCCGATCGGAGGGCAGCGAAGACGATCACGTGGCGCTTTAGAGCAGATCTGCACTGCATCCACACGCAGGCCGGAACATTTCAACGCTGTTTTGTAATCTTTCTGGTGCTGCACACTATTTATCGCGCCTTCTATCTCCATTTCTTCTCCCTCACCTCTCTGATTCAGTTGGCACGGCGCTCAGCGGCGAGAGACATTGTGTCAGTCTTGGTGACTAGTCTCCATGGAGACGTCCATCAGTCAGTCCGTGTCAGTGTTTTGTGGGCAAAGCCTTATCGTGTTTGTCAGTGTGAGTGTTTATCTGTCTGTGTATTAGTCAGTGTGTCACTCATAGAGAAGGCTGGGGCGAGGCCTGAATGGATGGGGGCCGAGAGCGTGTTGCTTATCACTCACTCATGAACGCACACGCCGTCGGTTTGTTTGGGAAAAAGACGAAGGTTTATGCGTAAAACCGCGAGGATTCGCCGGAGACATTCACACAGATGCACACAAAATAAAAGTGTACCCACCTCTGCTCCACATGTTGCACGACACTTAGTAAATACTTATTCTCCCTTTTTCCACCCGTGTTGTCCGAGTTAAACGCTGAGCCTTGTTCCAGTGTAAAATCTGGCATCATATGTTGCAGAGAACTCCTTTGGTTAAATAATTCACTTTGTTCTGTATGTTGTTAATGTGCAAAACACCAGCAATATGACAGCATCAGTGCTAAAAACGTCCCATTTTATAACTAATCTAATTTATTTTTCTTTATAGTGAGCAGACAGTTGAGTGGTGTGTTGCAGTCATGTAACAGAAAATGTTTTTCAAATAGAACATATGCAGTCATAGCATTCTCCTTTGCTTTAAAGAATAGCACATCACTTGCACAGGCAGTTAATATCGTAATCGTTTTTATTTTAAACTGTTGCTGTTCTCATTATTTCTCAGGCATTTGCTCATTTTTACTCTACACTATGTAGCTGGAAGAGAGTCCACAACTCCATTTGTGAAATCATGTATTGATGACCTTCACTTTGACCTTGAGTAGTAAAGGAAGACTTGTAATGACATTACTTGTTCTAATTAGAAACAAACGTTTTGTGATTAAAGGTGCTCAGTCGGAGCGGCTAGCTTGGAGTGTGTGTGTGTAAATGATGTAAGTGTGTGGGGGACTCGACTTAATGTTACATATAAAAAAATGCTCTTGTTAACTTCAAAGTGGGGCTGTTGCACAGCACTGTTGAATCGCAGTGACTCCTCACTCCAATTAGAGATGCAGCGAGCTTTGTCCTGATACATGGATGTGCATCAAACCAGGTTCCAACCATTAAATTTATACACAGCAAAAAGTGCACACTCTGGGGCTTTGCCACTACCTAAATAGTGCAAACCATTAAGCTCCCTTAGCAGTGGAAATGCTAAAGTGTATTTTGTCCTTTAGCATATGGTTCTCAAAGTGCAGCCCTTGCTATCATAATTTTTTCATAAGAATGAAAAATAAATAAATAAATAGAGGTCTTTGGCACAAATTCACCCACTTCCAAGATGCACTGAGGAGAGAATAAAGTCAGAAGAGAGAAAAACTCCAGCAACACTCACTTGACTGACATATTTTGGCTTGTGGCTTTTTGTCGGGGTCAAAATGGAAACATATCAACTTTTTAAATAAAATAAGTATAGGTACCAAAAATACAAAACTGTGTGCTCACTTGGTGTTGACGTCCAAAGACATTATGGAGCAAAATTTAAACATCATTCCACCCATGTTTCTTCTTGGACACTCCCCTTTGTCTGTGATTGGCCTGAAATCACTTGACCATATCAGCCCATCCTTGTAGATGTTTAACTTTCAGATATCTTTGTGAATTTAGATGACTGTTTTTTTTTCCGACTTTGTACCCGTCCTATGTAAAGTGTTGTCTATAACATCTTAAATAAGATTGGTTTTGATGATGTGCTCTGATAAGGCAAAAAGTCAAATATGTTGGTCGAGTAATTGAAGTCTAGCTGGAGTTTTGACCTCTTAATGCCTCTGCACACAGGCCTAGATACTGGTCGGTGATCACCTGGCAACCACAAGTCGCTAGGGAAAAATGTATAACAGCTGACTGGATGGCGACTGGTCGCTGTCAGTAGATGAAATAGATTTCAAAGAGAGTGCAGAACCAAAAACCTCCATGTGATGGCTTTGGTAGCCAGCAAGTCACTGTGGTTTGTATCAAAGATGCCAACTTATCTGCAAACGCTTGCCAACTACTCACCAGGCAGTAGTGAAAGGGCAACGCAAACGGGAAAGTGAAAAATGTCAAAGTAAAACTTGTGACTTACTGCTGCAACCAGTACATTTTAAAAAGTCCCATTTTCGCTTTGAAGGCAAACCAGCTTTATTTCTGATTTGCACTCCACTTTCCACAGTTTCACCACCATTTAACTGGGGTAGTCTGCTAATTCTCCAGAGGACTGGTAATGAACTAATCATTTGATTCAGGTGTGTTGACCCAGGGTGAGATCTAAAACCTGCAGGACGCCAGCACTCGAGGCTTGGAGTTGCCCAACCCTGCACTAGACTTTAGGCCTGCATGACCGAATCTTTAGCAACTCATTTCACCTACCAGCAACTTCCAACAACCACTGACTAACCAGTTTTCCCTGCAAACAGTGGTTGCCTCGGGGTTGTAAAGTAATCTCTACGCCTACTAGGACTGAGGCCTAGGATAACAATGCAATCATGTTATCACATAGTTCATGTCATACCATGATATTGCAGCCCAGCAGGAAACTAACAGAGTATGTCTGTAATTTCAGTTCCCCTGTTTTAGTCATCGAAGCAGGTTAAATCTTCCTAACAGTGACAGATACTGTCAATATTAAAAAACAGCCACCTTGGATATGGTTGAAAAACTCTAAACCAGTATGAAAATGATTATTAACAACATAAAGTTTTTTTTTCATGTCTATTTAATCGCAATTTATGACACTATGTTTGCACTGAAGCACCGCAGCAATTTCCTAATGTTGTAAACCTGCTCAACATTTGGCAATAAACTGATTCTGATTCTGATTCTAAAGCACTGTGCTGAGCAGACATGGTACACACTCTAACTGAAAGTGTTTTCACTGATGTGTCCATTTTCCCCATGCAGTCCTCAGTCATACGCAGGCTCTAAACTGGCTATTTGAGAACCACTGCTTTAACATGCCCAGGGGAAACTGTATTTGAAATGACCACAAAAAAAAAACACACAAAAAAACCCCAAAACAAAACAAATTAATTAATTAACACCACTTTACCAGTATCACAGAAATAAGTTGCCTTCTGTGTAGTTTTAATAAGCAAAACAGTAGTGTGTGACCTTTTCTGTCATTGATGGGAATGGCAGCTGAGAACCATTTCCAAATTATCCCATCTATCGGAATTGAACGCCTCCAAGCTTATTACCCGCTATTATCAATTCTGGCATGTTTTTGTCGTTATACAACAATGACGTCAAACTAATAGTCGAGCTTTTACACACCTGAGTCATATACAGGCCTGGTTTTTTTTCCTACACTGTGTTCAGACTCTAAATAATAAGCAGCTGCACTGATACTGGAAATCTGTGAAGGCAATATATATTTCTAAAAGAAAATGATCAAGGATCAAACCTATCAGCAGAACTGTTATAGCTAATATCCCCAAAGGTCTATATATATTTTAATCTACACATTCTGTTCAACAGAAGACTTTTACATATATAATGCCTGCAAGCATGTCCAGTTCCATTGTTTTTAAAGACTTCACTACTGTACTAAGAGTACTTTTGCATGATTCACAGTTCAGAATGATCATTATTTATCCTACATCCTCTCCCTTTAATTTGTCCTTCTTCTGATTGGCTGTGCCTCATAAACATCAGGTGGATGGGGGTTGTGTGCTCACAACCAGATGTGTGCCTGATGTGACTATTTTAGGGACCTTTGGCTCAATGAAATTAAAAACATCAACTAGCAGAAAAAAATGGTTTCAAACGAAATGTTTGGAGCAGTCTGAAATTTCAGCACCAACTGTTACTTATACATACGCTCACCTCATTATTTGCAAATTTGACCATGTTCATATGCAGAAAAAGGTCAACTTTTAGGGATAAAGGAGTGTTAACAGTTAAATATTAAGAGCAACAAATCTGTAAAACTGCCAAACAAAAAATATCCCAAATATTAGAGTTTTATAGGAGTACTTATACTTGCCAAGCCTCATGCTGAAAGACATTATGCACATTAGTTTGACGCGACTTCAGTGTGATGTGAAAAATATATAAATTATATAATTTTCATGAGCAGTAATGCAGTACTAAATGTAGACTCCTATGAAACATAGATAAACTTGATGCCTTCAGGTTCTTGTTAAAACCTCAAAAAATGTCAGATATTACAATTTATTGCCAAACTGCAGCGTCTGTATTTAGTCCAAACTAAGAATCATAATGATAAAAGCATAATGTGACTGTGACAGCCAACTGCTGCACGTCACTATTATCACAAGTGATTGCAGAACACCCACTTTAATGCAATAAATTGAGAAGTGTCAATGAAGAAAAACAAATAGTCATCTCCATTTGTATCCAGATAAAAATATTTTTGTTCCCTAACAGATGCATCCTGTTACATAAACCAGCAAAGCAAAAAGAGGGCTACGAAAAATCAGTGGATTATTTTAGAAAATGACAATAATACAGAGCAAGAATTACACATGGTAATCTAAGTTATGACAGGCAGATTACACCCCTGTAACAACTGTAACAAACCAGCATCAATTCATCTTTAGCTGAACATGTAATTATGGAGGAGTGAAAGATAACTGCGCTAGCAACTCCGTGTGTAAGAGGATAGTGTTGTCACGATACTAGAATTTCAAACCCAATTTCAAAACCATTTTCAGTACCAAAAACAACAAAATATAAAATATGAAAAAGAGGCAAAATTTCAAACACTCAAACTGACGTCAGTTGATTTTCTTTGCTGCTCACATGGAGTTGTCAAGGTAGGCTGCCACTGTTTCTTTCTAGTTGTTGGGCTGGACTGATAATGTTTGCTTCCTGACTCCCACATTAACATTATGGTTTTGTTATTAGCTGTAGCTGCTAACTGCTGCCTTAATGATAACGAATTATAACAGATGGCTAATGTTGCTCCTGCCAGCTTAACACTTATGAGTTTAACATTGTTGAAACTGGAGCTATGCTGACCTCTCACATTGTCTCAAAAAGTGTCGGTCAGTGTGGTGACTGCTGCTCATGTGTTCAGCTGCTAGTGAGGGGAGGGGCTGTGTGCCTGCCTGTTGGTATTGATACTGTTGCAAATGAGCATCGAATCCAATAGTAATTTGTATCAATTGTATCGATTTATTTGACAATCCTATATTCAGTTGTCCATAAAGTGTATTTCCTTACATTTCAATGGTACCTCCACCTAAAATGGGATACAAACACATTTCTGTTAAAAAAAAATCACTGAATTGTTTCCTGTTATCCATTTTAAACTCTTAACCTCCACCTGGTCACCAGTGACCCCAGAGTTTGTGATGGTGATACGGTTAGGTTTACATCTACCTAGAGCTGGGCGATAGATAGATAACGATATGTATCGCGATATAACTTTTTCTCGATAGAAAAATTAAACTATCGCGATAGACCTCGCCGCTCTTGTCCTCTTAAAAAAAAAAAAAAAAAACCAGCCAATCCAAATTACGTAGCGCAGAGCCGAACCAATCACAGCCGCAGCGTCACGTCGCGTGACTTGTTACGTACAGCACAAGTGCCAAGCCGCACACGTGTATTTGTTTGGGAAGCAGCCAGCCACCGTACCGCCCGGGTAATGGAGGAAATGAGTGTGCCGACTAGAAAAATCAACCGAGCGTGACCGAAGGTTACCGAAGAGAAAACAGATGATGGTTCCAATGCCGGAGAGATTGTCGAACGGAAGAGCCATAGAAGTTCCGTAGTGTGAAGGTATTTCGGAGTAGCGTGCACTGTAAATTGTGCCGAAAGCAAGTCTGGAAATACAATAAACTGGTGCATGCGCTACGTCCACACGTACCCGGGTATTTTTGAAAACGCAGATTTTTCTATGCGTTTGCACCTTTCGTCCACACGTAAACGGCGTTTTTGGTCACTGAAAACGAAGATTTTTGAAAACTCAGTTTTTGCATTTACGTGTGGACTAGAAAAACGGAGAAAACGCAGCGTCAAAGGTGTGCGCATTTTTTGACGTCACACTGTGCACCACGTTATTGTTTCGGTGAAATGAATTTCTACAATACTGTTACTGTTAATTCTACTCTCTGCAGTGTTTAAATGCTTACATATACACAGTTACTGTCCCTCCACATATACGACTCGGTTCTGCTTCTATGCCCCAGCTTTGTTTACTTTTTCCCACCGAGGCTTCTAGACTTCTGATTGGCCAACATTTCTGCACGGTTAGGAATCTAGCTCCACCTGCTGCTTTGGCATGTTCATAGCAGCGTTTTCCTTCATTTCTGCCTTTATGTGTGGACGGGATTATTTTTTAAAACAAAAACGGAAAATCTCCGTTTTCAAAAATACCCGTGTACGTGTGGACGTAGCCTCAGTCTCTGACTGGAAGCGCTAATTCGTCATTCGGCTTTTCTCAGACTAAAGTAACTGTTAAAACTGTTTGAAAAGCTAAGCTATACAACAAGGAGAGATTGAGAATTTCCTTTTAGATCTCAGCTTACTTGATATTGACAAAAGTTAGTCAATTTTGTCTGTTCTTCTGTAAAACAAACTAAGATTTATTTTTAGAATGAATATTTTTGTTTCTAAGTGGAATTGACAATTTAGTCTGTTTTGTTTGTTCTATTTTGAAACTTAAACGCTTTAGCGGCTGTCTTTTGTGTAGTTTGCAATATTTGCCTTTATTTATCTGAAAAAGTCTCATGTTCCTTAAGTACATCTACCCTGTTGAACTTATTATGGGAAATAAATATATAAATAAAAACAAGCTGCTGATTATTTCACATTTTACTTGTGAGCAACGGCACATTTAAATCTTACAAATATAGTTATTTGGCTTATATCGTGATAGATATCGTTATCGCCTGAAATGAAAAAAACATATCGCGATATGAAAAAATCTTATATCGCCCAGCTCTACATCTACCCCTTTATTTCAGTTTTTAAAAATCTGTTTAGCATATTCAGTCTTGTAGATGTAAAAAAAAAAACCTGTAAAAAATCTGTGTTAGAAATCTGATTTAAAAGGTAGAATTGTATAGTTTCTGGATCTTTTTTTCTTTAGCATGTGGCTAAAATGCAACTCTAACCCTCCCTTACTTTAGGGGTGGACAATTAATTTGCCCAAGGGGTCACATAAAAACTGGGACTGTTGTGGAAGGCTGCACCAATAAGATAGACTCAGTTCTGGTCAATAATAATTTTATATCTGTAAAAAGTTGTTGGTGTGGACCTCCATAATGGTCACAGTTTCTCATGAGGCTTCTTGCAAAAAATAATTGTCCACCTTTGCCCTACATGGTTCACTGGTGAGCTAGTGGATGTTAAGAGGTTAACAATTTATTTCTATTCCCATATTATGGTTATCCATCTGATGCCTGAGAGAAATAACGTGTTTTGCTCAGTTGTTTTATAGATTGTGGTCACAGTTTTATTCTGTATTGTCTGTCTTTACAAAACGCTTATAATTATATTTATTCACATGTCCCAATTATAATACAGCATACACCTTTACACATATACATATTTAAAAAGAAATTTCCGATATAGTATGCTGGGACCAAAAATGTTCACATGATGCATATAAAGACGTGAACCAGTATCAATTTGTGCATCATGGAAACATGTCTGCTTCAGTGGGAAATATTCCACCTCTATCACAAACAGACCTCATACTCATCCAAACACACCCATCCAATTTGGTGGTCAGTTCATGCTGACAAATTTCCAAACACTCTGTCAGATCTTTCAGTGCCTCCACCAGCTGACTGTTGGACTATAGTGCAAGCAACAAAGAGCAAAACTTCCCTTTGTGTTTGTTTGAACCTAACTTTTAATTGTAAATGACATAGTACCTTTTACTTTTTGAGGATTACTTTTTTTCATTGACTTCAATCCAGGGCACGCAGATGCAATGATTAATGTTTGTTTCAGCAAAATGGCACATTATTGTTTTTTGGATTGAGCTGATTATGGCAGTAACTCATGCATAAATAAAAATACAAAAAACAATATTTATTATAAGTGCCAGTATTCTGTTTATTATATTTGTTAAGAGTGAGCAACGGATACAGTGTTCCAGATGTACTACAACTTTGTTTCTTTTAAAGAAACCAGTTCAACTTTGCTCATGCACATTGTACACTGACCAAAAAAGTATGATGATACACGCACTGAACACGGCATAGTCTGACCCCATCACAGAAATGTCACACACATAAACAGCCACATGGAGTCAGAGTTGACATGCTTTAGTGTGACCTCCTGCAAGAAATTCTACACTGAGCTAAAAAAACGACAAAAAAAGGAAAGCGAGGGCAGCGTGAAACCCAGAAATGCTGAACCAAGTCCTCCTCTCCAAAACAGCTGGGAGCAACTAACGCTCAGCTCAGAAACACTGGGAAAGGGTTTTAGTGTAACACTCCCCCCCCCTACCCCTCCAAAGGAAAAAAAAAGTGCAGTTTGCATTGCTCTGTAAATCGCTGAGAGACATTTTGATTAGCTGCTGGCTTTGGCTTCTCCCCTCAGCGCGCAGGAATTCAGTGTATCAACACACTTAACAACCTTAAATACGGATTAATTGTTCACAAAATCGGCGTCCCGACTAGGCAGCGCCACAGAACGGACAGTAATAAGTGGATTTCATTTGAACTAGGGAGGTGGCGTAGTGAATGTGACGATGTTAACATTAAAAAGACTTTTATCCCAGCATGTAATGACAAGTGGTATGAAGCCCCCAGTTAGAGATTTGAACATGTGGGGTAGGTAATGTAATGTCTGTTAATGGGAGTGCTTTAGCAGGGTGGTGAACACAGTGACTTTTAATCTGGAGCTCTATGCCCCCTCTGAAGGGGAGGAGGTCCCCGCTCTTGTAGGAGCAATTCTGAATAGATCAGGGCTCCTCTCTGCATTCAGCATCCTAATGAGAGTAACACCGTGTCTTTGGACATTTTGAGTAGGAGGGCGAGGTAGGAGACAGATGTGGTGCAGAGGGGGCTGCAGTATATCCTATTTGACAAGGATGAGTGGTGATTAAAATGTGGAACGCTGAATGCTCCAGTTTAAGAATAACCTAATCAGGCTTTTATGCTCTTTTCTAAAAATAAGCGCTTATTGTAATAATACTCCGATAACCAAACGGAATCATTTATTGCAGCAAACTACACCAAATTGCGAGAGCGTAACATCATCTCAGACTGCATGTCCTGTCATGAGATCACATTAAGGAGTTTATTGAATAGGGAGAAAATGGGTTTGGGGGGGTGGGGGGATTATTATTGTCTAATTAATAGTTTATCACACCACCATAAGCTCTATTGACCTTCTGTAGGTTACGCCAAAGAGCACAAAATTACAGTTTAGCTCAAGTGGAAACAAGACATTATAAGACATAAAAAGGGAATTCACTACCATTGATATTATAAAAATGTCATATTTATTACAACTCCTATCCTGATGCAGTCAGGCTCTGAAAAGCCTCTTCAGTGGCATCATTGTCACATCTTAAAAAAATACAGCCTACTTAGCTTTGAGAGTCTTATTCATTTGTGTGTGTGCGTCTTTAAAATTAGTCCTTAAATGTAACAACAGGCTGCCTGCAAGGCGTTTATCTTAGATATTGCTAAAGATAAGACAGTAACAGAGTGACTTGAAGCATGACAACTATAAAATATCACTCTACACACCTAAATTTAGACAATAAAAGGCAATCATATTAATTACAGATATGAGCTCTTTCCCTGCAAAGGTTAGGGGTTGTCGAAGAGCAAAGTAGGACTGTAGCTGTTTTATCTATTAATAAATTAAAGTATTACTTTTCAGAGATATATTTAAAACAGTGTACCCTTTTTTTTGTATTTATTGTAGTTTTTATATTTTGTGTGTTCTGTATTATATGAGAATGAAAACTATTTTTTTTTAACCCATTGCATGTTAAAAAGCTCAGCTAAGGACAAAGGTTAAATAAATGTAACTCAACTGGAACACAAATAACAGGAGTGAAAATGAAAACGGGTCAAAATTAATACTGCCTTGTGTATTTAGTTAAACCAGAAATCAGTTTTATTATTTGACGATGGAAATTGTTAGAGCCAATCCATAGAAGAATATTTTCGGTACTGTTTGGTTTATTGTGTTACATGTTTGATTTGTATAAGATGTTATGAGGAAAATATATACTGTGTGTTTAATTTGTGTTGGGTAAGATGAGCACTGTATGCCGTACGTGTGGTAGTGGAATAGAATGAGCCAGCACAGCATTGGAAATGTGCGCTGTTGCAGCAAACAGTTTTTTGACTATGACATTGTGATATGATAGCTTTGTTTGTATGTATGAGTCAGAAATAAACCTGGACAGCTCACATTAAGAAGGGGAAGAATTATTTTTTCAAAGCTTGGGACAGAAATTCGCCACTACAGAAATATTAATGAGCTTTTAATCTTTTTGTAATGTAATCTAATTTAATTTTTTTTTATATTTCAAATGATGTGTGAACAAAGTTTTTAAGTAAATATTGATTCTAGCTGAATAGAAACAGAGGCTTAGGCAGAAACTTGCAGAGAGAGGTAAAGTTTTCTCGACGGATGAATGGGATGTGGGTTTGGCTAAAGGAGTGCAACACCACATCCGTCTGGCTGACCATACCTGCTTTTGAGAGCGGTCCCATCGTGTCGCCCCAGCTGATTTAGATGACTTACACAACCACCTTCAAGGACTTCTGGCAGCAGGAATAATAAAAAAAATGAAGGAGTCCCTATGCTTCCCCCATTGTCCTGGCACGAAAGAAAACGGGGCGGTTGCACATGTGTGTGGACTATCGAGCCTTGAATCGCAGAACTATTCCTGTACTATTCAATACACAGTTCCTCGTACTGATGAGGTTTTGGACTGTTTATCTGGAAGCAGGTGGTTCTCAGTCTTGGATTTGCAAAGTGGATAGTACCAAATTTTCATGGCTGAAGAGGACAAGGAGAAAATTGCTTTCAAATGTCTTTGGGATTCTTTCAGTTTGAGAGGATGCCCCAGGGGATAACAGGAGCTCCTGCAACCTTTCAAAGGGTAATGGACAAAGCGGTGGGAGACATGCACATGATTAAGGTAATAGTGTACCTTGAAGATTTGACAGTGTTTGGAAGGACTTTGGAAGAACATGAGCAGAGACTAATCAATGTTCTCGACAGACTTCCGGCATGAATACATTTGGACCAGGGACATGATTTCGAGAGTAAGCTGATTCAAGATCTTCTAAGAGTGTAAGGAATCTGAAATCCCGGACAACCCTTTATCATCCCCAAGGAGATCCACAGCCGGAGAGATTTAACCGGACGTTACTTTCCATTGTGGCAACCTTGGATCCCAAGAAGAAATACATGTGTAATCATTCCATCAGTCATGTAGCACACGTGTACAATTGCACACAGAATGAAGCAACCGGGTACTCACCCTACTTGCGTATGTTTGGTAGAGAGGCCCTGTTGCCCATGGACATCTGTTTCACATTCAAGGATGAGACACAAAGATGCTTGACGGATCACAGATACATAATTAAACTGAATTGCAACAAGTTTACCGCCTAGCAGCACAGACTGCTGAAAAAACTGGAGGTGCTATACGTTGGGCTATGTCCTTTGTGAAAGCAGTCTTGGATTTCACCATGTAGTTTGAGTCATCATTGGAGATCTCCATGATGTGATGCAGATGGCAGAAAGCAGGTAAAACCACAAATCTGTAGTAGACAGTTCAAGAAAGTAATTATTAATCTACACAATAACTCAACCATATAGCTTTTTGAAGAAACAGTAACAATAAGTTAGAAATAGTTTTATTTACCTGCATTGCTCAAGAACAGTTGCCAGCTTTTGGAGTATTACCAGCTCTGATGGAGTTTGTGCTTTTGTTTGTCTAAAGCAGCAAAAACAGCCTCTTGATTCTTTAGTAGACGAGAAACCATATCCAGTGTTGAATTCTACTGTGTGGAAACATCCTGTATGATTGGTTCTTTCTCTTGCCCCAGTCTTGTTTGCTCCTGGTGTAGTTCCTCCATATTAGCAGGGCAGTCTGTAATGCATCTAATTTTGCTTGCTTCTATCTTCTACCACTGATAGTGGTCTACAGTCCAGAGCAATCCATTTTGCGAGAGAATTTGTAAGTTTGTCCAATGTTGACTTACTAATTTTGGTCCTGAAGCCAGTTATTTGGGCTGCCGAACTGGCACTGCTAGCGCTAACAGTTCCCACAGTTTCTGTGCTCGCTGCAACATGTTTTGCATTTAGATGGTGACGTAAGGTTGAAGTGCTTCGATGGTATGCCAACTCCTTTTTTGCACAGTTTGCACAAAATCACACTTTTATCAAGGCTTCTGTTGGGTAGTCTTTTGAAATTAAACTTGCCTCTGATCAGTCCTAGCAATACGCTTTGTTCTGATTCTTTGTAGCTCTGATGGGTGCATCGGTAAAATCGGTATACCAGGAAGTCGTGCATTGACAAAAGTTCCCCTTTGCTTGGAATGCAAAGTGTGATTAAATGTGTTATTTTTTAACGCACTATTTTTAATTGCAATTAACGCATAAATTTGAGAGGTGTATTGGATTTGCTTAAATAACTGTGATATCATTTGTGTTAATAAGGGTGTGTTTTGTACATTATTTATCCTGCCCTTAGGATCACTAAACTAAACTAAACTAAACTTTTTGTGCTAAAGAGTTGTCTAGGGTTGCTTCTTTTTTTTTAATAATAATAATGGATTGCATTTATATAGCGCTTTTCGAGAACCTCAAAGCACTGTACAACTCCACTATTCATTCACTCTCACATTCACACACTGGTAGAGGCAAGCTACAGTTGTAGCCACAGCTGCCCTGGGGCAGACTGACAGAAGCGAGGCTGCCATATCGCGCCATCGGCCCCTCTGGCCATCACCAGTAGGTGGTAGGTGAAGTGTCTTGCCCAAGGACACAACGACCAAGGCTGTCCAAGCTGGGACTCGAACCGGCAACCTTCCGATTACAAGACAAACTGCCAACTCGTGAGCCACGATTACTGTCAGTCCAACCTGCAGGCAAGGGATTTACTGTTAGTTTCCCTGATTCCTGTCCATACCAGAACCATTTGTGGTATCTGGGCTGCAACGAACCCCACCTAGGGGATCGAAACTGAGGTAAAGTGGGTTTAGACTCAGTATAATGGGTGGACAACAGTGCTAACCATGGGTGTCTCTGTGAATTCATCACAGAGACATTTAAATGCCAAAAATTACTTTTTTCCCTGCACTTTGTTATTTTTACCAACTCATCCAAACCTGAGAAATCAGTGGAACTAAGCAAATTTCAAAAACAGCAAATATACCCCCTCCACACCCTTCGACTACAAATTTCCTAGACCTCTTAGTTTTTTGGGTTTTTTTATTAATCAAAATCTGACAGTCTAAGTGAAACTAAGCAGAGGACATACATATAGTCAGGTTATATTTTATAGTTTTGGATCTTTCTTTGATTTCTATCTGTTTCTCTTACACAGTTAGCTACCATGATTCTATTTGGTGATAATTAAAACATGAAATCCCAAATAAGATAAGCGACCCCTATATACTGCCCACTCCTCATTAAGGGGTTAATTAAACAGGAGTACATTATGATTAGCTAGCAAGCCGAGAAATGATTTGAATTTGACTGTAAAGCATAAAGAAGTCCTTTGACATTAATTCCGTGTACCTCATAAGGACTGATAAGATTACATATCTCGGGATGACAATGAATGTACTTCCATGTTTGTCTTTGCAGATGCATATCTCAGCTTCAGCGTGCTTTGGGCTTGTTTCATCTGTGATAATAGGAATTTGCTCTCGAAACCAAATTCTCCACCTTCTCTCCCACTCACAGTCTCCCTTCTCTCCTATTACAACATACCAGCCATTTAATGATATCTGCTATCAAACACGTATTGACTCAATCTAATTCGAATATGTTGCTCCATAAGCCGAAATCATTACATGCAATATCAGGGAGTAAAAACTCAATACAGTATAGAATGGTGGTGTTTTTGCTTGAATGTAGCATAGTGCTGTAATACACCCCTGTCCTTAAGTCCCTGTTGAGGGGATGGGGGATTTATTGACTGGTTTAATTGATTCACCTGTACTAACATCTAACGTCTCTGAATATTTCAATAACCCGGGGGCCTCCTTCCCCTGGGAGCCAGACATGAATCAGGTATAACAGAGACAACACAAAGGGCGTTAGTATGCTATTAGTCACACTCCTTACAGTGTGTGTTTGTGTGTGTGTGTGTGGGCAAGTGACGTCAGGGCCTCATTCACCAGCAAGGCCAGTGCTCGTCCGGCTTTCTTTCATTGCCAGAGGGTGGGAGGGTAAACACAGTGGATGAGGCCGACAGAAGGAAGGAAGTGGGAGAGCATGGGGCTTCCTCTCTCCCATCCAGCACAATGTAACACAGCAGCATCACCCCCTCAGCGCCCCCACCATTTAAAAACTATTCACAAGTACCTTCTGTCATAGCCCCATATTCCCATACCCAACCCCCCTGCTCCATCATTAAAAAGAGAAAGCCCTGTGCGTGACTCGGCTACTTCTGCGGAATAAAACTCTCTCTCTCAGCCCCGCTCCCCCTTCTTTTTTTTGTTTTCCATTAAATCAGTGCTCCTGTGTCCTGATGCAGAATTCCCCCTTTCATTTTTTTAAAAGCCCCCTGGTCTTTCATCCCAAAGTCAATTTTGCCTGGCAGTTAGTCAAATGCTTTAAATGTGTATAAGTGCCTGTGAAGAGGGTAAGCTTTAAGTGTGATAGACTACCCTGGGACCAAAGCGGGGCTGGGAGTGAAGGAAAAATGAGGCTAGATGAACATGAACAGACTGGGCTAAAAATTAATGCTGGTTGGTAGCAGACTGTGGAAGGTCTGGATGGGATTATAATGGGCTGATTATGGTGAAACTGTCTCTGTGGCGGGATTACCATTTGACATTATGGCTGGCTGCTGAAACAAGTGAAATGTGTTTCCCCGCATTCAGATTTTTAATATTGTAACTCTTTTTTTGTTGTCGTTTTACTTTGGCGGTACGGTTTATACAGTGGGGCAAAACAGTATTTAGTCAGCCACCAATTGTGCAAGTTCCCCCACTTAAAATGATGACGGAGGTCAGTAATTTGCACCAGAGGTACACTTCAACTGTGAGAGACAGAATGTGAAAAAAAAATCCATGAATCCACATGGTAGGATTTGTAAAGAA
>NW_005187419.1:5054571-5072588 GCF_000239375.1 Pundamilia nyererei
GTGTACCTCTGGTGCAAATTACTGACCTCTGTCATCATTTTAGGTGGGGGAACTTGCACAATCGGTGGCTGACTAAATACTTTTTTGCCCCACTGTATTTAGATTGACCTCTGTATACTCGGATGCTTTTCTGCACGAGTTGCTTTCCTTGGTCGGGATAAACAAGACAATGCAGGCTGAGTGAGAAGTGCCTGCTAAGTGAAAATTTAGTGGTTGTTTTATGTTAACCAGCAGACACTGGGGGTAATCATATTAGCGCTGATTTATCACATCCTAAATTTGTCTGCTTCTTATGAGCTGTGCAGCACAGAGATCACACTTGCGATAGACCAGCACGGCCTCGACCCGCCTAGGCCTGAAGAAACGATGGTCTAGGAAAGTGAAGACCTCGCTCCAGCCTCCTACTTGATTGTATTGCGATCTGTCATATTCCCTTCTAATAAGACGCAGTGAGATGAGACTGATTTGGTTTGGCGCTGTGTGTTCAAATGCAGTTCACTGGAGGGGCCGGCCTCTTTTGGATATCTGAGTCACTTTAAGAAATTATGATTGAGCTGATCTGGTATTTAGACATTTGTCTCCTGGTCAAATCACATTTATATGATGAGAAAACTGCCACGTCTCTCTGGTAGACAGCTGGATGCTGCATGCACTCACTTGTGAAAGACTGGATTTTGACTACTTTACACGCTAATTCACACATTTTTAAATTCAAACAGCTTCAATAAGTGACTTTATATTAATTACAGACAGTAATTTGAAAGCAGTAACTGATTAATCTGCACAGTATGTATTATTTATTGAAAGACAGTTACATTTAGCTCCTTTTGTTAGTCAGCAGAACCTGGCAGTTGCATTTTAAGACCTCCGAACCTTCCAAATAGTCATAGGCAGCTTGTATTAAATGTTTAGAAATAACAAGAAAGACACTGTGGCATAAGAAGCAGACAGCCCCACAGACTGGAAGGATTTACTGACTCTGCAGCAACAGCTATCTAAACTTTGATGACTACAGTATTGCAGTTTTCCAACATCAGAGTCGCCAACTCTGAACCAATCTGTCAAAAAAAGAAAGCCAAGCTAATATCAACCCTCCATTTAATACTAGTTGGTGAGGCAATTCAATTTAATTCAGTGCAATTGTATTTATGTAGCATCTCCAATAAGGAGCGAGAAAACACCTTCACACACGCCCCTTCTGGTTCTCTACGTATATATGACCCCGACCGGTTCTACTAGCTGTTCGTTCTCATTTTCGTGGCCTATCCACCCTCCCCTTTTTCTATTCATTGACTTCTCTTTAGCAAATGGGGGCCTGCCTGGCCCGTGAGCCGCTGCTAGTCCCCTCTGAGGCCTTCCCCAAACCGCAGCCTCAATTCACATTCAAGCCATGCCATTATCTACTAGAAATGCTTTCAAACCTAAAACGAGGATGCAGTCCCAGCTAGTGAAATGTCAGTTTTATCCCTAAACAATATTAAACAAACACGAAAAGCAAACAAGATAAAAAAAACAACAACCATCAAACATACCCGTATGAGGAAGCACTTAGGGACAGTGGGAAGAAAAACCTCCTTTTTAACAGGAAAAAACCTCCATTAAGTTTATAGTATAAGATGGTGCCTTCATTGTGAAGCCTGGCGTGTGGCATTTTGGGCGGTGCCAAGCTAGCGGCTAACCCTAATTAGCATATGTAGCTTGAAAGGTACCTCACAAAGACACAGAAACCTTCTAATTAATGCAAATATGATATGATAGTATGTTTAGCACTGTTGTCTCACAGCATGAATGGCCTGAGACTTCACCATATGGCTGGGTCCTTTCTGTGAGGCGTTTGCATGTTCTCCCCGTGTTTGTGTGAGTTCTCTCCGGGTGCTCTGGCTTCCTCAGTCCAAAGACATGCAGTTAGTGGGATTAGGTTAATTTATGGTTCAAAATTGCGCCTAAATGTGAATGGAAGTGTGAACGGTTGTCTGTCTGTCTGTGTAGCCCTGTGATAGACTGGCGATCCATCCAGGGTGTACCCCGCCTCTCAGATAAGAGGAAGAGAATGGATGAAAAAAATAAGACTTGAAAACATTCACACATTTTGGATAGACTGTTGCACAGCAAGCTGGATAATTTGTCAAATAGCAAAACAGCACTGACACCACGAATGCAGTGAGATAGTCGAGATTAGTGACAGAAATTAGCTAAGTTCAAGCCTAGCAGACAGGTAGTAGCTGAAGCCCTTAATTAAACATACCTTAAAGCCTTAATACATTGAAAATTGATAATCCTACAGATAACAAGACATGGGAAATTGGAAATAGTGAACACAAATATTTTTTCGTACTACGCTCGCAACATGTTTGTTTCTGCTGTAAACAAACATGCTGAGAACATTTTAACAGGAGAGTCTGTGAGGACTGAGTCGCTTTTGGAGCCATTGTCAGCTTCTGCTTTGTCTTCATTTTTTAATCTCAAAGGTTGCAGCTTTGGAAACCTAGGAAACAAGCTGAAAAAATGCAACGTGTCGGAGTGCTATTTTGGAATAATAACTTCCACAACTTATTACACTTTAAAGAAAGGATACGTGAGTTTAAAGAATATTTTAAACCAGATCTTAAGAACATCAAGTTCCAAGAAATATCTTAGTGATTCCCAAACTGTAATCCAGGCCACTGTACTGTTTAAGGTGTCAGCAGTGATGGCCTGCTTTATGATAAACCAATTTAATTATATTTGTTCCTAAATCTTAGCTAATTGTAATTTAAATATGTATTTATTACATTGCAAAAGTATTTAGTCTTGGGTGTTAAACAAAACACTGTTATCAGTCACATTCTCTTGGAAGCTGTATTGTCATGGGAGAAAAGAAGAAACCCAGTGAGTTGACCAGCATGTCTTAAAAACGGAGCTCAAAAGACTCTTCGAAAAGATGAGGGCGAGAGGGGATGATCCTCTGTTGCACAAAGACTTTGCTTTCCCCCCAGAGACTTCGCCCCCTAGCGATGCCTCGGGGTGCCAAGACTTGTGTCCTTTTGTGAGGGGACATCCACTCTGCCCTGTTGGCAGAAACTAAAAGTTAGAGGAGAAAGAAGGAGTAAATGAGACAAGAGGTGCATTTGGATGTCTACTCTTGCCCTCATCACCCCAGATCACTAACTCAGAGCCAGTTGTTAGCAATTAGACTACAAGCATTTTTCCTGTTTGCAGACAGTCTTGTGTGCTGCAAAATCTACAAATTTTTACTGAAATCATTGTGTTCTGTTGTAGGTTACGAGGGTGATATTGATGTAATTCAGATAGAAGAAGCCAATTTTTCTTACAGTTGTGTTTTTCTCAGGGTGATAAAGCCTCTGAACTGAGTTACAGGAGAGCCCTGAACACAAAATAACGACAAAAACGAAACTGCTTTCTGGGGAATCCGGTCAATGAATTCAGTTCAGATTAAAAGATTCAGGCAGTGTAGCTGATCAATATGTGCATTGATTAGAAAAGCTTTGTCATATTCATCATCTCAGACATCTTAGACGGCTAACTGAATTTTAATAAAAGGTAAATTGATTAGATTGATTCATTAAATTGACTGAATCGGCGGCAGCCATGAAGCATACCGTCCCTGAAATGATAACAGCATTGCAGGTTTAAGGTAAATAAATTTGCTCTCTGCAGCTTGGAATAAAATCAGATTCAGGTTATTATTTAAAATTACTTCCTTGCCTCAGAAATTGGGGTGTGTGAGAGCAGATTTTCCACTGTCTTAAAGCCTCACAGGCACAACCCCGTTTGGCAAGATGTCACAGCGATCAGGAAAGGTCATAGCTCTATTCCCACAGCACACAACCAACATGATGAGCTTTCCTCTTTTCTTTTTTCTTCCTCGTGGCTGCATGAGCTGCCATCTTGGTGTGTGCCGAGTCATTATTGATGGGCCTCCATGCTGATGTGCAGACAGGGTTCTGCAGAGAAGGAGTGTGCTCCTGTCTGTCTGACTTGCTGCTTGTTCGACTGTCAGCGCATCTTTCTGGTTGTCTTTCATCCTGTCTCTTTCTTCTTATATCACTTAGAGCAACAGTCCATTATTGGTCAGTATACACTACTAAAGATCACACGTTTCTCGTGGTGAAAAAAGGGGAACGCTTCACTCCCTTTTCTGCTTCTTTCCTCGAGGATTCGATCTGATGGGGGAAAGAACCAGACGGAGATGAAGTGGAGAGTAAAATTATTCAAACTCAATTACCCAAAATTTAGAAGCTGTCACAAGTCTTTATGAAATAAGGTTCACAGGATACATGATTGCAGCGAGGATCAAAAGCATCAAGATGGGGGTCTTTTGACCTTTTCAACTCTACAGAGCCTCTAGCAAGTCGGGCATTAAAAATTCATAGTGGGCAAGCATAGAGTGTGCAGATGCACACAACTTTACTTTAAATTACTGAGAAATGAAATGTGGGAAATCCTTTAAGTGTAGAATGGTGTCAGGGTTTATTTGATAAAATCAAAGTTTTGTGCGAACAGAATATACCAATAAAATCAAATATATCAGCTCTTTGTAGCTCGGGGGGAATTTAAACAGAGTACTGAAGGAATACCTGTGATGTATTATGACCCAAAAAAGTGAAATTATTTTACCTGACGTTCCAGTGATCCACTTCCATCCATTTCAATATTATGTGAAAATTGAAAATTAAACTGTTAGCTTCTGTCAAATACTCCCTTCATAATAACTGAAAAGATAAAAAACTGAAACAGAAACTAAAACTTGGCATTTTTTAAATAATAAAAACTAGACTGAAATGAGCAAAACCATTCTGGAAGCTGAACTGGAATTTAAAGGAGTGAAAAACTAAATAAAAATAAAAACCATACTGAAAACACAGAGCTATAACTTATGATCATTTTTTTAAACGTCCACCAGAATTATTTGGCAGTTTTGCTAGATTTCTTTCTCCCTTTGCCCGCGTGGGTTTCCTCTGGATTCTCCAGCTTCCTCCCACAGTCCAAAGACATGCATGTTAGATTAATTGGTGATTCAGACTTGGTCCGAAGATATAAATGTGAGCGTGAATGATCGTCTGTCTGTCTGCGTTAGCCCTGTGATGGACACGCATAATGTCCAGGGTGTGCCCGATGTCAGTTAGGATAGGCTCCAGCTGACTGTGACCTCAGCTGGATAAGCAGTTAAGGAAATGGATGGATGGTTAAAGTCCCTAAAACTAGGGTTCAAATCTTAAAACTGCATTAACTGACTGTGCTGAGCAGATGATTTACAGTGGGCATGTTAAAGTATTTTTTAATGTAAGCTGCCCTTTGTGGACAAATAACAAGCTATCAGAGGAGTGACAGCAAACCTAAATAAAGTAAATCTAAAATGTCTCTGAGCTCAGGGGGAGTGGGGAGCTGCATGATAGATTTCTGCAGGTTCTTCATTATGAACAAATAGATTCAAGTTGTCATGTGATCAGCAATGATTTAAAACATGTTAATTGTAGTAGCTTTATTTAGTATTATTCTAAGAACATTTAAAAAATCTTATAAGAAGAAAAAAAAAAGATCTGTGTAACTACAGTAATGTGTGCATGTGAGAAGCTGCTTGGGAAAACAGGCTGTATGTGCCTTAAAAATTCCAAAAAGTTGTTTTCTTTGCGTATGAATGCGATTTATGCACCTGTTAATGTGCCACTACGTCATCGCTCTCAGGGAAAAACGGCCCTGACCTTTGTTCTTGTGATTTGTGGTTGCTTGACATTTGTGGCGACTCGCTGGACGAAGGAAACTGTATCGACATCGCTGCTACAAACGGTAACCGCGGCCTGCCATTACCCTACCTCGTGGTTTGTGCAGCGTTGATGTCATTTGCGCTCACGCTTGGTCCATGCCATTTGTATACGTGTGTATAGGGTGCTAATGAGGGAGGACGGGGAGGTGGAGCGGGGTGGATGTGGAATCGGTGGGATACAGCTGGACGGAGTGGGAGACTGTGGTGAATAGGTAACCATGGTAACTCTGTTGGCTAAGATTTGAATGCAGCGAGAGGAATGAGAGAGCAAAAGGAGTGGGGGTGTGGGGGAGGAAGCTGCAGTGTGTTTGTGTTTGGAAAGAGAAAGAGTGGGGGTTAAGGGTTAATATGCATCATTGTAGCAGGTTAATCTTTCATCAAACTGTGGGGTCAGTGCAGCGTTTACCCCCGCCACTGGACACTACAGTGTGCCACACAGGGGGGGGGGGAAGAGGGGGGAGAGGGGTGGAGGTCCAGGAAATATGTAGTAGTAGGGTAGAGGAGGAGAAGGAGAGGGTGGAGGGGAGGTGTGAGGCAGCTGGGAAGGGAGGGGGGATGAATGTGAAAGAGTTTGCAAAGAGGAAGAGAGTGTTCCCACTTTTAGAGAATGAGATGGGAGATAGGAGGAAGAAGATATCAGGGGAGATAGAGAGAGGAAGAGGAGAGTGAAGATAAGGAGGGAGGGTTACAGTTAGAGACTATTGTAACATGTGGAAAGTGACAGCGGTGAGGCAGAATACAATCAACCAGCCTCTAACCAGCTGTCAGCTTCAAGCAGCCTCATTCTCCTCGATGGACCCAACATCTGAGCTAGCATCTTAACCTCAGCCCCAGTCACCCCCGGCTCTCCCCCTTGCGCTCTTTCTTTCTCCCCCCCCCCCCCCCTTTTGCACCTTTCCACCCTGCTCTGATGCCGTCTACCTGAAATAGCTCTGGCACTTAAATCTCGCCAAAAGGAGAGGGGAAAAAAAGGTAGCTGGAAATTAAAATACGTAGAAAGGTGAGAGCTGGTCCAGAAATAGCACTGCGAGTTCCTCTTCATCCATCGGCTGATGACGAGCAGCTGCAGACGAGTGGGACTGTTGCTTTCGCTGCCACCGCTGGTGCCCTGTTCTTTCTGACCAGAGACACCGCCGCCACTGCTGCTGATATGATTTGTCATCGTGTCCTTGTGTGTGTTTTAATGTCATTGAACTTGAGCACACGCATTATTGATCAATCTTGGCCCAGCCAGTCCAAGCCTGCCTCTCCTCCCACTCCCCTGGCACTCAGGAGAAACCTCCCGCTCTGTCCCTCCATCTCTTCCTCTACATCTCCACCTGTTTCAAATTCATCCCTCTGTATTGTCTTTTGCCTCCATCTCTCCTTCACTCTGTTTTATATGCGTCTCTGTGTTGTCATTCCCCTCCCTCCATCTCTGTCTGCTTTATATTCATCTCTCTATTGAGCCTTCCTCCCTTCTCTCCTCTCTCTCTCTCTTTCTCCCTCTCTTGGTGAGTGAGAGATGATTAATATTAATGTCTCTTCTTTTCTTCCTCCCTATTTTCCCTCTTCCACTTTTTTATCTTCTCTTTTTTTTAACAACTCATCTCTTTTCTGCTCTTCCCACTATTTATACCTCTCTCTGGGTCTTTATCCCTCATCATCCCTTTCACTCACCCTTCCCTCCATCTGTCTCCGTCTCGATCTCTTTCTTCCTTTCTGTCTCTCTTTCTCCGGCCCTCTCTCTGCAGCTGTTCAGTATTCATCTATTACTGTAGTGTTGATAATTCCCTTCTCTGCCTGCAGCCATACAGTCATCTATCAGATTAATAATCCTCCTCTCCTTCTCATTCTCTGCTCCCCCCAACATCTCCTTTCTTACTGTGCCAAGTGAGGATGCTCAGCGTGTCAAATGAGTTTGCGTGTCAAAGTCCCATCATTACAACTATCATCATTAATATCTAAGATTGCTGGATGCCCTTATTTAAGGTTATTCAGGTTCTAAACAGCTTGCAGGGAGGGATACAGAGGCGCTCTGCATCTCGGACTTGAACGGCCGCATTTTAGTCCCACCTCTGTGTCTGTGCTACTGCAACAAAACAAAAAAAAAAGCGCTTACTGATTTCAGTTTGTTTTCAAGGTCTGGATAACTTTAATTAAAGGTGGTAAGTGTTCATGTTCAAACATCAATATATCATTGTCGTATTATTTGTTATACCTTGGAATAATTAGTGCTAACAAATGAGACCACAGCAGAGATGACTGGAAGGCTCTATCTCACACTAGTGGTGTTATTAATGCTTCTCAGAATTAAGACCAAATGTCCCAGAAACCCCACCGCTCCCTAGATCTTGTTTTTCATTCTTTCTGACGTCTACCTTTGCAAAATGTTGTGCTTTTTGTCTCTTTTGCTCCTACAAATCACACATTTCCTGTAAAACCCAACATTGTTATTCACTCTGTAGACAGCAGAAATATTGCAGTTGATGCAGAGAATGGTGTATTGTGTATGTTCCACAGCGTTTTAATAATTAGATTATTGTAGTTAATATCACAGCTTTGAGATTTTAAGTGGAAATTCTTCAATCTGACTAACCATGCATACATTCTTGCATATGTAATTCCTTTCTGATATGGAAACTATTTTGTTTACTAATTTGTTCCTTATGTTGGAAGTATTGATATAACTGCAGGTTTAATTGGGTTTAATTTAGATGGATTTTAAATAACTTACTTTTAATAATTCAGGTAATCCCCTGAACAGTCAAAAAAGTCTACAAACCAAAGACTGTATATAAAAGATGGATGGAGATGACCATTTTAGAAAACATGCACCTGTTTTAACTAAAAAAAGAAAGAAATTGAGGCGTCTGAACGTGACTTTACAAACCATTTGTTAATGGCGCTGTGTTTATCTTCGACCTACCAAACTGACAATTTTCCTACCCACTGAAACTACCATTTCTGAAGCAATGTAAAAGCCATAATATACTTCTAAATATACTATCATGTAGTTTATGTTTTGTCCTGTAAATTGTTTGAGAGTCTTTTTCCACTCAACCCAAACTAGTCAGTACATATGGGTGTCCTTCTCTGACCCACATACTGCTAGAGATTTCATCCTGTTAAAAGGGAGTTCTTCTTCACCACCATTGCCACGTCTTTGAGGTTTTCTTTCTTTTTCCTTAAATAAAAATGATTTTGGTTCAACTACTCCTTTTCAGATGTCTAAATACAGGTGAGCTTAGTTTTACACAGTGAAGAGTTCTGACCCATGTCGAGCTGACAACACGTGTGCAGAATTCATATGCATTTCTTCACAAGTGTAACTTTAAGTTGCACAAAATGATCCATGTCATTGTCTTTCAAGGCTTTAATATTTTCAGCGCTGTATTGCATCAAATCAACAAAACTCATTTTCCTGAATTACATTTCAGGCAAGTGACATTTGTCACCCAAACACAGCATTCAACAGTTGTCGTGTTTATTTGGCGACAGATCTTATTCTTTTAAACATGAAACAAGTGTACAAAGATCACTTCTTCTCTGAGTGTTCTTCTAACTAAACTTTTGAGCAGTTGAAATCTGCACAGGAAAACCTCAAAAGCAAAACTGCACCGTTTCCATGCTGTTTCAGTATGATTTTGTGTGACACTGCTTATCTGTTTACAGCGGTTATGCCAATGTTTCAAGAACTAATTTCTTTCTGATTTATTGATTTACAAAATGCAATCCTTTAAAAACCAAAATACCTGATTGTCCCACTTCACATTGTTTGTTTCCGTATCTCCACACCTCCACCTCGTAACATTAATTACAGAATCAGCTTCCATCTGCCCTGTGTGTAAGGATTTGATTTCTGACAAAATGTCTGCTCAGGGATTATGTGGGATTTGATATGAGCAGTGACACAGAAGTTCTAATGCTTCTGAAAGATTTTTTGACAATCCCTCCCATGATAAGCTATATCGTAGCTGCCTACCCATTATTTGTTCTGTTCGTTGTCTATTGGTAAAAACACAAAGTGTAGTCTGTCTACTGTCTTTAATATCTGCTCTCTCTCTTCTTCTCTTTGTCTCTCTCTCTTTTGTTCTTCACAGTAACTCCTGGGTTCTTCTCACTTCACAAAAAGCCTCACTCGAATCCCCCGACAGCACCAGAAATAAAGGGAATAACATCTGTTTATCTGCATATTTCTATGTTCAAAAAACAAGAGGGAAAAACACAGAGCTCGACAGAGGACACGAAACATCTCAGAGCATGCGGAATTAGAAAGAACAAATTGCCACTGGAGGACCAAAGGGAAAGCAAACCTTTTCTAACAGATCCACCAGTGTGGAGTCACCTCACCTGTACCTTCGGATTAAAGAGCAGGGTCATGTCCCAGTTGCCATGCGCATCGCCACGCTGACCTGCCTTCCCGGCCCCTCCCCCTTCCTCTTTCTATTGGCCCAGCTGCTGCTGCGGCTCCTCCTCCCTGGGCTGGAGTTAGTGGGAGCCGCCTCCACCTGCCCCTCCCTCTGCACCTGCTCCAACCAGGCCAGCCGAGTCATCTGCACCAGGCAAAACCTGGAGGAGGTGCCAGAAAGCATATCAGTCAACACGCGATACCTCAACCTGCAGGAGAACTCAATACAGGTAAATAATGGTGGACAGAGGTCAAATCATTTCAGTCTGCATTGCAGAGCTAAGCATGACTAATGTTTTTATTCACTGAGATGATGATGTTAGTGTTGTGAAGTTTTTTTTCCTTTATATTTGTCACACTTACATTTTTCAGATCATTAAACCAATTTTGAAATTAGACAAAGAGTAAATACAAGACGCATTTTTAAAATTATGATTTCATTTACTAAGTGAAAAAACTATTCAACCCCAACTGGGCTTATATGAAAAAGCAATTGCTCCCTAAAATTAATAACTGGTTGTGTCCTTTTGGCAGCAAGAACTGCAGTCAAGTGTTTCTTTCATCATTGTAGAAGAATTTTGACTCGCTCTTCTTTGCAGAATTGTTTCATTTCTGCTACATTGGAGAGTTGTAGAGCATGAAAGGCCTGTTTAAGGTCAAGCCAAAGTATCTCAGTCAGATTTAAGTCCAGACTCTGACTAATCCACTCCAAAAACTACATTTTTATTTTGAGCTATTCAGAGATGCTTGTCGGTGTGTTTCGGTGCGTTTTATTGTCCTACATAACACAAGTGGATTTTTGGTAGAGGCTAGAATTCATGGTTCCATCAATTGCAACAAGTTTTTCAGGTCCTGAAGCAGCCAAGCAGCCTCAGACCATCACATTACCATCACCGTGTTTGAATGTTGATATGACGCTCTTTTCATGTGATGCTGTGTTAGTTTAATCCCAGATGAAACAGGACTCAAACCTTCCAAAAAGTTTAACTTTTGTCTCATTTGTCTGCAGAATGAAGATGAGCCTTTGTGTTCTGTTTGGTCAGCAGTGGTTTTCAGCTTGGAACTCTCCTATCCGGTTGTTCAGTGATGACGCGACGAATCCTACTTCCGGGTCTAAAGTAGTCTGCGTTTAATATGGCTTTTGTGTTGTTAACATGTTTAATGTTATGTATTTTCTTCTATTTGATCTCAAAAAGCTCCTAAAACAGTCAGTGATCCCTGTTGACCTCCGTCGGCTTTTATTACCACTAATCATTTATTTAAGCTCAGTTTTTAAAACCTTAGGATGTAACTACAGCCCAGCCCATGCAGCAGTATATGAATGACTAACCTCGTATTGTGGATGGATTATCTCAGTTGTTCTCCTGGCTGAAGTTTGGTCCTTTTACAGCATCCTGCCATGCGATTACATTTGTTCCTGACCACCGAGAACACTCACGTTAACTTTTATCGAGTGGAAAAAAAGTTAGCTTGTTTATATTATGCTAACATAGCTGTGCCGCTAGCGGTCACGTAGCACATCATTATATACCAGCTAGCCAAACTTCAGTAACCCTACAAATGTCACTGCTGTTTAGTTTTCTGTCTTCATTTATGTTGGAAGTGATAGCAGAGCTGTACGTTTTAATTTGTTTCCAAAACTCCGCAGTCAGGACATGCTATATTGTATTTAGATAGAAGCTAGCGAGCTAACTCCCTGCTAACTTCTAACTCCGTTAAATGTCATAAATTCCGTTTTCATGGATGTCTGGATGTTAAACTCAATTGTTACACTTGGTAGAGCAGAACGCTGATCATTTTATTAAAGATGAAAGACTTTAGACAGTTTTTCAACTCTCAGTAATGCCATAGTGATCGTTTGATATATGGACCTGCAGCGGAGTTTAGACCCAGACACGGCTAGTGACGTCAGACTGAACAATCGGATAGTCTCCTATTGATGTCATTTTTGCCCAGCCTCTTTCTTCTTGTTTAATAAATAACCTTAACTGAGACTAGTAAGGCCTGCATTTCTTTAGATGTTGCTCTGAGTTCTTCTGTCTCCTGAAGTAATTTTAGTAGGTCACTCACTCCTAAGAGGGTTCCCCACTGTTCCAGGTTTTCTCCATTTGTGGATAATGGCTCTCACTCTGGTTCACTGGAGTACCAAGGCCTAAGAAATAGTTTGCAACCCTTTCCAGGCTGATAGATGTCAATTGCTTTGTTTCTCACCTGTCCCTGAGTTTCTTTAGATCGTTGCTTTTTCAGATCTTTTAGCCTGCTTCATTTTGTCGGACAAGTCCTTTTTAAGTGTTTAAGAGCAGGTGTGGAAGTAATCAGGCCTGGATGTGTCTAAGGAAACTGAACTCCAGAAAAATGTGTTAACCTGAGCCAGCTAGGGTTGGGTAGCTTTTCTAGTCAAATGAAATAAATGAAATAATAATTAAAAACCTGCATTTTCTATATTGCTTTTGTCCAATAATAAAATTTGTTTGGTGACCTGAAACAGTAGCAAATATGGAAGGAAAATAAGAAATAAGAAAAGGGGCAAACACGTTTCCACAGCCCTGTACATGTGCACTCAAAAGCAGGCGTGTGAGCTAAACAACAGTTTATAAGTTGTTCCTTTGCAAATATTTTAATTGCTAAGTATGTTATGACGGATGAACAGTAGGATTTAACAATACTGGATATTTAGTAGTTTGTACCAGTGGCTTGTTTGTACTAGTTTGTACTAGTTCCAAATTTCTTGCAAAATTGGAAGATTTCCTCCTTGGTCTGCAAAGCAGGATAGATAAGGATAAATCAGGATAAATCATCACTTTCTTATCAATGAGTTATGACAGAGCAATTGCAACAGCTACACTGGTCGCCCTCTCCCACATAGGGATTTTGAGGGGCTATGGGAATTCTTCTGTGTTTCACATGGTTTTTTAATGGGCCTCCTTCTTTAGCATACAGTATATGGGTAGACTAGAACACTTGTAGCTACATGCCTCCCCTTCACTTCTCAAAAGAATTGCAGTACCTAGAAAAGTACCTGCTCATGGGAGCCACAGCAGATAGATTCAAATTTTTGATCTGGATTTTTTCTGGATTTTCTGGATTTTACTCCAGATTTTCCAAATTTTACTTGTCTTGGGAGGGCTGTGCCAGGGAATCGAGAAATGGTTGGGATTGGCATAAAAAGAGCACCAGCTTTTAATTCCCTGAGGCTGGGTTTCTGTCTCCGGCCAGTCTGGAACCCAGTATCCTTCAGATGTAAAGGGGGATGTGTTAACCACTACAACAAGGAACTAATATGCTACCTATAGTAGTTATAGTGCTATAAAAAATGGCAACAATAAAAAAAGTCTTTCTTTTGTTGTTGTTATGAATCTCAGTTACCAAAAGGTATCATGTATTAGTAATCAGCTGCTTCTCAAAGGACTTTCACATCCCCCAACTGATACTGATTGTTCTGCTTCGGTTACCTTTGGGTGGCAGCAGAGAAAGCGGTTCACTATCTGTTACAGGTTGTAGATTGAATACAGTTCAGCTCAAGAACAAGGACTACCACGGCAATCTGCAGTCCAAGAACGAGCCATTGGAGTCTACCAGAGTGAGAGAGGAAGGATTCACGCAGCTAAACTATATAGTAGATCTTCACAATAGTGATCCAGTCACCTAGCCATTAAGCTAATGGGGAAACACAAAAGGGGGAGGGCTGGAGCTAGCTGGCTAATAATGACTGGATTTTCCAAACAAGAGTGAAGGGATGTCCAATAACATATACCAATAATAATATACTGCAGATGATGTTGTTCTCTGAGATTAATAAAAAAAAAATGCTAAAATGATTCACCAAAATATACTAACCGACTCGCCGAAGTAAAGTCTGTGTGTGGGAAACTCTGGAATATGACACAAATATTCACACATAAACTGCTAAAAAGAAAAGCATACAATACATGCAGTTTATTTCTGTAAGCATCATAAGCTGCATCATGATGCATGATGTAATTTCTGAAGGTGCTGACTGCCAGTCATTTTTCCTATAACACTAATTGATTGGAGGTCATGGTTCATTCTCTTTTTTACAATCAATACACAGAGAAAACACTCATTCTGGCATTTGAAATACGCCACATTTTCAGCATTTCTTTTCAGCAAATAACCTATTGACACTTCTCTACAAACTCATTTATTTCTTTTATTATGAAAGGAGATATTTGCATAGTCAGTGATATAGCACAGTCGCATCTTGTATAGCAGATTGAGGATTTTCACATCATAATGCACACATCTAAAAATCAACACATACACAGACACCAGCACACTTATGTGTCTTTAACACTTGTGTTTGCATTTTTTGCCCGCTATCAGAGCGAACATTTGCGTTTGCAGTTGTGGATGTTAGGATTAACTTGTTGATACAGGTTCTCTCTTGGAAACTTTATTTCTAAGAAAAGACAAGAAAGTAAGCGGCTATAATGGTAGAAAAATACACTTAAGCCTCTAGTGAACTGAGGGAATATTTTATGAATTGAAAGCAAGGCAGATTTCCATGACACTGAGCTGCCTTTTGTATGCATTACCAATTTATCTCGAGTCCCTAGACAGCATTTGTGGCTTTACAGCTGCAGGGGAAGATCATTTAACCACAGACCATCGATACAAAGCACATGAATCTCTAAATTTATAAACCGAGTGGGTTGATTTTAGTCTTTGCTGCAGCATTTGATGTAGCTGGATCCATCCTCATGTTCCTGACAGTGCCTTGTTCTTTTGTGGTTTTAAATTCATTTCCACAACATTTTATCTCCTCTAATGAAAAGCAACGAGTATCCTAAACGTTGTTAAAATTGTCCAGTGCATCTCTTATAATGTCAAATTGCTCTGTACATTGGACCGAGCAGCCTGATATTCTCTATTCCTCGGAGAAAACATCTTATTAAACTTTATGTGACGTTAACGGAGCAGAAATGGGACATCACGCCACTTGATTTGGTACGTGAGGCTTTAAGAGATGCTGTTAACATGAAAGGGGAGAAAAAAATAAGGAAATAAGAAGAGTATTTGTTGCGTTTTGTTTTTAGCCTACAAAATTTGGATTCGGCTTGTTGTATCCTGCAGCCCCACTTGAAATGATTAAAAATCTAAAAATGTTTTAACACCTGAAGGCATCCTAGATTCTCTGGCTTATTTTTTCCTTCACTGAGTACCCTCAGAGTAAAGCCTTGACAGCTCCCACCCCCTCTTAACATCCTCACCCCTCCCTTTTCGCCCCCTCCCTCCTTTTGCCTATCAACTCCCCTCTTCCTCTCCCCCCGCTCCTGCTCTACATACAGAAGAAGCAATGGCCTGACTCCAGGAGCCTCTGTGTGCCTCACTGAGGGCTTTGGCTGCACATATCTCAAACAGTCAGAGATTTAAGGGGCTCTTAGTCGCGCTCACTAAACTGTGTGTCTTTGACTTCACGCCAAATGAGCTCCAGTTGGACCACACCAATGCTACTGTGCTCTGTCCAGGGCCCGTGGCACCCATAGAGTTCAGATTCATGTCTTCCTGCAGACAAAATCATCTCTTTTTGTTTGTCACACCAAATTTAGTAAAAATGTATTAATTTAATTTCATAGTTCCTTTGTGGTTTGTCGTGACACTTTATGCGAATACTGTAGTCCAACACTGATAATCAGCTTATTAGCAAGGGATTATAATGTGTCAGTATCAAGCCCCCTGAGTCTCACGGTAACAACGGTGTGAAAAGCACTTTTGTGTCTGCAGCAAGCGCTGAAATATGGTCAGGGTTAAGACAGGGTTGGGTTTACAGTAAATTTACCACAGTGCTTTCAGATTTAATGAAAAGTCAAGAGTTTAACTGCTTTTTGTCATGTGATATATTGTCGAATGAAGCATGAAACTACTAATTAAAAGTGACCATTTTTTTTGCCATTTTTCATCAGTACAAGTTGAGCTGTGCTGTAGTCATAATGTGGGCTACTGATCAAATTCCTAAAACTTTATTTTGGTCACTGGGTGTATTTGACCCCAACTTAAATGGCAAAAACAGTCCTTTTAGAAGCAAGTCTTGCAATTCCATAGCCGTCCAATTGGCAATTATTTTCTAAATGAATGGGAAACAGAGCAATTGTGAAACTACATGTGCAGAATCCATCCATCCACCGTTCCATCAATCCATCTTTTCTACAGCTTAACCAGGTCCGGGTCCTGCGGGCAGCAGTCTAAGCTCCTGGATGCTTCCTAGTTGAGAGTTTGGGGGCATTTCCTAGTGGGAGAAGATCCTGGGGGAAACCCATGGCAAGCTGGGGAGATTATGTCTCAGCTGGTTTTGGAACGCCTCAGTATCTTCCTTAAATTGTTGGTGAATTGGGAGAGAAATTTCTTGGCTAATATAGAGTCACTAGTTAAATCAGATCTTTTGAAGCTTAAAAAGTCTGATATTTTTGCCCAGGATAAAGCTTTAAAAGCTTATACTGCCTCCATGCAATGTGACGTACCTCCAACTATCTCCATGGGAGTCCCTGCCTCCTTTTACTGACAATAGTCTGACATGGGAGGGTCGTCAGGTAATGCAGCTCATCTGGGCATTTCAGGCTTTAAAAGCTGGTTCGCTGGCCATGAAGTACATTTGATGTTTGTTGCTTTAGTTTCAATAAACTACCTCTTGTGCAGATTCACTCATTGTCACATACTTTGGGTGAGTCTACTGAATTATGGCTTCACAATGATACCTTTACAAAGACAGCAGGTGCAGCCTCACAGCTTACCCTATCAGGAACCTCTAGTATGTGAACACATTTGGCTCATATGTTTGTTGGTGTTGGCTGTTGATTGAGTTTTTGAGGACGTGGGTGGGACATCCACCATCTTTTCAGTCCAGAATTGTCCTAAAGATTTGTATTCTCAGTGGGTGTTAGCCAAAGTTGTTGATTTAAGCTTTATTGTATCCCTGCTATTTACAACCTCTGATTGTAAATCAGAGCACTCAGTGTAACTCCATTACTCAAATGCATATTGTTTTAAGAGAAAGTCTAACGTGGAGGCCAGGGAAACCCTTAATTTGATCATGTTTATCTCCATAGTCAGAGGGAGTCATTCTCAAATGCAGACAGCAGCAGGAATCACTGAGGGTCAGCAGTTATCAGTATTAGGAGAAAAATACATTTTTATTTAAATGTATGGCTTCTTTACTTAAACATACATTTAGCCTGTAAGTCATTCATTAGCAATGTTTTTTGTTTTTGTTTTGCTTTGCTTTGTGTGTTTGTTTTCGCACTGATTTGTAACATTACAAAAACTAGACCATCTCCAAATTCCAAAGATTATTTGCTAAGAACAGATTAACATAATTTAATTACATGTTGGAAACAGATTAACACATAAGAATAACAGAATGCAGAATTAAAGAAGACATTTGTCTTTCAGGGAAGAAAATATTCTTTGGCCACTCAGCCGTCGCAATAGGATTTTCTCCGTTTTTGGAACATCCAGCAAAGGGGCCGATTACGCTTTTTATTGTTGTCTGGAAAATATATACTGTTACATACTGTTGGTGGATCCTCATGTTATATGGAGAAAAATTTCAAGTAATGAGGTCAAAATAAGTACTAAGTAATAAGTAATTCCCGTGACCCCAAAGATCAGGATTCAAGCTGCTCTCAATGTTCAGGCTCAGGCAGTTTTTTTTCTACTCTAGGCTCTGCATGATGTCACTGAGAGTGGATATCACTGATGGATACATACATACCATCAACCACTCACTTTCCTCATGTGAAATCAAACACATTGTTCCAGTCTTGCCATCCATCCATCCATCCATCCATCCATCCATCCATCCATCCATCCATCCATCCATCCATCCATCCATCCATCCATCCATCC